>NW_026902379.1:663510-995266 GCF_027409185.1 Cynocephalus volans
TAGAACTTGCCAACCTGAATTCCTACAGGCTAGATGTGAGAGGCACATTCTGCTGCTTCCTCCCTTAGAGTTAAACTTGCTTCTGAAAGCTCAACCTCCGGGGAGTCTGTTTGGCAGAGATATAGAACACACTTTTCCAAGCCTGTTGGAAGGCATTTGCAGTTTCATTTCGCGTCTAATTTCCCAAACCAAACTGCTTGCAGCTCTAACTCCCTTCTATATAGCACTTCTTCGGTTCAGTGAGATATGCTGTATTCTAAACGGAGAAGCTTCTCTGACGCTTTTTCACAGAGATTTTGAAACTGAAATCTCCCATGCCGTTTCCACCATAGGCAGCAATGGGCTTCCCCATAGAACTTGCCAACCTGAATTCCTACAGGCTAGATGTGAGAGGCACATTCTGCTGCTTCCTCCCTTAGAGTTAAACTTGCTTCTGAAAGCTCAACCTCCGGGGAGTCTGTTTGGCAGAGATATAGAACACACTTTTCCAAGCCTGTTGGAAGGCATTTGCAGTTTCATTTCGCGTCTAATTTCCCAAACCAAACTGCTTGCAGCTCTAAGTCCCTTCTAACTACCACTTCTTCGGTTCAGTGAGATATGCTGGATTCTAAACGGAGAAGCTTCTCTGACGCTTTTTCACAGAGATTTTGAAACTGAAATTTCCAAACCCGTTTCCAACGAAGGCGCCAATTGGCTTCCCCATAGAACTTGCCAACCTGAATTCCTAAAGGCTAGATGTGAGAGGCACATTCTGCTGCTTCCTCCCTTAGAGTTAAACTTGCTTCTGAAAGCTCAACCTCCGGGGAGTTTGTTTGGCAGAGATATAGAACACAATTTTCCAAGCCTGTTGGAAGGCATTTGCAGTTTCATTTCGCGTCTAATTTCCCAAACCAAACTGCTTGCAGCTCTAACTCCCTTCTAACTACCACTTCTTCGGTTCAGTGAGATATGCTGGATTCTAAACGGAGAAGCTTCTCTGACGCTTTTTCACAGAGATTTTGAAACTGAAATCTCCCATGCCGTTTCCACCATAGGCAGCAATGGGCTTCCCCATAGAACTTGCCAACCTGAATTCCTACAGGCTAGATGTGAGAGGCACATTCTGCTGCTTCCTCCCTAAGAGTTAAGCTTGCTTCTGATAGCTCAACCTCCGGGGAGTCTGTTTGGCAGAGATATAGAACACACTTTTCCAAGCCTGTTGGAAGGCCTTTGCAGTGTCATTTCGCATCTAATTTCCCAAACCAAACTGCTTGCAGCTCTAACTCCCTTCTAACTACCACTTCTTCGGTTCAGTGAGATATGCTGGATTCTAAACGGAGAAGCTTCTCTGACGCTTTTTCACAGAGATTTTGAAACTGAAATTTCCAAACCCGTTTCCAACGAAGGCGCCAATGCGCTTCCCCATAGAACTTGCCAACCTGAATTACTACAGGCTAGATGTGAGAGGCACATTCTGCTGCTTCCTCCCTTAGAGTTAAACTAGCTTCTGAAAGCTCAACCTCCGGGTAGTTTGTTTGGCAGAGATATAGAACACACTTTTCCAAGCCTGTTGGAAGGCATTTGCAGTTTCATTTCGCGTCTAATTTCCCAAACCAAACTGCTTGCAGCTCTAACTCCCTTCTAACTACCACTTCTTCGGTTCAGTGAGATATGCTGGATTCTAAACGGAGAAGCTTCTCTGACGCTTTTTCACAGAGATTTTGAAACTGAAATCTCCCATGCCGTTTCCACCATAGGCAGCAATGGGCTTCCCCATAGAACTTGCCAACCTGAATTCCTACAGGCTAGATGTGAGAGGCACATTCTGCTGCTTCCTCCCTTAGAGTTAAACTAGCTTCTGAAAGCTCCACCTCCGGGGAGTCTGTTTGGCAGAGATATAGAACACACTTTTCCAAGCCTGTTGGAAGGCATTTGCAGTTTCATTTCGCGTCTAATTTCCCAAACCAAACTGCTTGCAGCTCTAACTCCCTTCTAACTACCACTTCTTTGGTTCAGTGAGATATGCTGGATTCTAAACGGAGAAGCTTCTCTGACGCTTTTTCACAGAGATTTTGAAACTGAAATCTCCCATGCCGTTTCCACCATAGGCAGCAATGGGCTTCCCCATAGAACTTGCCAACCTGAATTCCTACAGGCTAGATGTGAGAGGCACATTCTGCTGCTTCCTCCCTTAGAGTTAAACTTGCTTCTGAAAGCTCAACCTCCGGGGAGTCTGTTTGGCAGAGATATAGAACACACTTTTCCAAGCCTGTTGGAAGGCATTTGCAGTTTCATTTCGCGTCTAATTTCCCAAACCAAACTGCTTGCAGCTCTAACTCCCTTCTAAATAGCACTTCTTCGGTTCAGTGAGATATGCTGTATTCTAAACGGAGAAGCTTCTCTGACGCTTTTTCACAGAGATTTTGAAACTGAAATCTCCCATGCCGTTTCCACCATAGGCAGCAATGGGCTTCCCCATAGAACTTGCCAACCTGAATTCCTACAGGCTAGATGTGAGAGGCACATTCTGCTGCTTCCTCCCTTAGAGTTAAACTTGCTTCTGAAAGCTCAACCTCCGGGGAGTCTGTTTGGCAGAGATATAGAACACACTTTTCCAAGCCTGTTGGAAGGCATTTGCAGTTTCATTTCGCGTCTAATTTCCCAAACCAAACTGCTTGCAGCTCTAACTCCCTTCTAACTACCACTTCTTCGGTTCAGTGAGATATGCTAGATTCCAAACGGAGAAGCTTCTCTGACGCTTTTTCACAGAGATTTTGAAACTGAAATTTCCAAACCCGTTTCCTACGAAGGCGCCAATGGGCTTCCCCATAGAACTTGCCAACCTGAATTCTTACAGGCTAGATGTGAGAGGCACATTTTGCTGCTTCCTCCCTTAGAGTTAAACTTGCTTCTGAAAGCTCAACCTCCGGGGAGTCTGTTTGGCAGAGATATAGAACACACTTTTCCAAGTCTGTTGGAAGGCATTTGCAGTGTCATTTCGCGTCTAATTTCCCAAACCAAACTGCTTGCAGCTCTAACTCCCTTCTAACTACCACTTCTTCGGTTCAGTGAGATATGCTGGATTCTAAACGGAGAAGCTTCTCTGACGCTTTTTCACAGAGATTTTGAAACTGAAATCTCCCATGCCGTTTCCACCATAGGCAGCAATGGGCTTCCCCATAGAACTTGCCAACCTGAATTCCTACAGGCTAGATGTGAGAGGCACATTCTGCTGCTTCCTCCCTTAGAGTTAAGCTTGCTTCTCAAAGCTCAACCTCTGGGGAGTCTGTTTGGCAGAGATATAGAACACACTTTTCCAAGCCTGTTGGAAGGCCTTTGCAGTGTCATTTCTCATCTAATTTCCCAAACCAAACTGCTTGCAGCTCTAACTCCCTTCTAACTACCACTTCTTCGGTTCAGTGAGATATGCTGGATTCTAAACGGAGAAGCTTCTCTGACGCTTTTTCACAGAGATTTTGAAACTGAAATCTCCCATGCCGTTTCCACCATAGGCAGCAATGGGCTTCCCCATAGAACTTGCCAACCTGAATTCCTACAGGCTAGATGTGAGAGGCACATTCTGCTGCTTCCTCCCTTAGAGTTAAACTTGCTTCTGAAAGCTCAACCTCCGGGGAGTCTGTTTGGCAGAGATATAGAACACACTTTTCCAAGCCTGTTTGAAGGCATTTGCAGTTTCATTTCGCGTCTAATTTCCCAAACCAAACTGCTTGCAGCTCTAACTCCCTTCTAACTACCACTTCTTCGGTTCAGTGAGATATGCTGGATTCTAAACGGAGAAGCTTCTCTGACGCTTTTTCACAGAGATTTTGAAACTGAAATCTCCCATGCCGTTTCCACCATAGGCAGCAATGGGCTTCCCCATAGAACTTGCCAACCTGAATTCCTACAGGCTAGATGTGAGAGGCACATTCTGCTGCTTCCTCCCTTAGAGTTAAACTAGCTTCTGAAAGCTCCACCTCCGGGGAGTCTGTTTGGCAGAGATATAGAACACACTTTTCCAAGCCTGTTGGAAGGCATTTGCAGTTTCATTTCGCGTCTAATTTCCCAAACCAAACTGCTTGCAGCTCTAACTCCCTTCTAACTACCACTTCTTTGGTTCAGTGAGATATGCTGGATTCTAAACGGAGAAGCTTCTCTGACGCTTTTTCACAGAGATTTTGAAACTGAAATCTCCCATGCCGTTTCCACCATAGGCAGCAATGGGCTTCCCCATAGAACTTGCCAACCTGAATTCCTACAGGCTAGATGTGAGAGGCACATTCTGCTGCTTCCTCCCTTAGAGTTAAACTTGCTTCTGAAAGCTCAACCTCCGGGGAGTCTGTTTGGCAGAGATATAGAACACACTTTTCCAAGCCTGTTGGAAGGCATTTGCAGTTTCATTTCGCGTCTAATTTCCCAAACCAAACTGCTTGCAGCTCTAACTCCCTTCTAACTACCACTTCTTCGGTTCAGTGAGATATGCTAGATTCCAAACGGAGAAGTTTCTCTGACGCTTTTTCACAGAGATTTTGAAACTGAAATCTCCCATGCCGTTTCCACCATAGGCAGCAATGGGCTTCCCCATAGAACTTGCCAACCTGAATTCCTACAGGCTAGATGTGAGAGGCACATTCTGCTGCTTCCTCCCTTAGAGTTAAACTTGCTTCTGAAAGCTCAACCTCCGGGGAGTCTGTTTGGCAGAGATATAGAACACACTTTTCCAAGCCTGTTGGAAGGCATTTGCAGTTTCATTTCGCGTCTAATTTCCCAAACCAAACTGCTTGCAGCTCTAACTGCCTTCTGACTACCACTTCTTCGGTTCAGTGAGATATGCTGGATTCTAAACGGAGAAGCTTCTCTGATGCTTTTTCACAGAGATTTTGAAACTGAAATCTCCCATGCCGTTTCCACTATAGGCAGCAATGGGCTTCCCCATAGAACTTGCCAACCTGAATTCCTACAGGCTAGATGTGAGAGGCACATTCTGCTGCTTCCTCCCTTAGAGTTAAACTTGCTTCTGAAAGCTCAACCTCCGGGGAGTCTGTTTGGCAGAGATATAGAACACATTTTTCCAAGCCTGTTGGAAGGCATTTGCAGTGTCATTTCGCGTCTAATTTCCCAAACCAAACTGCTTGCAGCTCTAACTCCCTTCTAACTACCACTTCTTCGGTTCAGTGAGATATGCTGGATTCTAAACGGAGAAGCTTCTCTGACGCTTTTTCACAGAGATTTTGAAACTGAAATCTCCCATGCCGTTTCCACCATAGGCAGCAATGGGCTTCCCCATAGAACTTGCCAACCTGAATTCCTACAGGCTAGATTGAGAGGCACATTCTGCTGCTTCCTCCCTTAGAGTTAAGCTTGCTTCTGAAAGCTCAACCTCTGGGGAGTCTGTTTGGCAGAGATATAGAACACACTTTTCCAAGCCTGTTGGAAGGCCTTTGCAGTGTCATTTCGCATCTAATTTCCCAAACCAAACTGCTTGCAGCTCTAACTCCCTTCTAACTACCAATTCTTCGGTTCAGTGAGATATGCTAGATTCCAAACGGAGAAGCTTCTCTGACGCTTTTTCACAGAGATTTTGAAACTGAAATTTCCAAACCCGTTTCCAACGAAGGCGCCAATGGGCTTCCCCATAGAACTTGCCAACCTGAATTCCTACAGGCTAGATGTGAGAGGCACATTCTGCTGCTTCCTCCCTTAGAGTTAAATTTGCTTCTGAAAGCTCAACCTCCGGGGAGTCTGTTTGGCAGAGATATAGAACACACCTTTCCAAGCCTGTTGGAAGGCATTTGCAGTTTCATTTCGCGTCTAATTTCCCAAACCAAACTGCTTGCAGCTCTAACTCCCTTCTAACTACCACTTCTTCGGTTCAGTGAGATATGCTGGATTCTAAACGGAGAAGCTTCTCTGACGCTTTTTCACAGAGATTTTGAAACTGAAATCTCCCATGCCGTTTCCACCATAGGCAGCAATGGGCTTCCCCATAGAACTTGCCAACCTGAATTCCTACAGGCTAGATGTGAGAGGCACATTCTGCTGCTTCCTCCCTTAGAGTTAAACTAGCTTCTGAAAGCTCAACCTCCAGGGAGTCTGTTTGGCAGAGATATAGAACACACTTTTCCAAGCCTGTTGGAAGGCATTTGCAGATTCATTTCGCGTCTAATTTCCCAAACCAAACTGCTTGCAGCTCTAACTCCCTTCTAACTACTAATTCTTCGGTTCAGTGAGATATGCTAGATTCCAAACGGAGAAGCTTCTCTGACGCTTTTTCACAGAGATTTTGAAACTGAAATTTCCAAACCCGTTTCCAACGAAGGCGCCAATGGGCTTCCCCATAGAACTTGCCAACCTGAATTCCTACAGGCTAGATGTGAGAGGCACATTCTGCTGCTTCCTCCCTTAGAGTTAAACTTGCTTCTGAAAGCTCAACCTCCGGGGAGTCTGTTTGGCAGAGATATAGAACACACCTTTCCAAGCCTGTTGGAAGGCATTTGCAGTTTCATTTCGCGTCTAATTTCCCAAACCAAACTGCTTGCAGCTCTAACTCCCTTCTAACTACCACTTCTTCGGTTCAGTGAGATATGCTGGATTCTAAACGGAGAAGCTTCTCTGACGCTTTTTCACAGAGATTTTGAAACTGAAATCTCCCATGCCGTTTCCACCATAGGCAGCAATGGGCTTCCCCATAGAACTTGCCAACCTGAATTCCTACAGGCTAGATGTGAGAGGCACATTCTGCTGCTTCCTCCCTTAGAGTTAAGCTTGCTTCTGAAAGCTCAACCTCTGGGGAGTCTGTTTGGCAGAGATATAGAACACACTTTTCCAAGTCTGTTGGAAGGCCTTTGCAGTGTCATTTCGCATCTAATTTCCCAAACCAAACTGCTTGCAGCTCTAACTCCCTTCTAACTACCACTTCTTCGGTTCAGTGAGATATGCTGGATTCTAAACGGAGAAGCTTCTCTGACGCTTTTTCACAGAGATTTTGAAACTGAAATCTCCCATGCCGTTTCCACCATAGGCAGCAATGGGCTTCCCCATAGAACTTGCCAACCTGAATTCCTACAGGTTAGATGTGAGAGGCACATTCTGCTGCTTCCTCCCTTAGAGTTAAACTAGCTTCTGAAAGCTCAACCTCCGGGGAGTCTGTTTGGCAGAGATATAGAACACACTTTTCCAAGCCTGTTGGAAGGCATTTGCAGTTTCATTTCGCGTCTTATTTCCCAAACCAAACTGCTTGCAGCTCTAACACCCTTCTAACTACCACTTCTTCGGTTCAGTGAGATATGCTGGATTCTAAAGAAGCTTCTCTGACGCTTTTTCACAGAGATTTTGAAACTGAAATCTCCCATGCCGTTTCCACTATAGGCAGCAATGGGCTTCCCCATAGAACTTGCCAACCTGAATTCCTACAGGCTAGATTGAGAGGCACATTCTGCTGCTTCCTCCCTTAGAGTTAAGCTTGCTTCTGAAAGCTCAACCTCTGGGGAGTCTGTTTGGCAGAGATATAGAACACACTTTTCCAAGCCTGTTGGAAGGCCTTTGCAGTGTCATTTCGCATCTAATTTCCAAAACCAAACTGCTTGCAGCTCTAACTCCCTTCTAACTACCAATTCTTCGGTTCAGTGAGATATGCTAGATTCCAAACGGAGAAGCTTCTCTGACGCTTTTTCATAGAGATTTTGAAACTGAAATTTCCAAACCCGTTTCCAACGAAGGCGCCAATGGGCTTCCCCATAGAACTTGCCAACCTGAATTCCTACAGGCTAGATGTGAGAGGCACATTCTGCTGCTTCCTCCCTTAGAGTTAAACTTGCTTCTGAAAGCTCAACCTCCGGGGAGTCTGTTTGGCAGAGATATAGAACACACCTTTCCAAGCCTGTTGGAAGGCATTTGCAGTTTCATTTCGCGTCTAATTTCCCAAACCAAACTGCTTGCAGCTCTAACTCCCTTCTAACTACCACTTCTTCGGTTCAGTGAGATATGCTGGATTCTAAACGGAGAAGCTTCTCTGACGCTTTTTCACAGAGATTTTGAAACTGAAATCTCCCATGCCGTTTCCACCATAGGCAGCAATGGGCTTCCCCATAGAACTTGCCAACCTGAATTCCTACAGGCTAGATGTGAGAGGCACATTCTGCTGCTTCCTCCCTTAGAGTTAAACTAGAGTCTGAAAGCTCAACCTCCGGGGAGTCTGTTTGGCAGAGATATAGAACACACTTTTCCAAGCCTGTTGGAAGGCATTTGCAGTTTCATTTCGCGTCTAATTTCCCAAACCAAACTGCTTGCAGCTCTAACTCCCTTCTAAGTACCACTTCTTCGGTTCAGTGAGATATGCTGGATTCTAAAGAAGCTTCTCTGACGCTTTTTCACAGAGATTTTGAAACTGAAATCTCCCATGCCGTTTCCACTATAGGCAGCAATGGGCTTCCCCATAGAACTTGCCAACCTGAATTCCTACAGGCTAGATGTGAGAGGCACATTCTGCTGCTTCCTCCCTTAGAGTTAAACTTGCTTCTGAAAGCTCAACCTCCGGGGAGTCTGTTTGGCAGAGATATAGAACACATTTTTCCAAGCCTGCTGGAAGGCATTTGCAGTTTCATTTCGCGTCTAATTTCCCAAACCAAACTGCTTGCAGCTCTAACTCCCTTCTAACTACCACTTCTTCGGTTCAGTGAGATATGCTGGATTCTAAACGGAGAAGCTTCTCTGACGCTTTTTCACAGAGATTTTGAAACTGAAATCTCCCATGACGTTTCCACCATAGGCAGCAATGGGCTTCCCCACAGAACTTGCCAACCTGAATTCCTACAGGCTAGATTGAGAGGCACATTCTGCTGCTTCCTCCCTTAGAGTTAAGCTTGCTTCTGAAAGCTCCACCTCTGGGGAGTCTGTTTGGCAGAGATATAGAACACACTTTTCCAAGCCTGTTGGAAGGCCTTTGCAGTGTCATTTCGCATCTAATTTCCCAAACCAAACTGCTTGCAGCTCTAACTCCCTTCTAACTACCAATTCTTCGGTTCAGTGAGATATGCTAGATTCCAAACGGAGAAGCTTCTCTGACGCTTTTTCACAGAGATTTTGAAACTGAAATTTCCAAACCCGTTTCCAACGAAGGCGCCAATGGGCTTCCCCATAGAACTTGCCAACCTGAATTCCTACAGGCTAGATGTGAGAGGCACATTCTGCTGCTTCCTCCCTTAGAGTTAAACTTGCTTCTGAAAGCTCAACCTCCGGGGAGTCTGTTTGGCAGAGATATAGAACACACCTTTCCAAGCCTGTTGGAAGGCATTTGCAGTTTCATTTCGCGTCTAATTTCCCAAACCAAACTGCTTGCAGCTCTAACTCCCAAATAACTACCACTTCTTCGGTTCAGTGAGATATGCTGGATTCTAAACGGAGAAGCTTCTCTGACGCTTTTTCACAGAGATTTTGAAACTGAAATCTCCCATGCCGTTTCCACCATAGGCAGCAATGGGCTTCCCCATAGAACTTGCCAACCTGAATTCCTACAGGCTAGATGTGAGAGGCACATTCTGCTGCTTCCTCCCTTAGAGTTAAACTAGCTTCTGAAAGCTCAACCTCCAGGGAGTCTGTTTGGCAGAGATATAGAACACACTTTTCCAAGCCTGTTGGAAGGCATTTGCAGTTTCATTTCGCGTCTAATTTCCCAAACCAAACTGCTTGCAGCTCTAACTCCCTTCTAACTACCAATTCTTCGGTTCAGTGAGATATGCTGGATTCCAAACGGAGAAGCTTCTCTGACGCTTTTTCACAGAGATTTTGAAACTGAAATTTCCAAACCCATTTCCAACGAAGGCGCCAATGGGCTTCCCCATAGAACTTGCCAACCTGAATTCCTACAGGCTAGATGTGAGAGGCACATTCTGCTGCTTCCTCCCTTAGAGTTAAACTTGCTTCTGAAAGCTCAACCTCCTGGGAGTCTGTTTGGCAGAGATATAGAACACATTTTTCCAAGCCTGTTTGAATGCATTTGCAGTTTCATTTCGCATCTAATTTCCCAAACCAAACTGCTTGCAGCTCTAACTCCCTTCTAACTACCACTTCTTCGGTTCAGTGAGATATGCTGGATTTTAAACGGAGAAGCTTCTCTGACGCTTTTTCACAGAGATTTTGAAACTGAAATCTCCCATGCCGTTTCCACCATAGGCAGCAATGGGCTTCCCCATAGAACTTGCCAACCTGAATTCCTACAGGCTAGATGTGAGAGGCACATTCTGCTGCTTCCTCCCTTAGAGTTAAACTAGCTTCTGAAAGCTCAACTTCCGGGGAGTCTGTTTGGCAGAGATATAGAACACACTTTTCCAAGCCTGTTGGAAGGCATTTGCAGTTTCATTTCGCGTCTAATTTCCCAAACCAAACTGCTTGCAGCTCTAACTCCCTTCTAACTACCACTTGTTCGGTTCAGTGAGATATGCTGGATTCTAAAGAAGCTTCTCTGACGCTTTTTCACAGAGATTTTGAAACTGAAATCTCCCATGCCGTTTCCACTATAGGCAGCAATGGGCTTCCCCATAGAACTTGCCAACCTGAATTCCTACAGGCTAGATGTGAGAGGCACATTCTGCTGCTTCCTCCCTTAGAGTTAAACTAGCTTCTGAAAGCTCAACCTCCAGGGAGTCTGTTTGGCAGAGATATAGAACACACTTTTCCAAGCCTGTTGGAAGGCATTTGCAGTTTCATTTCGCGTCTAATTTCCCAAACCAAACTGCTTGCAGCTCTAACTGCCTTCTAACTACCACTTCTTCGGTTCAGTGAGATATGCTGGATTCTAAAGAAGCTTCTCTGACGCTTTTTCACAGGGATTTTGAAACTGAAATTTCCAAACCCGTTTCCAACGAAGGCGCCAAAGGGCTTCTCCATAGAACTTGCCAACCTGAATTCCTAAAGGCTAGATGTGAGAGGCACATTCTGCTGCTTCCTCCCTTAGAGTTAAACTAGCTTCTGAAAGCTCAACCTCCGGGGAGTCTGTTTGGCAGAGATATAGAACACACTTTTCCAAGCCTGTTGGAAGGCATTTGCAGTTTCATTTCGCGTCTAATTTCCCAAACCAAACTGCTTGCAACTCTAACTCCCTTCTAACAACCACTTCTTCGGTTCAGTGAGATATGCTGGATTCTAAACGGAGAAGCTTCTCTGACGCTTTTTCACAGAGATTTTGAAACTGAAATCTCCCATGCCGTTTCCACCATAGGCAGCAATGGGCTTCCCCATAGAACTTGCCAACCTGAATTCCTACAGGCTAGATGTGAGAGGCACATTCTGCTGCTTCCTCCCTTAGAGTTAAACTTGCTTCTGAAAGCTCAACCTCCGGGGAGTCTGTTTGGCAGAGATATAGAACACACTTTTCCAAGCCTGTTGGAAGGCATTTGCAGTTTCATTTCGCGTCTAATTTCCCAAACCAAACTGCTTGCAGCTCTAACTGCCTTCTAACTACCACTTCTTCGGTTCAGTGAGATATGCTGGATTCTAAACGGAGAAGCTTCTCTGACGCTTTTTCACAGAGATTTTGAAACTGAAATCTCCCATGCCGTTTCCACCATAGGCAGCAATGGGCTTCCCCATAGTACTTGGCAACCTGAATTCCTACAGGCTAGATGTGAGAGGCACATTCTGCTGCTTCCTCCCTTAGAGTTAAACTAGCTTCTGAAAGCTCAACCTCCAGGGAGTCTGTTTGGCAGAGATATAGAACACACTTTTACAAGCCTGTTTGAAGGCATTTGCAGTTTCATTTCGCGTCTAATTTCCCAAACCAAACTGCTTGCAGCTCTAACTGCCTTCTAACTACCACTTCTTCGGTTCAGTGAGATATGCTGGATTCTAAAGAAGCTTCTCTGACGCTTTTTCACAGGGATTTTGAAACTGAAATTTCCAAACCCGTTTCCAACGAAGGCGCCAAAGGGCTTCTCCATAGAACTTGCCAACCTGAATTCCTAAAGGCTAGATGTGAGAGGCACATTCTGCTGCTTCCTCCCTTAGAGTTAAACTAGCTTCTGAAAGCTCAACCTCCGGGGAGTCTGTTTGGCAGAGATATAGAACACACTTTTCCAAGCCTGTTGGAAGGCATTTGCAGTTTCATTTCGCGTCTAATTTCCCAAACCAAACTGCTTGCAGCTCTAACTCCCTTCTAACTACCACTTCTTCGGTTCAGTGAGATATGCTAGATTCCAAACGGAGAAGCTTCTCTGACGCTTTTTCACAGAGATTTTGAAACTGAAATCTCCCATGCCGTTTCCACCATAGGCAGCAATGGGCTTCCCCATAGAACTTGCCAACCTGAATTCCTACAGGCTAGATGTGAGAGGCACATTCTGCTGCTTCCTCCCTTAGAGTTAAACTTGCTTCTGAAAGCTCAACCTCCGGGGAGTCTGTTTGGCAGAGATATAGAACACACTTTTCCAAGCCTGTTGGAAGGCATTTGCAGTGTCATTTCGCGTCTAATTTCCCAAACCAAACTGCTTGCAGTTCTAACTCCCTTCTAACTACCACTTCTTCGGTTCAGTGAGATATGCTGGATTCTAAACGGAGAAGCTTCTCTGACGCTTTTTCACAGAGATTTTGAAACTGAAATCTCCCATGTCGTTTCCACCATAGGCAGCAATGGGCTTCCCCATAGAACTTGCCAACCTGAATTCCTACAGGCTAGATGTGAGAGGCACATTCTGCTGCTTCCTCCCTTAGAGTTAAACTAGCTTCTGAAAGCTCAACCTCCGGGGAGTTTGTTGGCAGAGATATAGAGCACACTTTTCCAAGCCTGTTGGAAGGCATTTGCAGTGTCATTTCGCGTCTAATTTCCCATACCAAACTGCTTGCAGCTCTAACTCCCTTCTAACTACCACTTCTTCGGTTCAGTGAGATATGCTAGATTCCAAACGGAGAAGCTTCTCTGACGCTTTTTCACAGAGATTTTGAAACTGAAATTTCCAAACCCGTTTCCTACGAAGGCGCCAATGGGCTTCCCCATAGAACTTGCCAACCTGAATTCTTACAGGCTAGATGTGAGAGGCACATTTTGCTGCTTCCTCCCTTAGAGTTAAACTTGCTTCTGAAAGCTCAACCTCCGGGGAGTCTGTTTGGCAGAGATATAGAACACACTTTTCCAAGTCTGTTGGAAGGCATTTGCAGTGTCATTTCGCGTCTAATTTCCCAAACCAAACTGCTTGCAGCTCTAACTCCCTTCTAACTACCACTTCTTCGGTTCAGTGAGATATGCTGGATTCTAAACGGAGAAGCTTCTCTGACGCTTTTTCACAGAGATTTTGAAACTGAAATCTCCCATGCCGTTTCCACCATAGGCAGCAATGGGCTTCCCCATAGAACTTGCCAACCTGAATTCCTACAGGCTAGATGTGAGAGGCACATTCTGCTGCTTCCTCCCTTAGAGTTAAACTAGCTTCTGAAAGCTCAACCTCCAGGGAGTCTGTTTGGCAGAGATATAGAACACACTTTTCCAAGCCTGTTGGAAGGCATTTGCAGTTTCATTTCGCGTCTAATTTCCCAAACCAAACTGCTTGCAGCTCTAACTCCCTTCTAACTACCAATTCTTCGGTTCAGTGAGATATGCTAGATTCCAAACGGAGAAGCTTCTCTGACGCTTTTTCACAGAGATTTTGAAACTGAAATTTCCAAACCCGTTTCCAACGAAGGCGCCAATGGGCTTCCCCATAGAACTTGCCAACCTGAATTCCTACAGGCTAGATGTGAGAGGCACATTCTGCTGCTTCCTCCCTTAGAGTTAAACTTGCTTCTGAAAGCTCAACCTCCGGGGAGTCTGTTTGGCAGAGATATAGAACACACCTTTCCAAGCCTGTTGGAAGGCATTTGCAGTTTCATTTCGCGTCTAATTTCCCAAACCAAACTGCTTGCAGCTCTAACTCCCTTCTAACTACCACTTCTTCGGTTCAGTGAGATATGCTGGATTCTAAATGGAGAAGCTTCTCTGACGCTTTTTCACAGAGATTTTGAAACTGAAATCTCCCATGCCGTTTCCACAATAGGCAGCAATGGGCTTCCCCATAGAACTTGCCAACCTGTATTCCTACAGGCTAGATGTGAGAGGCACATTCTGCTGCTTCCTCCCTTAGAGTTAAGCTTGCTTCTGAAAGCTCCACCTCTGGGGAGTCTGTTTGGCAGAGATATAGAACACACTTTTCCAAGCCTGTTGGAAGGCCTTTGCAGTGTCATTTCGCATCTAATTTCCCAAACCAAACTGCTTGCAGCTCTAACTCCCTTCTAACTACCACTTCTTCGGTTCAGTGAGATATGCTGGATTCTAAACGGAGAAGCTTCTCTGACGCTTTTTCACAGAGATTTTGAAACTGAAATCTCCCATGCCGTTTCCACCATAGGCAGCAATGGGCTTCCCCATAGAACTTGCCAGCCTGAATTCCTACAGGCTAGATGTGAGAGGCACATTCTGCTGCTTCCTCCCTTAGAGTTAAACTTGCTTCTGAAAGCTCAACCTCCTGGGAGTCTGTTTGGCAGAGATATAGAACACATTTTTCCAAGCCTGTTTGAAGGCATTTGCAGTGTCATTTCGCATCTAATTTCCCAAACCAAACTGCTTGCAGCTCTAACTCCCTTCTAACTACCACTTCTTCGGTTCAGTGAGATATGCTGGATTCTAAACGGAGAAGCTTCTCTGACGCTTTTTCACAGAGATTTTGAAACTGAAATCTCCCATGCCGTTTCCACCATAGGCAGCAATGGGCTTCCCCATAGAACTTGCCAACCTGAATTCCTACAGGCTAGATGTGAGAGGCACATTCTGCTGCTTCCTCCCTTAGAGTTAAACTAGCTTCTGAAAGCTCAACCTCCGGGGAGTCTGTTTGGCAGATATATAGAACACACTTTTCCAAGCCTGTTGGAAGGCATTTGCAGTTTCATTTCGCGTCTAATTTCCCAAACCAAACTGCTTGCAGCTCTAACTCCCTTCTAACTACCACTTCTTCGGTTCAGTGAGATATGCTGGATTCTAAACGGAGAAGCTTCTCTGACGCTTTTTCACAGAGATTTTGAAACTGAAATCTCCCATGCCGTTTCCACCATAGGCAGCAATGGGCTTCCCCATAGAACTTGCCAACCTGAATTCCTACAGGCTAGATGTGAGAGGCACATTCTGCTGCTTCCTCCCTTAGAGTTAAACTAGAGTCTGAAAGCTCAACCTCCGGGGAGTCTGTTTGGCAGAGATATAGAACACACTTTTCCAAGCCTGTTGGAAGGCATTTGCAGTTTCATTTCGCGTCTAATTTCCCAAACCAAACTGCTTGCAGCTCTAACTCCCTTCTAAGTACCACTTCTTCGGTTCAGTGAGATATGCTGGATTCTAAAGAAGCTTCTCTGACGCTTTTTCACAGAGATTTTGAAACTGAAATCTCCCATGCCGTTTCCACTATAGGCAGCAATGGGCTTCCCCATAGAACTTGCCAACCTGAATTCCTACAGGCTAGATGTGAGAGGCACATTCTGCTGCTTCCTCCCTTAGAGTTAAACTTGCTTCTGAAAGCTCAACCTCCGGGGAGTCTGTTTGGCAGAGATATAGAACACATTTTTCCAAGCCTGCTGGAAGGCATTTGCAGTTTCATTTCGCGTCTAATTTCCCAAACCAAACTGCTTGCAGCTCTAACTCCCTTCTAACTACCACTTCTTCGGTTCAGTGAGATATGCTGGATTCTAAACGGAGAAGCTTCTCTGACGCTTTTTCACAGAGATTTTGAAACTGAAATCTCCCATGACGTTTCCACCATAGGCAGCAATGGGCTTCCCCACAGAACTTGCCAACCTGAATTCCTACAGGCTAGATTGAGAGGCACATTCTGCTGCTTCCTCCCTTAGAGTTAAGCTTGCTTCTGAAAGCTCCACCTCTGGGGAGTCTGTTTGGCAGAGATATAGAACACACTTTTCCAAGCCTGTTGGAAGGCCTTTGCAGTGTCATTTCGCATCTAATTTCCCAAACCAAACTGCTTGCAGCTCTAACTCCCTTCTAACTACCAATTCTTCGGTTCAGTGAGATATGCTAGATTCCAAACGGAGAAGCTTCTCTGACGCTTTTTCACAGAGATTTTGAAACTGAAATTTCCAAACCCGTTTCCAACGAAGGCGCCAATGGGCTTCCCCATAGAACTTGCCAACCTGAATTCCTACAGGCTAGATGTGAGAGGCACATTCTGCTGCTTCCTCCCTTAGAGTTAAACTTGCTTCTGAAAGCTCAACCTCCGGGGAGTCTGTTTGGCAGAGATATAGAACACACCTTTCCAAGCCTGTTGGAAGGCATTTGCAGTTTCATTTCGCGTCTAATTTCCCAAACCAAACTGCTTGCAGCTCTAACTCCCTTCTAACTACCACTTCTTCGGTTCAGTGAGATATGCTGGATTCTAAACGGAGAAGCTTCTCTGACGCTTTTTCACAGAGATTTTGAAACTGAAATCTCCCATGCCGTTTCCACCATAGGCAGCAATGGGCTTCCCCATAGAACTTGCCAACCTGAATTCCTACAGGCTAGATGTGAGAGGCACATTCTGCTGCTTCCTCCCTTAGAGTTAAACTAGCTTCTGAAAGCTCAACCTCCAGGGAGTCTGTTTGGCAGAGATATAGAACACACTTTTCCAAGCCTGTTGGAAGGCATTTGCAGTTTCATTTCGCGTCTAATTTCCCAAACCAAACTGCTTGCAGCTCTAACTCCCTTCTAACTACCAATTCTTCGGTTCAGTGAGATATGCTGGATTCCAAACGGAGAAGCTTCTCTGACGCTTTTTCACAGAGATTTTGAAACTGAAATTTCCAAACCCATTTCCAACGAAGGCGTCAATGGGCTTCCCCATAGAACTTGCCAACCTGAATTCCTACAGGCTAGATGTGAGAGGCACATTCTGCTGCTTCCTCCCTTAGAGTTAAACTAGCTTCTGAAAGCTCAACCTCCGGGGAGTCTGTTTGGCAGAGATATAGAACACACTTTTCCAAGCCTGTTGGAAGGCATTTGCAGTTTCATTTCGCGTCTAATTTCCCAAACCAAACTGCTTGCAACTCTAACTCCCTTCTAACAACCACTTCTTCGGTTCAGTGAGATATGCTGGATTCTAAACGGAGAAGCTTCTCTGACGCTTTTTCACAGAGATTTTGAAACTGAAATCTCCCATGCCGTTTCCACCATAGGCAGCAATGGGCTTCCCCATAGAACTTGCCAACCTGAATTCCTACAGGCTAGATGTGAGAGGCACATTCTGCTGCTTCCTCCCTTAGAGTTAAACTTGCTTCTGAAAGCTCAACCTCCGGGGAGTCTGTTTGGCAGAGATATAGAACACACTTTTCCAAGCCTGTTGGAAGGCATTTGCAGTTTCATTTCGCGTCTAATTTCCCAAACCAAACTGCTTGCAGCTCTAACTGCCTTCTAACTACCACTTCTTCGGTTCAGTGAGATATGCTGGATTCTAAACGGAGAAGCTTCTCTGACGCTTTTTCACAGAGATTTTGAAACTGAAATCTCCCATGCCGTTTCCACCATAGGCAGCAATGGGCTTCCCCATAGTACTTGGCAACCTGAATTCCTACAGGCTAGATGTGAGAGGCACATTCTGCTGCTTCCTCCCTTAGAGTTAAACTAGCTTCTGAAAGCTCAACCTCCAGGGAGTCTGTTTGGCAGAGATATAGAACACACTTTTACAAGCCTGTTGGAAGGCATTTGCAGTTTCATTTCGCGTCTAATTTCCCAAACCAAACTGCTTGCAGCTCTAACTGCCTTCTAACTACCACTTCTTCGGTTCAGTGAGATATGCTGGATTCTAAAGAAGCTTCTCTGACGCTTTTTCACAGGGATTTTGAAACTGAAATTTCCAAACCCGTTTCCAACGAAGGCGCCAAAGGGCTTCTCCATAGAACTTGCCAACCTGAATTCCTAAAGGCTAGATGTGAGAGGCACATTCTGCTGCTTCCTCCCTTAGAGTTAAACTAGCTTCTGAAAGCTCAACCTCCGGGGAGTCTGTTTGGCAGAGATATAGAACACACTTTTCCAAGCCTGTTGGAAGGCATTTGCAGTTTCATTTCGCGTCTAATTTCCCAAACCAAACTGCTTGCAGCTCTAACTCCCTTCTAACTACCACTTCTTCGGTTCAGTGAGATATGCTAGATTCCAAACGGAGAAGCTTCTCTGACGCTTTTTCACAGAGATTTTGAAACTGAAATTTCCAAACCCGTTTCCACCATAGGCAGCAATGGGCTTCCCCATAGAACTTGCCAACCTGAATTCCTACAGGCTAGATGTGAGAGGCACATTCTGCTGCTTCCTCCCTTAGAGTTAAACTTGCTTCTGAAAGCTCAACCTCCGGGGAGTCTGTTTGGCAGAGATATAGAACACACTTTTCCAAGCCTGTTGGAAGGCATTTGCAGTGTCATTTCGCGTCTAATTTCCCAAACCAAACTGCTTGCAGTTCTAACTCCCTTCTAACTACCACTTCTTCGGTTCAGTGAGATATGCTGGATTCTAAACGGAGAAGCTTCTCTGACGCTTTTTCACAGAGATTTTGAAACTGAAATCTCCCATGTCGTTTCCACCATAGGCAGCAATGGGCTTCCCCATAGAACTTGCCAACCTGAATTCCTACAGGCTAGATGTGAGAGGCACATTCTGCTGCTTCCTCCCTTAGAGTTAAACTAGCTTCTGAAAGCTCAACCTCCGGGGAGTTTGTTGGCAGAGATATAGAGCACACTTTTCCAAGCCTGTTGGAAGGCATTTGCAGTGTCATTTCGCGTCTAATTTCCCAAACCAAACTGCTTGCAGCTCTAACTCCCTTCTAACTACCACTTCTTCGGTTCAGTGAGATATGCTAGATTCCAAACGGAGAAGCTTCTCTGACGCTTTTTCACAGAGATTTTGAAACTGAAATTTCCAAACCCGTTTCCTACGAAGGCGCCAATGGGCTTCCCCATAGAACTTGCCAACCTGAATTCTTACAGGCTAGATGTGAGAGGCACATTTTGCTGCTTCCTCCCTTAGAGTTAAACTTGCTTCTGAAAGCTCAACCTCCGGGGAGTCTGTTTGGCAGAGATATAGAACACACTTTTCCAAGTCTGTTGGAAGGCATTTGCAGTGTCATTTCGCGTCTAATTTCCCAAACCAAACTGCTTGCAGCTCTAACTCCCTTCTAACTACCACTTCTTCGGTTCAGTGAGATATGCTGGATTCTAAACGGAGAAGCTTCTCTGACGCTTTTTCACAGAGATTTTGAAACTGAAATCTCCCATGCCGTTTCCACCATAGGCAGCAATGGGCTTCCCCATAGAACTTGCCAACCTGAATTCCTACAGGCTAGATGTGAGAGGCACATTCTGCTGCTTCCTCCTTTAGAGTTAAGCTTGCTTCTCAAAGCTCAACCTCTGGGGAGTCTGTTTGGCAGAGATATAGAACACACTTTTCCAAGCCTGTTGGAAGGCCTTTGCAGTGTCATTTCGCATCTCATTTCCCAAACCAAACTGCTTGCAGCTCTAACTCCCTTCTAACTACCACTTCTTCGGTTCAGTGAGATATGCTGGATTCTAAACGGAGAAGCTTCTCTGACGCTTTTTCACAGAGATTTTGAAACTGAAATCTCCCATGCCGTTTCCACCATAGGCAGCAATGGGCTTCCCCATAGAACTTGCCAACCTGAATTCCTACAGGCTAGATGTGAGAGGCACATTCTGCTGCTTCCTCCCTTAGAGTTAAACTTGCTTCTGAAAGCTCAACCTCCGGGGAGTCTGTTTGGCAGAGATATAGAACACACTTTTCCAAGCCTGTTGGAAGGCATTTGCAGTGTCATTTCGCGTCTAATTTCCCAAACCAAACTGCTTGCAGTTCTAACTCCCTTCTAACTACCACTTCTTCGGTTCAGTGAGATATGCTGGATTCTAAACGGAGAAGCTTCTCTGACGCTTTTTCACAGAGATTTTGAAACTGAAATCTCCCATGTCGTTTCCACCATAGGCAGCAATGGGCTTCCCCATAGAACTTGCCAACCTGAATTCCTACAGGCTAGATGTGAGAGGCACATTCTGCTGCTTCCTCCCTTAGAGTTAAACTAGCTTCTGAAAGCTCAACCTCCGGGGAGTTTGTTGGCAGAGATATAGAGCACACTTTTCCAAGCCTGTTGGAAGGCATTTGCAGTGTCATTTCGCGTCTAATTTCCCAAACCAAACTGCTTGCAGCTCTAACTCCCTTCTAACTACCACTTCTTCGGTTCAGTGAGATATGCTAGATTCCAAACGGAGAAGCTTCTCTGACGCTTTTTCACAGAGATTTTGAAACTGAAATCTCCCATGCCGTTTCCACCATAGGCAGCAATGGGCTTCCCCATAGAACTTGCCAACCTGAATTCCTACAGGCTAGATGTGAGAGGCACATTCTGCTGCTTCCTCCCTTAGAGTTAAACTTGCTTCTGAAAGCTCAACCTCCGGGGAGTTTGTTGGCAGAGATATAGAGCACACTTTTCCAAGCCTGTTGGAAGGCCTTTGCAGTGTCATTTCGCATCTCATTTCCCAAACCAAACTGCTTGCAGCTCTAACTCCCTTCTAACTACCACTTCTTCGGTTCAGTGAGATATGCTGGATTCTAAACGGAGAAGCTTCTCTGACGCTTTTTCACAGAGATTTTGAAACTGAAATCTCCCATGCCGTTTCCACCATAGGCAGCAATGGGCTTCCCCATAGAACTTGCCAACCTGAATTCCTACAGGCTAGATGTGAGAGGCACATTCTGCTGCTTCCTCCCTTAGAGTTAAACTTGCTTCTGAAAGCTCAACCTCCGGGGAGTCTGTTTGGCAGAGATATAGAACACACTTTTCCAAGCCTGTTGGAAGGCATTTGCAGTGTCATTTCGCGTCTAATTTCCCAAACCAAACTGCTTGCAGTTCTAACTCCCTTCTAACTACCACTTCTTCGGTTCAGTGAGATATGCTGGATTCTAAACGGAGAAGCTTCTCTGACGCTTTTTCACAGAGATTTTGAAACTGAAATCTCCCATGTCGTTTCCACCATAGGCAGCAATGGGCTTCCCCATAGAACTTGCCAACCTGAATTCCTACAGGCTAGATGTGAGAGGCACATTCTGCTGCTTCCTCCCTTAGAGTTAAACTAGCTTCTGAAAGCTCAACCTCCGGGGAGTTTGTTGGCAGAGATATAGAGCACACTTTTCCAAGCCTGTTGGAAGGCATTTGCAGTGTCATTTCGCGTCTAATTTCCCAAACCAAACTGCTTGCAGCTCTAACTCCCTTCTAACTACCACTTCTTCGGTTCAGTGAGATATGCTAGATTCCAAACGGAGAAGCTTCTCTGACGCTTTTTCACAGAGATTTTGAAACTGAAATTTCCAAACCCGTTTCCTACGAAGGCGCCAATGGGCTTCCCCATAGAACTTGCCAACCTGAATTCTTACAGGCTAGATGTGAGAGGCACATTTTGCTGCTTCCTCCCTTAGAGTTAAACTTGCTTCTGAAAGCTCAACCTCCGGGGAGTCTGTTTGGCAGAGATATAGAACACACTTTTCCAAGTCTGTTGGAAGGCATTTGCAGTGTCATTTCGCGTCTAATTTCCCAAACCAAACTGCTTGCAGCTCTAACTCCCTTCTAACTACCACTTCTTCGGTTCAGTGAGATATGCTGGATTCTAAACGGAGAAGCTTCTCTGACGCTTTTTCACAGAGATTTTGAAACTGAAATCTCCCATGCCGTTTCCACCATAGGCAGCAATGGGCTTCCCCATAGAACTTGCCAACCTGAATTCCTACAGGCTAGATGTGAGAGGCACATTCTGCTGCTTCCTCCTTTAGAGTTAAGCTTGCTTCTCAAAGCTCAACCTCTGGGGAGTCTGTTTGGCAGAGATATAGAACACACTTTTCCAAGCCTGTTGGAAGGCCTTTGCAGTGTCATTTCGCATCTCATTTCCCAAACCAAACTGCTTGCAGCTCTAACTCCCTTCTAACTACCACTTCTTCGGTTCAGTGAGATATGCTGGATTCTAAACGGAGAAGCTTCTCTGACGCTTTTTCACAGAGATTTTGAAACTGAAATCTCCCATGCCGTTTCCACCATAGGCAGCAATGGGCTTCCCCATAGAACTTGCCAACCTGAATTCCTACAGGCTAGATGTGAGAGGCACATTCTGCTGCTTCCTCCCTTAGAGTTAAACTTGCTTCTGAAAGCTCAACCTCCGGGGAGTCTGTTTGGCAGAGATATAGAACACACTTTTCCAAGCCTGTTGGAAGGCATTTGCAGTTTCATTTCGCGTCTAATTTCCCAAACCAAACTGCTTGCAGCTCTAACTCCCTTCTAACTACCACTTCTTCGGTTCAGTGAGATATGCTGGATTCTAAACGGAGAAGCTTCTCTGACGCTTTTTCACAGAGATTTTGAAACTGAAATCTCCCATGCCGTTTCCACCATAGGCAGCAATGGGCTTCCCCATAGAACTTGCCAACCTGAATTCCTACAGGCTAGATGTGAGAGGCACATTCTGCTGCTTCCTCCCTTAGAGTTAAACTAGCTTCTGAAAGCTCCACCTCCGGGGAGTCTGTTTGGCAGAGATATAGAACACACTTTTCCAAGCCTGTTTGAAGGCATTTGCAGTTTCATTTCGCGTCTAATTTCCCAAACCAAACTGCTTGCAGCTCTAACTCCCTTCTAACTACCACTTCTTTGGTTCAGTGAGATATGCTGGATTCTAAACGGAGAAGCTTCTCTGACGCTTTTTCACAGAGATTTTGAAACTGAAATCTCCCATGCCGTTTCCACCATAGGCAGCAATGGGCTTCCCCATAGAACTTGCCAACCTGAATTCCTACAGGCTAGATGTGAGAGGCACATTCTGCTGCTTCCTCCCTTAGAGTTAAACTTGCTTCTGAAAGCTCAACCTCCGGGGAGTCTGTTTGGCAGAGATATAGAACACACTTTTCCAAGCCTGTTGGAAGGCATTTGCAGTTTCATTTCGCGTCTAATTTCCCAAACCAAACTGCTTGCAGCTCTAACTCCCTTCTAACTACCACTTCTTCGGTTCAGTGAGATATGCTAGATTCCAAACGGAGAAGTTTCTCTGACGCTTTTTCACAGAGATTTTGAAACTGAAATCTCCCATGCCGTTTCCACCATAGGCAGCAATGGGCTTCCCCATAGAACTTGCCAACCTGAATTCCTACAGGCTAGATGTGAGAGGCACATTCTGCTGCTTCCTCCCTTAGAGTTAAACTTGCTTCTGAAAGCTCAACCTCCGGGGAGTCTGTTTGGCAGAGATATAGAACACACTTTTCCAAGCCTGTTGGAAGGCATTTGCAGTTTCATTTCGCGTCTAATTTCCCAAACCAAACTGCTTGCAGCTCTAACTGCCTTCTGACTACCACTTCTTCGGTTCAGTGAGATATGCTGGATTCTAAACGGAGAAGCTTCTCTGATGCTTTTTCACAGAGATTTTGAAACTGAAATCTCTCATGCCGTTTCCACTATAGGCAGCAATGGGCTTCCCCATAGAACTTGCCAACCTGAATTCCTACAGGCTAGATGTGAGAGGCACATTCTGCTGCTTCCTCCCTTAGAGTTAAACTTGCTTCTGAAAGCTCAACCTCCGGGGAGTCTGTTTGGCAGAGATATAGAACACATTTTTCCAAGCCTGTTGGAAGGCATTTGCAGTGTCATTTCGCGTCTAATTTCCCAAACCAAACTGCTTGCAGCTCTAACTCCCTTCTAACTACCACTTCTTCGGTTCAGTGAGATATGCTGGATTCTAAACGGAGAAGCTTCTCTGACGCTTTTTCACAGAGATTTTGAAACTGAAATCTCCCATGCCGTTTCCACCATAGGCAGCAATGGGCTTCCCCATAGAACTTGCCAACCTGAATTCCTACAGGCTAGATTGAGAGGCACATTCTGCTGCTTCCTCCCTTAGATTTAAGCTTGCTTCTGAAAGCTCAACCTCTGGGGAGTCTGTTTGGCAGAGATATAGAACACACTTTTCCAAGCCTGTTGGAAGGCCTTTGCAGTGTCATTTCGCATCTAATTTCCCAAACCAAACTGCTTGCAGCTCTAACTCCCTTCTAACTACCAATTCTTCGGTTCAGTGAGATATGCTAGATTCCAAACGGAGAAGCTTCTCTGACGCTTTTTCACAGAGATTTTGAAACTGAAATTTCCAAACCCGTTTCCAACGAAGGCGCCAATGGGCTTCCCCATAGAACTTGCCAACCTGAATTCCTACAGGCTAGATGTGAGAGGCACATTCTGCTGCTTCCTCCCTTAGAGTTAAACTTGCTTCTGAAAGCTCAACCTCCGGGGAGTCTGTTTGGCAGAGATATAGAACACACCTTTCCAAGCCTGTTGGAAGGCATTTGCAGTTTCATTTCGCGTCTAATTTCCCAAACCAAACTGCTTGCAGCTCTAACTCCCTTCTAACTACCACTTCTTCGGTTCAGTGAGATATGCTGGATTCTAAACGGAGAAGCTTCTCTGACGCTTTTTCACAGAGATTTTGAAACTGAAATCTCCCATGCCGTTTCCACCATAGGCAGCAATGGGCTTCCCCATAGAACTTGCCAACCTGAATTCCTACAGGCTAGATGTGAGAGGCACATTCTGCTGCTTCCTCCCTTAGAGTTAAACTAGCTTCTGAAAGCTCAACCTCCAGGGAGTCTGTTTGGCAGAGATATAGAACACACTTTTCCAAGCCTGTTGGAAGGCATTTGCAGTTTCATTTCGCGTCTAATTTCCCAAACCAAACTGCTTGCAGCTCTAACTCCCTTCTAACTACCAATTCTTCGGTTCAGTGAGATATGCTAGATTCCAAACGGAGAAGCTTCTCTGACGCTTTTTCACAGAGATTTTGAAACTGAAATTTCCAAACCCGTTTCCAACGAAGGCGCCAATGGGCTTCCCCATAGAACTTGCCAACCTGAATTCCTACAGGCTAGATGTGAGAGGCACATTCTGCTGCTTCCTCCCTTAGAGTTAAACTTGCTTCTGAAAGCTCAACCTCCGGGGAGTCTGTTTGGCAGAGATATAGAACACACCTTTCCAAGCCTGTTGGAAGGCATTTGCAGTTTCATTTCGCGTCTAATTTCCCAAACCAAACTGCTTGCAGCTCTAACTCCCTTCTAACTACCACTTCTTCGGTTCAGTGAGATATGCTGGATTCTAAACGGAGAAGCTTCTCTGACGCTTTTTCACAGAGATTTTGAAACTGAAATCTCCCATGCCGTTTCCACCATAGGCAGCAATGGGCTTCCCCATAGAACTTGCCAACCTGTATTCCTACAGGCTAGATGTGAGAGGCACATTCTGCTGCTTCCTCCCTTAGAGTTAAGCTTGCTTCTGAAAGCTCAACCTCTGGGGAGTCTGTTTGGCAGAGATATAGAACACACTTTTCCAAGCCTGTTGGAAGGCCTTTGCAGTGTCATTTCGCATCTAATTTCCCAAACCAAACTGCTTGCAGCTCTAACTCCCTTCTAACTACCACTTCTTCGGTTCAGTGAGATATGCTGGATTCTAAACGGAGAAGCTTCTCTGACGCTTTTTCACAGAGATTTTGAAACTGAAATCTCCCATGCCGTTTCCACCATAGGCAGCAATGGGCTTCCCCATAGAACTTGCCAACCTGAATTCCTACAGGCTAGATGTGAGAGGCACATTCTGCTGCTTCCTCCCTTAGAGTTAAACTTGCTTCTGAAAGCTCAACCTCCTGGGAGTCTGTTTGGCAGAGATATAGAACACATTTTTCCAAGCCTGTTTGAAGGCATTTGCAGTTTCATTTCGCATCTAATTTCCCAAACCAAACTGCTTGCAGCTCTAACTCCCTTCTAACTACCACTTCTTCGGTTCAGTGAGATATGCTGGATTCTAAACGGAGAAGCTTCTCTGACGCTTTTTCACAGAGATTTTGAAACTGAAATCTCCCATGCCGTTTCCACCATAGGCAGCAATGGGCTTCCCCATAGAACTTGCCAACCTGAATTCCTACAGGCTAGATGTGAGAGGCACATTCTGCTGCTTCCTCCCTTAGAGTTAAACTAGCTTCTGAAAGCTCAACCTCCGGGGAGTCTGTTTGGCAGATATATAGAACACACTTTTCCAAGCCTGTTGGAAGGCATTTGCAGTTTCATTTCGCGTCTAATTTCCCAAACCAAACTGCTTGCAGCTCTAACTCCCTTCTAACTACCACTTCTTCGGTTCAGTGAGATATGCTGGATTCTAAAGAAGCTTCTCTGACGCTTTTTCACAGAGATTTTGAAACTGAAATCTCCCATGCCGTTTCCACTATAGGCAGCAATGGGCTTCCCCATAGAACTTGCCAACCTGAATTCCTACAGGCTAGATGTGAGAGGCACATTCTGCTGCTTCCTCCCTTAGAGTTAAACTTGCTTCTGAAAGCTCAACCTCCGGGGAGTCTGTTTGGCAGAGATATAGAACACATTTTTCCAAGCCTGTTGGAAGGCATTTGCAGTTTCATTTCGCGTCTAATTTCCCAAACCAAACTGCTTGCAGCTCTAACTCCCTTCTAACTACCACTTCTTCGGTTCAGTGAGATATGCTGGATTCTAAACGGAGAAGCTTCTCTGACGCTTTTTCACAGAGATTTTGAAACTGAAATCTCCCATGCCGTTTCCACCATAGGCAGCAATGGGCTTCCCCATAGAACTTGCCAACCTGAATTCCTACAGGCTAGATTGAGAGGCACATTCTGCTGCTTCCTCCCTTAGAGTTAAGCTTGCTTCTGAAAGCTCAACCTCTGGGGAGTCTGTTTGGCAGAGATATAGAACACACTTTTCCAAGCCTGTTGGAAGTCCTTTGCAGTGTCATTTCGCATCTAATTTCCCAAACCAAACTGCTTGCAGCTCTAACTCCCTTCTAACTACCACTTCTTCGGTTCAGTGAGATATGCTGGATTCTAAACGGAGAAGCTTCTCTGACGCTTTTTCACAGAGATTTTGAAACTGAAATCTCCGATGCCGTTTCCACCATAGGCAGCAATGGGCTTCCCCATAGAACTTGCCAACCTGAATTCCTACAGGCTAGATGTGAGAGGCACATTCTGCTGCTTCCTCCCTTAGAGTTAAACTTGCTTCTGAAAGCTCAACCTCCGGGGAGTATGTTTGGCAGAGATATAGAACACACTTTTCCAAGCCTGTTTGAAGGCATTTGCAGTTTCATTTCGCGTCTAATTTCCCAAACCAAACTGCTTGCCGCTCTAACTCCCTTCTAACTACCACTTCTTCGGTTCAGTGAGATATGCTGGATTCTAAACGGAGAAGCTTCTCTGACGCTTTTTCACAGAGATTTTGAAACTGAAATCTCCCATGCCGTTTCCACCATAGGCAGCAATGGGCTTCCCCATAGAACTTGCCAACCTGAATTCCTACAGGCTAGATGTGAGAGGCACATTCTGCTGCTTCCTCCCTTAGAGTTAAACTGGCTTCTGAAAGCTCAACCTCCGGGGAGTCTGTTTGGCAGAGATATAGAACACACTTTTCCAAGCCTGTTGGAAGGCATTTGCAGTTTCATTTCGCGTCTAATTTCCCAAAGCAAACTGCTTGCAGCTCTAACTCCCTTCTAACTACCACTTCTTCGGTTCAGTGAGATATGCTGGATTCTAAACGGAGAAGCTTCTCTGACGCTTTTTCACAGAGATTTTGAAACTGAAATCTCCCATGCCGTTTCCACCAGAGGCAGCAATGGGCTTCCCCATAGAACTTGCCAACCTGAATTCCTACAGGCTAGATGTGAGAGGCACATTCTGCTGCTTCCTCCCTTAGAGTTAAACTAGCTTCTGAAAGCTCAACCTCCGGGGAGTCTGTTTGGCAGAGATATAGAACACACTTTTCCAAGCCTGTTTGAAGGCATTTGCAGTTTCATTTCGCGTCTAATTTCCCAAACCAAACTGCTTGCAGCTCTAACTCCCTTCTAACTACCACTTCTTCGGTTCAGTGAGATATGCTGGATTCTAAACGGAGAAGCTTCTCTGACGCTTTTTCACAGAGATTTTGAAACTGAAATCTCCCATGCCGTTTCCACCATAGGCAGCAATGGGCTTCCCCATAGAACTTGCCAACCTGAATTCCTACAGGCTAGATGTGAGAGGCACATTCTGCTGCTTCCTCCCTTAGAGTTAAACTTGCTTCTGAAAGCTCAACCTCCGGGGAGTCTGTTTGGCAGAGATATAGAACACACTTTTCCAAGCCTGTTGGAAGGCATTTGCAGTTTCATTTCGCGTCTAATTTCCCAAACCAAACTGCTTGCAGCTCTAACTCCCTTCTAACTACCACTTCTTCGGTTCAGTGAGATATGCTGGATTCTAAACGGAGAAGCTTCTCTGACGCTTTTTCACAGAGATTTTGAAACTGAAATCTCCCATGCCGTTTCCACCATAGGCAGCAATGGGCTTCCCCATAGAACTTGCCAACCTGAATTCCTACAGGCTAGATTGAGAGGCACATTCTGCTGCTTCCTCCCTTAGAGTTAAGCTTGCTTCTGAAAGCTCAACCTCTGGGGAGTCTGCTTGGCAGAGATATAGAACACACTTTTCCAAGCCTGTTGGAAGTCCTTTGCAGTGTCATTTCGCATCTAATTTCCCAAACCAAACTGCTTGCAGCTCTAACTCCCTTCTAACTACCACTTCTTCGGTTCAGTGAGATATGCTGGATTCTAAACGGAGAAGCTTCTCTGACGCTTTTTCACAGAGATTTTGAAACTGAAATCTCCGATGCCGTTTCCACCATAGGCAGCAATGGGCTTCCCCATAGAACTTGCCAACCTGAATTCCTACAGGCTAGATGTGAGAGGCACATTCTGCTGCTTCCTCCCTTAGAGTTAAACTTGCTTCTGAAAGCTCAACCTCCGGGGAGTTTGTTTGGCAGAGATATAGAACACACTTTTCCAAGCCTGTTGGAAGGCATTTGCAGTTTCATTTCGCGTCTAATTTCCCAAACCAAACTGCTTGCAGCTCTAACTGCCTTCTAACTACCACTTCTTCGGTTCAGTGAGATATGCTGGATTCTAAACGGAGAAGCTTCTCTCACGCTTTTTCACAGAGATTTTGAAACTGAAATCTCCCATGCCGTTTCCACCATAGGCAGCAATGGGCTTCCCCATAGAACTTGCCAACCTGAATTCCTAAAGGCTAGATGTGAGAGGCACATTCTGCTGCTTCCTCCCTTAGAGTTAAACTTGCTTCTGAAAGCTCAACCTCCGGGGAGTCTGTTTGGCAGAGATATAGAACACACTTTTCCAAGCCTGTTGGAAGGCATTTGCAGTTTCATTTCGCGTCTAATTTCCCAAACCAAACTGCTTGCAGCTCTAACTGCCTTCTAACTACCACTTCTTCGGTTCAGTGAGATATGCTGGATTCTAAACGGAGAAGCTTCTCTGACGCTTTTTCACAGAGATTTTGAAACTGAAATCTCCCATGCCGTTTCCACCATAGGCAGCAATGGGCTTCCCCATAGTACTTGGCAACCTGAATTCCTACAGGCTAGATGTGAGAGGCACATTCTGCTGCTTCCTCCCTTAGAGTTAAACTAGCTTCTGAAAGCTCAACCTCCAGGGAGTCTGTTTGGCAGAGATATAGAACACACTTTTACAAGCCTGTTGGAAGGCATTTGCAGTTTCATTTCGCGTCTAATTTCCCAAACCAAACTGCTTGCAGCTCTAACTGCCTTCTAACTACCACTTCTTCGGTTCAGTGAGATATGCTGGATTCTAAAGAAGCTTCTCTGACGCTTTTTCACAGGGATTTTGAAACTGAAATTTCCAAACCCGTTTCCAACGAAGGCGCCAAAGGGCTTCTCCATAGAACTTGCCAACCTGAATTCCTAAAGGCTAGATGTGAGAGGCACATTCTGCTGCTTCCTCCCTTAGAGTTAAACTAGCTTCTGAAAGCTCAACCTCCGGGGAGTCTGTTTGGCAGAGATATAGAACACACTTTTCCAAGCCTGTTGGAAGGCATTTGCAGTTTCATTTCGCGTCTAATTTCCCAAACCAAACTGCTTGCAGCTCTAACTCCCTTCTAACTACCACTTCTTCGGTTCAGTGAGATATGCTAGATTCCAAACGGAGAAGCTTCTCTGACGCTTTTTCACAGAGATTTTGAAACTGAAATTTCCAAACCCGTTTCCACCATAGGCAGCAATGGGCTTCCCCATAGAACTTGCCAACCTGAATTCCTACAGGCTAGATGTGAGAGGCACATTCTGCTGCTTCCTCCCTTAGAGTTAAACTTGCTTCTGAAAGCTCAACCTCCGGGGAGTCTGTTTGGCAGAGATATAGAACACACTTTTCCAAGCCTGTTGGAAGGCATTTGCAGTGTCATTTCGCGTCTAATTTCCCAAACCAAACTGCTTGCAGTTCTAACTCCCTTCTAACTACCACTTCTTCGGTTCAGTGAGATATGCTGGATTCTAAACGGAGAAGCTTCTCTGACGCTTTTTCACAGAGATTTTGAAACTGAAATCTCCCATGTCGTTTCCACCATAGGCAGCAATGGGCTTCCCCATAGAACTTGCCAACCTGAATTCCTACAGGCTAGATGTGAGAGGCACATTCTGCTGCTTCCTCCCTTAGAGTTAAACTAGCTTCTGAAAGCTCAACCTCCGGGGAGTTTGTTGGCAGAGATATAGAGCACACTTTTCCAAGCCTGTTGGAAGGCATTTGCAGTGTCATTTCGCGTCTAATTTCCCAAACCAAACTGCTTGCAGCTCTAACTCCCTTCTAACTACCACTTCTTCGGTTCAGTGAGATATGCTAGATTCCAAACGGAGAAGCTTCTCTGACGCTTTTTCACAGAGATTTTGAAACTGAAATTTCCAAACCCGTTTCCTACGAAGGCGCCAATGGGCTTCCCCATAGAACTTGCCAACCTGAATTCTTACAGGCTAGATGTGAGAGGCACATTTTGCTGCTTCCTCCCTTAGAGTTAAACTTGCTTCTGAAAGCTCAACCTCCGGGGAGTCTGTTTGGCAGAGATATAGAACACACTTTTCCAAGTCTGTTGGAAGGCATTTGCAGTGTCATTTCGCGTCTAATTTCCCAAACCAAACTGCTTGCAGCTCTAACTCCCTTCTAACTACCACTTCTTCGGTTCAGTGAGATATGCTGGATTCTAAACGGAGAAGCTTCTCTGACGCTTTTTCACAGAGATTTTGAAACTGAAATCTCCCATGCCGTTTCCACCATAGGCAGCAATGGGCTTCCCCATAGAACTTGCCAACCTGAATTCCTACAGGCTAGATGTGAGAGGCACATTCTGCTGCTTCCTCCTTTAGAGTTAAGCTTGCTTCTCAAAGCTCAACCTCTGGGGAGTCTGTTTGGCAGAGATATAGAACACACTTTTCCAAGCCTGTTGGAAGGCATTTGCAGTTTCATTTCGCGTCTAATTTCCCAAACCAAACTGCTTGCAGCTCTAACTCCCTTCTAACTACCACTTCTTCGGTTCAGTGAGATATGCTGGATTCTAAACGGAGAAGCTTCTCTGACGCTTTTTCACAGAGATTTTGAAACTGAAATTTCCAAACCCGTTTCCAACGAAGGCGCCAATGGACTTCCCCATAGAACTTGCCAACCTGAATTCCTACATGCTAGATGTGAGAGGCACATTCTGCTGCTTCCTCCCTTAGAGTTAAACTAGCTTCTGAAAGCTCAACCTCCAGGGAGTCTGTTTGGCAGAAATATAGAACACACTTTTCCAAGCCTGTTGGAAGGCATTTGCAGTTTCATTTCGCGTCTAATTTCCCAAACCAAACTGCTTGCAGCTCTAACTCCCTTCTAACTACCACTTCTTCGGTTCAGTGAGATATGCTGGATTCTAAACGGAGAAGCTTCTCTGACGCTTTTTCACAGAGATTTTGAAACTGAAATTTCCAAACCCGTTTCCAACGAAGGCGCCAATGGACTTCCCCATAGAACTTGCCAACCTGAATTCCTACAGGCTAGATGTGAGAGGCACATTCTCCTGCTTCCTCCCTTAGAGTTAAACTAGCTTCTGAAAGCTCAACCTCCGGGGAGTTTGTTTGGCAGAGATATAGAACACACTTTTCCAAGCCTGTTGGAAGGCATTTGCAGTTTCATTTCGCGTCTAATTTCCCAAACCAAAGTGCTTGCAGCTCTAACTCCCTTCTAACTACCACTTCTTCGGTTCAGTGAGATATGCTGGATTCTAAACGGAGAAGCTTCTCTGACGCTTTTTCACAGAGGTTTTTAAACTGAAATCTCCCATGCCGTTTCCACCATAGGCAGCAATGGGCTTCCCCATAGAACTTGCCAACCTGAATTCCTACAGGCTAGATGTGAGAGGCACATTCTGCTGCTTCCTCCCTTAGAGTTAAACTTGCTTCTGAAAGCTCAACCTCCGGGGAGTTTGTTTGGCAGAGATATAGAACACACTTTTCAGAGCCTGTTGGAAGGCATTTGCAGTTTCATTTCGCGTCTAATTTCCCAAACCAAACTGCTTGCAGCTCTAACTCCCTTCTAACTACCACTTCTTCGGTTCAGTGAGATATGCTGGATTCTAAACGGAGAAGCTTCTCTGACGCTTTTTCACAGAGATTTTGAAACTGAAATTTCCAAACCCGTTTCCAACGAAGGCGCCAATGGACTTCCCCATAGAACTTGCCAACCTGAATTCCTACATGCTAGATGTGAGAGGCACATTCTGCTGCTTCCTCCCTTAGAGTTAAACTAGCTTCTGAAAGCTCAACCTCCAGGGAGTCTGTTTGGCAGAGATATAGAACACACTTTTCCAAGCCTGTTGGAAGGCATTTGCAGTTTCATTTCGCGTCTAATTTCCCAAACCAAACTGCTTGCAGCTCTAACTCCCTTCTAACTACCACTTCTTCGGTTCAGTGAGATATGCTGGATTCTAAACGGAGAAGCTTCTCTGACGCTTTTTCACAGAGATTTTGAAACTGAAATCTCCCATGCCGTTTCCACCATAGGCAGCAATGGGCTTCCCCATAGAACTTGCCAACCTGAATTCCTACAGGCTAGATGTGAGAGGCACATTCTGCTGCTTCCTCCCTTAGAGTTAAACTAGCTTCTGAAAGCTCAACCTCCAGGGAGTCTGTTTGGCAGAGATATAGAACACACTTTTCCAAGCCTGTTGGAAGGCATTTGCAGTTTCATTTCGCGTCTAATTTCCCAAACCAAACTGCTTGCAGCTCTAACTCCCTTCTAACTACCACTTCTTCGGTTCAGTGAGATATGCTGGATTCTAAACGGAGAAGCTTCTCTGACGCTTTTTCACAGAGATTTTGAAACTGAAATCTCCCATGACGTTTCCACCATAGGCAGCATTGGGCTTCCCCATAGAACTTGCCAACCTGAATTCCTACAGGCTAGATGTGAGAGGCACATTCTGCTGCTTCCTCCCTTAGAGTTAAACTAGCTTCTGAAAGCTCAACCTCCGGGGAGTTTGTTTGGCAGAGATATAGAACACACTTTTCCAAGCCTGTTGGAAGGCATTTGCAGTTTCATTTCGCGTCTAATTTCCCAAACCAAAGTGCTTGCAGCTCTAACTCCCTTCTAACTACCACTTCTTCGGTTCAGTGAGATATGCTGGATTCTAAACGGAGAAGCTTCTCTGACGCTTTTTCACAGAGATTTTGAAACTGAAATCTCCCATGCCGTTTCCACCATAGGCAGCAATGGGCTTCCCCATAGAACTTGCCAACCTGAATTCCTACAGGCTAGATGTGAGAGGCACATTCTGCTGCTTCCTCCCTTAGAGTTAAACTTGCTTCTGAAAGCTCAACCTCCGGGGAGTTTGTTTGGCAGAGATATAGAACACACTTTTCAGAGCCTGTTGGAAGGCATTTGCAGTTTCATTTCGCGTCTAATTTCCCAAACCAAACTGCTTGCAGCTCTAACTCCCTTCTAACTACCACTTCTTCGGTTCAGTGAGATATGCTGGATTCTAAACGGAGAAGCTTCTCTGACGCTTTTTCACAGAGATTTTGAAACTGAAATTTCCAAACCCGTTTCCAACGAAGGCGCCAATGGACTTCCCCATAGAACTTGCCAACCTGAATTCCTACATGCTAGATGTGAGAGGCACATTCTGCTGCTTCCTCCCTGAGAGTTAAACTAGCTTCTGAAAGCTCAACCTCCAGGGAGTCTGTTTGGCAGAAATATAGAACACACTTTTCCAAGCCTGTTGGAAGGCATTTGCAGTTTCATTTCGCGTCTAATTTCCCAAACCAAACTGCTTGCAGCTCTAACTCCCTTCTAACTACCACTTCTTCGGTTCAGTGAGATATGCTGGATTCTAAACGGAGAAGCTTCTCTGACGCTTTTTCACAGAGATTTTGAAACTGAAATCTCCCATGCCGTTTCCACCATAGGCAGCAATGGGCTTCCCCAAAGAAATTGCCAACCTGAATTCCTACAGGCTAGATGTGAGAGGCACATTCTGCTGCTTCCTCCCTTAGAGTTAAACTAGCTTCTGAAAGCTCAACCTCCAGGGAGTCTGTTTGGCAGAGATATAGAACACACTTTTCCAAGCCTGTTGGAAGGCATTTGCAGTTTCATTTCGCGTCTAATTTCCCAAACCAAACTGCTTGCAGCTCTAACTCCCTTCTAACTACCAATTCTTCGGTTCAGTGAGATATGCTAGATTCCAAACGGAGAAGCTTCTCTGACGCTTTTTCACAGAGATTTTGAAACTGAAATTTCCAAACCCGTTTCCAACGAAGGCGCCAATGGGCTTCCCCATAGAACTTGCCAACCTGAATTCCTACAGGCTAGATGTGAGAGGCACATTCTGCTGCTTCCTCCCTTAGAGTTAAACTTGCTTCTGAAAGCTCAACCTCCGGGGAGTCTGTTTGGCAGAGATATAGAACACACCTTTCCAAGCCTGTTGGAAGGCATTTGCAGTTTCATTTCGCGTCTAATTTCCCAAACCAAACTGCTTGCAGCTCTAAATCCCTTCTAACTACCACTTCTTCGGTTCAGTGAGATATGCTGGATTCTAAACGGAGAAGCTTATCTGACGCTTTTTCACAGAGATTTTGAAACTGAAATCTCCCATGCCGTTTCCACCATAGGCAGCAATGGGCTTCCCCATAGAACTTGCCAACCTGAATTCCTACAGGCTAGATGTGAGAGGCACATTCTGCTGCTTCCTCCCTTAGAGTTAAGCTTGCTTCTGAAAGCTCAACCTCTGGGGAGTCTGTTTGGCAGAGATATAGAACACACTTTTCCAAGCCTGTTGGAAGGCCTTTGCAGTGTCATTTCGCATCTAATTTCCCAAACCAAACTGCTTGCAGCTCTAACTCCCTTCTAACTACCACTTCTTCGGTTCAGTGAGATATGCTGGATTCTAAACGGAGAAGCTTCTCTGACGCTTTTTCACAGAGATTTTGAAACTGAAATCTCCCATGCCGTTTCCACCATAGGCAGCAATGGGCTTCCCCATAGAACTTGCCAACCTGAATTCCTACAGGTTAGATGTGAGAGGCACATTCTGCTGCTTCCTCCCTTAGAGTTAAACTAGCTTCTGAAAGCTCAACCTCCGGGGAGTCTGTTTGGCAGAGATATAGAACACACTTTTCCAAGCCTGTTGGAAGGCATTTGCAGTTTCATTTCGCGTCTTATTTCCCAAACCAAACTGCTTGCAGCTCTAACACCCTTCTAACTACCACTTCTTCGGTTCAGTGAGATATGCTGGATTCTAAAGAAGCTTCTCTGACGCTTTTTCACAGAGATTTTGAAACTGAAATCTCCCATGCCGTTTCCACTATAGGCAGCAATGGGCTTCCCCATAGAACTTGCCAACCTGAATTCCTACAGGCTAGATGTGAGAGGCACATTCTGCTGCTTCCTCCCTTAGAGTTAAACTTGCTTCTTAAAGCTCATCCTCTGGGGAGTCTGTTTGGCATAGATATAGAACACATTTTTCCAAGCCTGTTGGAAGGCATTTGCAGTTTCATTTCGCGTCTAATTTCCCAAACCAAACTGCTTGCAGCTCTAACTCCCTTCTAACTACCACTTCTTCGGTTCAGTGAGATATGCTGGATTCTAAACGGAGAAGCTTCTCTGACGCTTTTTCACAGAGATTTTGAAACTGAAATCTCCCATGCCGTTTCCACCATAGGCAGCAATGGGCTTCCCCATAGAACTTGCCAACCTGAATTCCTACAGGCTAGATTGAGAGGCACATTCTGCTGCTTCCTCCCTTAGAGTTAAGCTTGCTTCTGAAAGCTCAACCTCTGGGGAGTCTGTTTGGCAGAGATATAGAACACACTTTTCCAAGCCTGTTGGAAGGCCTTTGCAGTGTCATTTCGCATCTAATTTCCCAAACCAAACTGCTTGCAGCTCTAACTCCCTTCTAACTACCACTTCTTCGGTTCAGTGAGATATGCTGGATTCTAAACGGAGAAGCTTCTCTGACGCTTTTTCACAGAGATTTTGAAACTGAAATCTCCCATGCCGTTTCCACCATAGGCAGCAATGGGCTTCCCCATAGAACTTGCCAACCTGAATTCCTACAGGCTAGATGTGAGAGGCACATTCTGCTGCTTCCTCCCTTAGAGTTAAACTAGCTTCTGAAAGCTCAACCTCCGGGGAGTCTGTTTGGCAGAGATATAGAACACACTTTTCCAAGCCTGTTGGAAGGCATTTGCAGTTTCATTTCGCGTCTTATTTCCCAAACCAAACTGCTTGCAGCTCTAACACCCTTCTAACTACCACTTCTTCGGTTCAGTGAGATATGCTGGATTCTAAAGAAGCTTCTCTGACGCTTTTTCACAGAGATTTTGAAACTGAAATCTCCCATGCCGTTTCCACTATAGGCAGCAATGGGCTTCCCCATAGAACTTGCCAACCTGAATTCCTACAGGCTAGATGTGAGAGGCACATTCTGCTGCTTCCTCCCTTAGAGTTAAACTTGCTTCTGAAAGCTCAACCTCCGGGGAGTCTGTTTGGCAGAGATATAGAACACATTTTTCCAAGCCTGTTGGAAGGCATTTGCAGTTTCATTTCGCGTCTAATTTCCCAAACCAAACTGCTTGCAGCTCTAACTCCCTTCTAACTACCACTTCTTCGGTTCAGTGAGATATGCTGGATTCTAAACGGAGAAGCTTCTCTGACGCTTTTTCACAGAGATTTTGAAACTGAAATCTCCCATGCCGTTTCCACCATAGGCAGCAATGGGCTTCCCCATAGAACTTGCCAACCTGAATTCCTACAGGCTAGATTGAGAGGCACATTCTGCTGCTTCCTCCCTTAGAGTTAAGCTTGCTTCTGAAAGCTCAACCTCTGGGGAGTCTGTTTGGCAGAGATATAGAACACACTTTTCCAAGCCTGTTGGAAGGCCTTTGCAGTGTCATTTCGCATCTAATTTCCCAAACCAAACTGCTTGCAGCTCTAACTCCCTTCTAACTACCAATTCTTCGGTTCAGTGAGATATGCTAGATTCCAAACGGAGAAGCTTCTCTGACGCTTTTTCACAGAGATTTTGAAACTGAAATTTCCAAACCCGTTTCCAACGAAGGCGCCAATGGGCTTCCCCATAGAACTTGCCAACCTGAATTCCTACAGGCTAGATGTGAGAGGCACATTCTGCTGCTTCCTCCCTTAGAGTTAAACTTGCTTCTGAAAGCTCAACCTCCGGGGAGTCTGTTTGGCAGAGATATAGAACACACCTTTCCAAGCCTGTTGGAAGGCATTTGCAGTTTCATTTCGCGTCTAATTTCCCAAAACAAACTGCTTGCAGCTCTAACTCCCTTCTAACTACCACTTCTTCGGTTCAGTGAGATATGCTGGATTCTAAACGGAGAAGCTTCTCTGACGCTTTTTCACAGAGATTTTGAAACTGAAATCTCCCATGCCGTTTCCACCATAGGCAGCATTGGGCTTCCCCATAGAACTTGCCAACCTGAATTCCTACAGGCTAGATGTGAGAGGCACATTCTGCTGCTTCCTCCCTTAGAGTTAAACTAGCTTCTGAAAGCTCAACCTCCGGGGAGTTTGTTTGGCAGAGATATAGAACACACTTTTCCAAGCCTGTTGGAAGGCATTTGCAGTTTCATTTCGCGTCTAATTTCCCAAACCAAAGTGCTTGCAGCTCTAACTCCCTTCTAACTACCACTTCTTCGGTTCAGTGAGATATGCTGGATTCTAAACGGAGAAGCTTCTCTGACGCTTTTTCACAGAGATTTTGAAACTGAAATCTCCCATGCCGTTTCCACCATAGGCAGCAATGGGCTTCCCCATAGAACTTGCCAACCTGAATTCCTACAGGCTAGATGTGAGAGGCACATTCTGCTGCTTCCTCCCTTAGAGTTAAACTTGCTTCTGAAAGCTCAACCTCCGGGGAGTTTGTTTGGCAGAGATATAGAACACACTTTTCAGAGCCTGTTGGAAGGCATTTGCAGTTTCATTTCGCGTCTAATTTCCCAAACCAAACTGCTTGCAGCTCTATCTCCCTTCTAACTACCACTTCTTCGGTTCAGTGAGATATGCTGGATTCTAAACGGAGAAGCTTCTCTGACGCTTTTTTCACAGAGATTTTGAAACTGAAATTTCCAAACCCGTTTCCAACGAAGGCGCCAATGGACTTCCCCATAGAACTTGCCAACCTGAATTCCTACATGCTAGATGTGAGAGGCACATTCTGCTGCTTCCTCCCTTAGAGTTAAACTAGCTTCTGAAAGCTCAACCTCCAGGGAGTCTGTTTGGCAGAGATATAGAACACACTTTTCCAAGCCTCTTGGAAGGCATTTGCAGTTTCATTTCGCGTCTAATTTCCCAAACCAAACTGCTTGCAGCTCTAACTCCCTTCTAACTACCACTTCTTCGGTTCAGTGAGATATGCTGGATTCTAAACGGAGAAGCTTCTCTGACGCTTTTTCACAGAGATTTTGAAACTGAAATCTCCCATGCCGTTTCCACCATAGGCAGCAATGGGCTTCCCCATAGAACTTGCCAACCTGAATTCCTACAGGCTAGATGTGAGAGGCACATTCTGCTGCTTCCTCCCTTAGAGTTAAACTAGCTTCTGAAAGCTCAACCTCCAGGGAGTCTGTTTGGCAGAGATATAGAACACACTTTTCCAAGCCTGTTGGAAGGCATTTGCAGTTTCATTTCGCGTCTAATTTCCCAAACCAAACTGCTTGCAGCTCTAACTCCCTTCTAACTACCACTTCTTCGGTTCAGTGAGATATGCTGGATTCTAAACGGAGAAGCTTCTCTGACGCTTTTTCACAGAGATTTTGAAACTGAAATCTCCCATGCCGTTTCCACCATAGGCAGCATTGGGCTTCCCCATAGAACTTGCCAACCTGAATTCCTACAGGCTAGATGTGAGAGGCACATTCTGCTGCTTCGTCCCTTAGAGTTAAACTAGCTTCTGAAAGCTCAACCTCCGGGGAGTTTGTTTGGCAGAGATATAGAACACACTTTTCCAAGCCTGTTGGAAGGCATTTGCAGTTTCATTTCGCCTCTAATTTCCCAAACCAAAGTGCTTGCAGCTCTAACTCCCTTCTAACTACCACTTCTTCGGTTCAGTGAGATATGCTGGATTCTAAACGGAGAAGCTTCTCTGACGCTTTTTCACAGAGATTTTGAAACTGAAATCTCCCATGCCGTTTCCACCATAGGCAGCAATGGGCTTCCCCATAGAACTTGCCAACCTGAATTCCTACAGGCTAGATGTGAGAGGCACATTCTGCTGCTTCCTCCCTTAGAGTTAAACTTGCTTCTTAAAGCTCAACCTCCGGGGAGTTTGTTTGGCAGAGATATAGAACACACTTTTCAGAGCCTGTTGGAAGGCATTTGCAGTTTCATTTCGCGTCTAATTTCCCAAACCAAACTGCTTGCAGCTCTAACTCCCTTCTAACTACCACTTCTTCGGTTCAGTGAGATATGCTGGATTCTAAACGGAGAAGCTTCTCTGACGCTTTTTCACAGAGATTTTGAAACTGAAATCTCCCATGCCGTTTCCACCATAGGCAGCATTGGGCTTCCCCATAGAACTTGCCAACCTGAATTCCTACAGGCTAGATGTGAGAGGCACATTCTGCTGCTTCCTCCCTTAGAGTTAAACTAGCTTCTGAAAGCTCAACCTCCGGGGAGTTTGTTTGGCAGAGATATAGAACACACTTTTCCAAGCCTGTTGGAAGGCATTTGCAGTTTCATTTCGCGTCTAATTTCCCAAACCAAAGTGCTTGCAGCTCTAACTCCCTTCTAACTACCACTTCTTCGGTTCAGTGAGATATGCTGGATTCTAAACGGAGAAGCTTCTCTGACGCTTTTTCACAGAGATTTTGAAACTGAAATCTCCCATGCCGTTTCCACCATAGGCAGCAATGGGCTTCCCCATAGAACTTGCCAACCTGAATTCCTACAGGCTAGATGTGAGAGGCACATTCTGCTGCTTCCTCCCTTAGAGTTAAACTTGCTTCTGAAAGCTCAACCTCCGGGGAGTTTGTTTGGCAGAGATATAGAACACACTTTTCAGAGCCTGTTGGAAGGCATTTGCAGTTTCATTTCGCGTCTAATTTCCCAAACCAAACTGCTTGCAGCTCTAACTCCCTTCTAACTACCACTTCTTCGGTTCAGTGAGATATGCTGGATTCTAAACGGAGAAGCTTCTCTGACGCTTTTTCACAGAGATTTTGAAACTGAAATTTCCAAACCCGTTTCCAACGAAGGCGCCAATGGACTTCCCCATAGAACTTGCCAACCTGAAATCCTACATGCTAGATGTGAGAGGCACATTCTGCTGCTTCCTCCCTGAGAGTTAAACTAGCTTCTGAAAGCTCAACCTCCAGGGAGTCTGTTTGGCAGAAATATAGAACACACTTTTCCAAGCCTGTTGGAAGGCATTTGCAGTTTCATTTCGCGTCTAATTTCCCAAACCAAACTGCTTGCAGCTCTAACTCCCTTCTAACTACCACTTCTTCGGTTCAGTGAGATATGCTGGATTCTAAACGGAGAAGCTTCTCTGACGCTTTTTCACAGAGATTTTGAAACTGAAATCTCCCATGCCGTTTCCACCATAGGCAGCAATGGGCTTCCCCAAAGAACTTGCCTACCTGAATTCCTACAGGCTAGATGTGAGAGGCACATTCTGCTGCTTCCTCCCTTAGAGTTAAACTAGCTTCTGAAAGCTCAACCTCCAGGGAGTCTGTTTGGCAGAGATATAGAACACACTTTTCCAAGCCTGTTGGAAGGCATTTGCAGTTTCATTTCGCGTCTAATTTCCCAAACCAAACTGCTTGCAGCTCTAACTCCCTTCTAACTACCAATTCTTCGGTTCAGTGAGATATGCTAGATTCCAAACGGAGAAGCTTCTCTGACGCTTTTTCACAGAGTTTTTGAAACTGAAATTTCCAAACCCGTTTCCAACGAAGACGCCAATGGGCTTCCCCATAGAACTTGCCAACCTGAATTCCTACAGGCTAGATGTGAGAGGCACATTCTGCTGCTTCCTCCCTTAGAGTTAAACTTGCTTCTGAAAGCTCAACCTCCGGGGAGTCTGTTTGGCAGAGATATAGAACACACCTTTCCAAGCCTGTTGGAAGGCATTTGCAGTTTCATTTCGCGTCTAATTTCCCAAACCAAACTGCTTGCAGCTCTAACTCCCTTCTAACTACCACTTCTTCGGTTCAGTGAGATATGCTGGATTCTAAACGGAGAAGCTTCTCTGACGCTTTTTCACAGAGATTTTGAAACTGAAATCTCCCATGCCGTTTCCACCATAGGCAGCAATGGGCTTCCCCATAGAACTTGCCAACCTGAATTCCTACAGGCTAGATGTGAGAGGCACATTCTGCTGCTTCCTCCCTTAGAGTTAAGCTTGCTTCTGAAAGCTCAACCTCTGGGGAGTCTGTTTGGCAGAGATATAGAACACACTTTTCCAAGCCTGTTGGAAGGCCTTTGCAGTGTCATTTCGCATCTAATTTCCCAAACCAAACTGCTTGCAGCTCTAACTCCCTTCTAACTACCACTTCTTCGGTTCAGTGAGATATGCTGGATTCTAAACGGAGAAGCTTCTCTGACGCTTTTTCACAGAGATTTTGAAACTGAAATCTCCCATGCCGTTTCCACCATAGGCAGCAATGGGCTTCCCCATAGAACTTGCCAACCTGAATTCCTACAGGTTAGATGTGAGAGGCACATTCTGCTGCTTCCTCCCTTAGAGTTAAACTAGCTTCTGAAAGCTCAACCTCCGGGGAGTCTGTTTGGCAGAGATATAGAACACACTTTTCCAAGCCTGTTGGAAGGCATTTGCAGTTTCATTTCGCGTCTTATTTCCCAAACCAAACTGCTTGCAGCTCTAACACCCTTCTAACTACCACTTCTTCGGTTCAGTGAGATATGCTGGATTCTAAAGAAGCTTCTCTGACGCTTTTTCACAGAGATTTTGAAACTGAAATCTCCCATGCCGTTTCCACTATAGGCAGCAATGGGCTTCCCCATAGAACTTGCCAACCTGAATTCCTACAGGCTAGATGTGAGAGGCACATTCTGCTGCTTCCTCCCTTAGAGTTAAACTTGCTTCTTAAAGCTCAACCTCCGGGGAGTCTGTTTGGCATAGATATAGAACACATTTTTCCAAGCCTGTTGGAAGGCATTTGCAGTTTCATTTCGCGTCTAATTTCCCAAACCAAACTGCTTGCAGCTCTAACTCCCTTCTAACTACCACTTCTTCGGTTCAGTGAGATATGCTGGATTCTAAACGGAGAAGCTTCTCTGACGCTTTTTCACAGAGATTTTGAAACTGAAATCTCCCATGCCGTTTCCACCATAGGCAGCAATGGGCTTCCCCATAGAACTTGCCAACCTGAATTCCTACAGGCTAGATTGAGAGGCACATTCTGCTGCTTCCTCCCTTAGAGTTAAGCTTGCTTCTGAAAGCTCAACCTCTGGGGAGTCTGTTTGGCAGAGATATAGAACACACTTTTCCAAGCCTGTTGGAAGGCCTTTGCAGTGTCATTTCGCATCTAATTTCCCAAACCAAACTGCTTGCAGCTCTAACTCCCTTCTAACTACCACTTCTTCGGTTCAGTGAGATATGCTGGATTCTAAACGGAGAAGCTTCTCTGACGCTTTTTCACAGAGATTTTGAAACTGAAATCTCCCATGCCGTTTCCACCATAGGCAGCAATGGGCTTCCCCATAGAACTTGCCAACCTGAATTCCTACAGGCTAGATGTGAGAGGCACATTCTGCTGCTTCCTCCCTTAGAGTTAAACTAGCTTCTGAAAGCTCAACCTCCGGGGAGTCTGTTTGGCAGAGATATAGAACACACTTTTCCAAGCCTGTTGGAAGGCATTTGCAGTTTCATTTCGCGTCTTATTTCCCAAACCAAACTGCTTGCAGCTCTAACACCCTTCTAACTACCACTTCTTCGGTTCAGTGAGATATGCTGGATTCTAAAGAAGCTTCTCTGACGCTTTTTCACAGAGATTTTGAAACTGAAATCTCCCATGCCGTTTCCACCATAGGCAGCAATGGGCTTCCCCATAGAACTTGCCAACCTGAATTCCTACAGGCTAGATGTGAGAGGCACATTCTGCTGCTTCCTCCCTTAGAGTTAAACTTGCTTCTGAAAGCTCAACCTCCGGGGAGTCTGTTTGGCAGAGATATAGAACACATTTTTCCAAGCCTGTTGGAAGGCATTTGCAGTTTCATTTCGCGTCTAATTTCCCAAACCAAACTGCTTGCAGCTCTAACTCCCTTCTAACTACCACTTCTTCGGTTCAGTGAGATATGCTGGATTCTAAACGGAGAAGCTTCTCTGACGCTTTTTCACAGAGATTTTGAAACTGAAATCTCCCATGCCGTTTCCACCATAGGCAGCAATGGGCTTCCCCATAGAACTTGCCAACCTGAATTCCTACAGGCTAGATTGAGAGGCACATTCTGCTGCTTCCTCCCTTAGAGTTAAGCTTGCTTCTGAAAGCTCAACCTCTGGGGAGTCTGTTTGGCAGAGATATAGAACACACTTTTCCAAGCCTGTTGGAAGGCCTTTGCAGTGTCATTTCGCATCTAATTTCCCAAACCAAACTGCTTGCAGCTCTAACTCCCTTCTAACTACCAATTCTTCGGTTCAGTGAGATATGCTAGATTCCAAACGGAGAAGCTTCTCTGACGCTTTTTCACAGAGATTTTGAAACTGAAATTTCCAAACCCGTTTCCAACGAAGGCGCCAATGGGCTTCCCCATAGAACTTGCCAACCTGAATTCCTACAGGCTAGATGTGAGAGGCACATTCTGCTGCTTCCTCCCTTAGAGTTAAACTTGCTTCTGAAAGCTCAACCTCCGGGGAGTCTGTTTGGCAGAGATATAGAACACACCTTTCCAAGCCTGTTGGAAGGCATTTGCAGTTTCATTTCGCGTCTAATTTCCCAAAACAAACTGCTTGCAGCTCTAACTCCCTTCTAACTACCACTTCTTCGGTTCAGTGAGATATGCTGGATTCTAAACGGAGAAGCTTCTCTGACGCTTTTTCACAGAGATTTTGAAACTGAAATCTCCCATGCCGTTTCCACCATAGGCAGCATTGGGCTTCCCCATAGAACTTGCCAACCTGAATTCCTACAGGCTAGATGTGAGAGGCACATTCTGCTGCTTCCTCCCTTAGAGTTAAACTAGCTTCTGAAAGCTCAACCTCCGGGGAGTTTGTTTGGCAGAGATATAGAACACACTTTTCCAAGCCTGTTGGAAGGCATTTGCAGTTTCATTTCGCGTCTAATTTCCCAAACCAAAGTGCTTGCAGCTCTAACTCCCTTCTAACTACCACTTCTTCGGTTCAGTGAGATATGCTGGATTCTAAACGGAGAAGCTTCTCTGACGCTTTTTCACAGAGATTTTGAAACTGAAATCTCCCATGCCGTTTCCACCATAGGCAGCAATGGGCTTCCCCATAGAACTTGCCAACCTGAATTCCTACAGGCTAGATGTGAGAGGCACATTCTGCTGCTTCCTCCCTTAGAGTTAAACTTGCTTCTGAAAGCTCAACCTCCGGGGAGTTTGTTTGGCAGAGATATAGAACACACTTTTCAGAGCCTGTTGGAAGGCATTTGCAGTTTCATTTCGCGTCTAATTTCCCAAACCAAACTGCTTGCAGCTCTAACTCCCTTCTAACTACCACTTCTTCGGTTCAGTGAGATATGCTGGATTCTAAACGGAGAAGCTTCTCTGACGCTTTTTCACAGAGATTTTGAAACTGAAATTTCCAAACCCGTTTCCAACGAAGGCGCCAATGGACTTCCCCATAGAACTTGCCAACCTGAATTCCTACATGCTAGATGTGAGAGGCACATTCTGCTGCTTCCTCCCTTAGAGTTAAACTAGCTTCTGAAAGCTCAACCTCCAGGGAGTCTGTTTGGCAGAGATATAGAACACACTTTTCCAAGCCTCTTGGAAGGCATTTGCAGTTTCATTTCGCGTCTAATTTCCCAAACCAAACTGCTTGCAGCTCTAACTCCCTTCTAACTACCACTTCTTCGGTTCAGTGAGATATGCTGGATTCTAAACGGAGAAGCTTCTCTGACGCTTTTTCACAGAGATTTTGAAACTGAAATCTCCCATGCCGTTTCCACCATAGGCAGCAATGGGCTTCCCCATAGAACTTGCCAACCTGAATTCCTACAGGCTAGATGTGAGAGGCACATTCTGCTGCTTCCTCCCTTAGAGTTAAACTAGCTTCTGAAAGCTAAACCTCCAGGGAGTCTGTTTGGCAGAGATATAGAACACACTTTTCCAAGCCTGTTGGAAGGCATTTGCAGTTTCATTTCGCGTCTAATTTCCCAAACCAAACTGCTTGCAGCTCTAACTCCCTTCTAACTACCACTTCTTCGGTTCAGTGAGATATGCTGGATTCTAAACGGAGAAGCTTCTCTGACGCTTTTTCACAGAGATTTTGAAACTGAAATCTCCCATGCCGTTTCCACCATAGGCAGCATTGGGCTTCCCCATAGAACTTGCCAACCTGAATTCCTACAGGCTAGATGTGAGAGGCACATTCTGCTGCTTCCTCCCTTAGAGTTAAACTAGCTTCTGAAAGCTCAACCTCCGGGGAGTTTGTTTGGCAGAGATATAGAACACACTTTTCCAAGCCTGTTGGAAGGCATTTGCAGTTTCATTTCGCGTCTAATTTCCCAAACCAAAGTGCTTGCAGCTCTAACTCCCTTCTAACTACCACTTCTTCGGTTCAGTGAGATATGCTGGATTCTAAACGGAGAAGCTTCTCTGACGCTTTTTCACAGAGATTTTGAAACTGAAATCTCCCATGCCGTTTCCACCATAGGCAGCAATGGGCTTCCCCATAGAACTTGCCAACCTGAATTCCTACATGCTAGATGTGAGAGGCACATTCTGCTGCTTCCTCCCTTAGAGTTAAACTTGCTTCTTAAAGCTCAACCTCCGGGGAGTTTGTTTGGCAGAGATATAGAACACACTTTTCAGAGCCTGTTGGAAGGCATTTGCAGTTTCATTTCGCGTCTAATTTCCCAAACCAAACTGCTTGCAGCTCTAACTCCCTTCTAACTACCACTTCTTCGGTTCAGTGAGATATGCTGGATTCTAAACGGAGAAGCTTCTCTGACGCTTTTTCACAGAGATTTTGAAACTGAAATTTCCAAACCCGTTTCCAACGAAGGCGCCAATGGACTTCCCCATAGAACTTGCCAACCTGAATTCCTACATGCTAGATGTGAGAGGCACATTCTGCTGCTTCCTCCCTTAGAGTTAAACTAGCTTCTGAAAGCTCAACCTCCAGGGAGTCTGTTTGGCAGAAATATAGAACACACTTTTCCAAGCCTGTTGGAAGGCATTTGCAGTTTCATTTCGCGTCTAATTTCCCAAACCAAACTGCTTGCAGCTCTAACTCCCTTCTAACTACCACTTCTTCGGTTCAGTGAGATATGCTGGATTCTAAACGGAGAAGCTTCTCTGACGCTTTTTCACAGAGATTTTGAAACTGAAATTTCCAAACCCGTTTCCAACGAAGGCGCCAATGGACTTCCCCATAGAACTTGCCAACCTGAATTCCTACAGGCTAGATGTGAGAGGCACATTCTGCTGCTTCCTCCCTTAGAGTTAAACTAGCTTCTGAAAGCTCAACCTCCGGGGAGTTTGTTTGGCAGAGATATAGAACACACTTTTCCAAGCCTGTTGGAAGGCATTTGCAGTTTCATTTCGCGTCTAATTTCCCAAACCAAAGTGCTTGCAGCTCTAACTCCCTTCTAACTACCACTTCTTCGGTTCAGTGAGATATGCTGGATTCTAAACGGAGAAGCTTCTCTGACGCTTTTTCACAGAGATTTTGAAACTGAAATCTCCCATGCCGTTTCCACCATAGGCAGCAATGGGCTTCCCCATAGAACTTGCCAACCTGAATTCCTACAGGCTAGATGTGAGAGGCACATTCTGCTGCTTCCTCCCTTAGAGTTAAACTTGCTTCTGAAAGCTCAACCTCCGGGGAGTTTGTTTGGCAGAGATATAGAACACACTTTTCAGAGCCTGTTGGAAGGCATTTGCAGTTTCATTTCGCGTCTAATTTCCCAAACCAAACTGCTTGCAGCTCTAACTCCCTTCTAACTACCACTTCTTCGGTTCAGTGAGATATGCTGGATTCTAAACGGAGAAGCTTCTCTGACGCTTTTTCACAGAGATTTTGAAACTGAAATTTCCAAACCCGTTTCCAACGAAGGCGCCAATGGACTTCCCCATAGAACTTGCCAACCTGAATTCCTACATGCTAGATGTGAGAGGCACATTCTGCTGCTTCCTCCCTTAGAGTTAAACTAGCTTCTGAAAGCTCAACCTCCAGGGAGTCTGTTTGGCAGAGATATAGAACACACTTTTCCAAGCCTGTTGGAAGGCATTTGCAGTTTCATTTCGCGTCTAATTTCCCAAACCAAACTGCTTGCAGCTCTAACTCCCTTCTAACTACCACTTCTTCGGTTCAGTGAGATATGCTGGATTCTAAACGGAGAAGCTTCTCTGACGCTTTTTCACAGAGATTTTGAAACTGAAATCTCCCATGCCGTTTCCACCATAGGCAGCAATGGGCTTCCCCATAGAACTTGCCAATCTGAATTCCTACAGGCTAGATGTGAGAGGCACATTCTGCTGCTTCCTCCCTTAGAGTTAAACTAGCTTCTGAAAGCTCAACCTCCAGGGAGTCTGTTTGGCAGAGATATAGAACACACTTTTCCAAGCCTGTTGGAAGGCATTTGCAGTTTCATTTCGCGTCTAATTTCCCAAACCAAAGTGCTTGCAGGTCTAACTCCCTTCTAACTACCACTTCTTCGGTTCAGTGAGATATGCTGGATTCTAAACGGAGAAGCTTCTCTGACGCTTTTTCACAGAGATTTTGAAACTGAAATCTCCCATGCCGTTTCCACCATAGGCAGCAATGGGCTTCCCCATAGAACTTGCCAACCTGAATTCCTACAGGCTAGATGTGAGAGGCACATTCTGCTGCTTCCTCCCTTAGAGTTAAACTTGCTTCTGAAAGCTCAACCTCCGGGGAGTTTGTTTGGCAGAGATATAGAACACACTTTTCAGAGCCTGTTGGAAGGCATTTGCAGTTTCATTTCGCGTCTAATTTCCCAAACCAAACTGCTTGCAGCTCTAACTCCCTTCTAACTACCACTTCTTCGGTTCAGTGAGATATGCTGGATTCTAAACGGAGAAGCTTCTCTGACGCTTTTTCACAGAGATTTTGAAACTGAAATTTCCAAACCCGTTTCCAACGAAGGCGCCAATGGACTTCCCCATAGAACTTGCCAACCTGAATTCCTACATGCTAGATGTGAGAGGAACATTCTGCTGCTTCCTCCCTTAGAGTTAAACTAGCTTCTGAAAGCTCAACCTCCAGGGAGTCTGTTTGGCAGAAATATAGAACACACTTTTCCAAGCCTGTTGGAAGGCATTTGCAGTTTCATTTCGCGTCTAATTTCCCAAACCAAACTGCTTGCAGCTCTAACTCCCTTCTAACTACCACTTCTTCGGTTCAGTGAGATATGCTGGATTCTAAACGGAGAAGCTTCTCTGACGCTTTTTCACAGAGATTTTGAAACTGAAATCTCCCATGCCGTTTCCACCATAGGCAGCAATGGGCTTCCCCAAAGAACTTGCCAACCTGAATTCCTACAGGCTAGATGTGAGAGGCACATTCTGCTGCTTCCTCCCTTAGAGTTAAACTAGCTTCTGAAAGCTCAACCTCCAGGGAGTCTGTTTGGCAGAGATATAGAACACACTTTTCCAAGCCTGTTGGAAGGCATTTGCAGTTTCATTTCGCGTCTAATTTCCCAAACCAAACTGCTTGCAGCTCTAACTCCCTTCTAACTACCAATTCTTCGGTTCAGTGAGATATGCTAGATTCCAAACGGAGAAGCTTCTCTGACGCTTTTTCACAGAGATTTTGAAACTGAAATTTCCAAACCCGTTTCCAACGAAGGCGCCAATGGGCTTCCCCATAGAACTTGCCAACCTGAATTCCTACAGGCTGGATGTGAGAGGCACATTCTGCTGCTTCCTCCCTTAGAGTTAAACTTGCTTCTGAAAGCTCAACCTCCGGGGAGTCTGTTTGGCAGAGATATAGAACACACCTTTCCAAGCCTGTTGGAAGGCATTTGCAGTTTCATTTCGCGTCTAATTTCCCAAACCAAACTGCTTGCAGCTCTAACTCCCTTCTAACTACCACTTCTTCGGTTCAGTGAGATATGCTGGATTCTAAACGGAGAAGCTTCTCTGACGCTTTTTCACAGAGATTTTGAAACTGAAATCTCCCATGCCGTTTCCACCATAGGCAGCAATGGGCTTCCCCATAGAACTTGCCAACCTGAATTCCTACAGGCTAGATGTGAGAGGCACATTCTGCTGCTTCCTCCCTTAGAGTTAAGCTTGCTTCTGAAAGCTCAACCTCTGGGGAGTCTGTTTGGCAGAGATATAGAACACACTTTTCCAAGCCTGTTGGAAGGCCTTTGCAGTGTCATTTCGCATCTAATTTCCCAAACCAAACTGCTTGCAGCTCTAACTCCCTTCTAACTACCACTTCTTCGGTTCAGTGAGATATGCTGGATTCTAAACGGAGAAGCTTCTCTGACGCTTTTTCACAGAGATTTTGAAACTGAAATCTCCCATGCCGTTTCCACCATAGGCAGCAATGGGCTTCCCCATAGAACTTGCCAACCTGAATTCCTACAGGTTAGATGTGAGAGGCACATTCTGCTGCTTCCTCCCTTAGAGTTAAACTAGCTTCTGAAAGCTCAACCTCCGGGGAGTCTGTTTGGCAGAGATATAGAACACACTTTTCCAAGCCTGTTGGAAGGCATTTGCAGTTTCATTTCTCGTCTTATTTCCCAAACCAAACTGCTTGCAGCTCTAACACCCTTCTAACTACCACTTCTTCGGTTCAGTGAGATATGCTGGATTCTAAAGAAGCTTCTCTGACGCTTTTTCACAGAGATTTTGAAACTGAAATCTCCCATGCCGTTTCCACTATAGGCAGCAATGGGCTTCCCCATAGAACTTGCCAACCTGAATTCCTACAGGCTAGATGTGAGAGGCACATTCTGCTGCTTCCTCCCTTAGAGTTAAACTTGCTTCTTAAAGCTCAACCTCCGGGGAGTCTGTTTGGCATAGATATAGAACACATTTTTCCAAGCCTGTTGGAAGGCATTTGCAGTTTCATTTCGCGTCTAATTTCCCAAACCAAACTGCTTGCAGCTCTAACTCCCTTCTAACTACCACTTCTTCGGTTCAGTGAGATATGCTGGATTCTAAACGGAGAAGCTTCTCTGACGCTTTTTCACAGAGATTTTGAAACTGAAATCTCCCATGCCGTTTCCACCATAGGCAGCAATGGGCTTCCCCATAGAACTTGCCAACCTGAATTCCTACAGGCTAGATTGAGAGGCACATTCTGCTGCTTCCTCCCTTAGAGTTAAGCTTGCTTCTGAAAGCTCAACCTCTGGGGAGTCTGTTTGGCAGAGATATAGAACACACTTTTCCAAGCCTGTTGGAAGGCCTTTGCAGTGTCATTTCGCATCTAATTTCCCAAACCAAACTGCTTGCAGCTCTAACTCCCTTCTAACTACCACTTCTTCGGTTCAGTGAGATATGCTGGATTCTAAACGGAGAAGCTTCTCTGACGCTTTTTCACAGAGATTTTGAAACTGAAATCTCCCATGCCGTTTCCACCATAGGCAGCAATGGGCTTCCCCATAGAACTTGCCAACCTGAATTCCTACAGGCTAGATGTGAGAGGCACATTCTGCTGCTTCCTCCCTTAGAGTTAAACTAGCTTCTGAAAGCTCAACCTCCGGGGAGTCTGTTTGGCAGAGATATAGAACACACTTTTCCAAGCCTGTTGGAAGGCATTTGCAGTTTCATTTCGCGTCTTATTTCCCAAACCAAACTGCTTGCAGCTCTAACACCCTTCTAACTACCACTTCTTCGGTTCAGTGAGATATGCTGGATTCTAAAGAAGCTTCTCTGACGCTTTTTCACAGAGATTTTGAAACTGAAATCTCCCATGCCGTTTCCACTATAGGCAGCAATGGGCTTCCCCATAGAACTTGCCAACCTGAATTCCTACAGGCTAGATGTGAGAGGCACATTCTGCTGCTTCCTCCCTTAGAGTTAAACTTGCTTCTGAAAGCTCAACCTCCGGGGAGTCTGTTTGGCAGAGATATAGAACACATTTTTCCAAGCCTGTTGGAAGGCATTTGCAGTTTCATTTCGCGTCTAATTTCCCAAACCAAACTGCTTGCAGCTCTAACTCCCTTCTAACTACCACTTCTTCGGTTCAGTGAGATATGCTGGATTCTAAACGGAGAAGCTTCTCTGACGCTTTTTCACAGAGATTTTGAAACTGAAATCTCCCATGCCGTTTCCACCATAGGCAGCAATGGGCTTCCCCATAGAACTTGCCAACCTGAATTCCTACAGGCTAGATTGAGAGGCACATTCTGCTGCTTCCTCCCTTAGAGTTAAGCTTGCTTCTGAAAGCTCAACCTCTGGGGAGTCTGTTTGGCAGAGATATAGAACACACTTTTCCAAGCCTGTTGGAAGGCCTTTGCAGTGTCATTTCGCATCTAATTTCCCAAACCAAACTGCTTGCAGCTCTAACTCCCTTCTAACTACCAATTCTTCGGTTCAGTGAGATATGCTAGATTCCAAACGGAGAAGCTTCTCTGACGCTTTTTCACAGAGATTTTGAAACTGAAATTTCCAAACCCGTTTCCAACGAAGGCGCCAATGGGCTTCCCCATAGAACTTGCCAACCTGAATTCCTACAGGCTAGATGTGAGAGGCACATTCTGCTGCTTCCTCCCTTAGAGTTAAACTTGCTTCTGAAAGCTCAACCTCCTGGGAGTCTGTTTGGCAGAGATATAGAACACATTTTTCCAAGCCTGTTTGAAGGCATTTGCAGTTTCATTTCGCATCTAATTTCCCAAACCAAACTGCTTGCAGCTCTAACTCCCTTCTAACTACCACTTCTTCGGTTCAGTGAGATATGCTGGATTCTAAACGGAGAAGCTTCTCTGACGCTTTTTCACAGAGATTTTGAAACTGAAATCTCCCATGCCGTTTCCACCATAGGCAGCAATGGGCTTCCCCATAGAACTTGCCAACCTGAATTCCTACAGGCTAGATGTGAGAGGCACATTCTGCTGCTTCCTCCCTTAGAGTTAAACTAGCTTCTGAAAGCTCAACCTCCGGGGAGTCTGTTTGGCAGAGATATAGAACACACTTTTCCAAGCCTGTTGGAAGGCATTTGCAGTTTCATTTCGCGTCTAATTTCCCAAACCAAACTGCTTGCAGCTCTAACTCCCTTCTAACTACCACTTGTTCGGTTCAGTGAGATATGCTGGATTCTAAAGAAGCTTCTCTGACGCTTTTTCACAGAGATTTTGAAACTGAAATCTCCCATGCCGTTTCCACCATAGGCAGCAATGGGCTTCCCCATAGAACTTGCCAACCTGAATTCCTACAGGCTAGATTGAGAGGCACATTCTGCTGCTTCCTCCCTTAGAGTTAAACTTGCTTCTGAAAGCTCAACCTCCGGATAGTCTGTTTGGCAGAGATATAGAACACACTTTTCCAAGCCTGTTGGAAGGCATTTGCAGTTTCATTTCACGTCTAATTTCCCAAACCAAACTGCTTGCAGCTCTAACTCCCTTCTAACTACCACTTCTTCGGTTCAGTGAGATATGCTGGATTCTAAACGGAGAAGCTTCTCTGACGCTTTTTCACAGAGATTTTGAAACTGAAATCTCCCATGCCGTTTCCACCAGAGGCAGCAATGGGCTTCCCCATTGAACTTGCCAACCTGAATTCCTACAGGCTAGATGTGAGAGGCACATTCTGCTGCTTCCTCCCTTAGAGTTAAACTAGCTTCTGAAAGCTCAACCTCCGGGGAGTCTGTTTGGCAGAGATATAGAACACACTTTTCCAAGCCTGTTTGAAGGCATTTGCAGTTTCATTTCGCGTCTAATTTCCCAAACCAAACTGCTTGCAGCTCTAACTCCCTTCTAACTACCACTTCTTCGGTTCAGTGAGATATGCTGGATTCTAAACGGAGAAGCTTCTCTGACGCTTTTTCACAGAGATTTTGAAACTGAAATCTCCCATGCCGTTTCCACCATAGGCAGCAATGGGCTTCCCCATAGAACTTGCCAACCTGAATTCCTACAGGCTAGATGTGAGAGGCACATTCTGCTGCTTCCTCCCTTAGAGTTAAACTTGCTTCTGAAAGCTCAACCTCCGGGGAGTCTGTTTGGCAGAGATATAGAACACACTTTTCCAAGCCTGTTGGAAGGCATTTGCAGTTTCATTTCGCGTCTAATTTCCCAAACCAAACTGCTTGCAGCTCTAACTGCCTTCTAACTACCACTTCTTCGGTTCAGTGAGATATGCTGGATTCTAAACGGAGAAGCTTCTCTGACGCTTTTTCACAGAGATTTTGAAACTGAAATCTCCCATGCCGTTTCCACCATAGGCAGCAATGGGCTTCCCCATAGTACTTGGCAACCTGAATTCCTACAGGCTAGATGTGTGAGGCACATTCTGCTGCTTCCTCCCTTAGAGTTAAACTAGCTTCTGAAAGCTCAACCTCCAGGGAGTCTGTTTGGCAGAGATATAGAACACACTTTTCCAAGCCTGTTGGAAGGCATTTGCAGTTTCATTTCGCGTCTAATTTCCCAAACCAAACTGCTTGCAGCTCTAACTGCCTTCTAACTACCACTTCTTCGGTTCAGTGAGATATGCTGGATTCTAAAGAAGCTTCTCTGACGCTTTTTCACAGGGATTTTGAAACTGAAATTTCCAAACCCGTTTCCAACGAAGGCGCCAAAGGGCTTCTCCACAGAACTTGCCAACCTGAATTCCTAAAGGCTAGATGTGAGAGGCACATTCTGCTGCTTCCTCCCTTAGAGTTAAACTAGCTTCTGAAAGCTCAACCTCCGGGGAGTCTGTTTGGCAGAGATATAGAACACACTTTTCCAAGCCTGTTGGAAGGCATTTGCAGTTTCATTTCGCGTCTAATTTCCCAAACCAAACTGCTTGCAGCTCTAACTCCCTTCTAACTACCACTTCTTCGGTTCAGTGAGATATGCTGGATTCTAAACGGAGAAGCTTCTCTGACGCTTTTTCACAGAGATTTTGAAACTGAAATCTCCCATGTCGTTTCCACCATAGGCAGCAATGGGCTTCCCCATAGAACTTGCCAACCTGAATTCCTACAGGCTAGATGTGAGAGGCACATTCTGCTGCTTCCTCCCTTAGAGTTAAACTAGCTTCTGAAAGCTCTACCTCCGGGGAGTTTGTTGGCAGAGATATAGAGCACACTTTTCCAAGCCTGTTGGAAGGCATTTGCAGTTTCATTTCGCGTCTAATTTCCCAAACCAAACTGCTTGCAGCTCTAACTCCCTTCTAAATAGCACTTCTTCGGTTCAGTGAGATATGCTGTATTCTAAACGGAGAAGCTTCTCTGACGCTTTTTCACAGAGATTTTGAAACTGAAATCTCCCATGCCGTTTCCACCATAGGCAGCAATGGGCTTCCCCATAGAACTTGCCAACCTGAATTCCTACAGGCTAGATGTGAGAGGCACATTCTGCTGCTTCCTCCCTTAGAGTTAAACTTGCTTCTGAAAGCTCAACCTCCGGGGAGTCTGTTTGGCAGAGATATAGAACACACTTTTCCAAGTCTGTTGGAAGGCATTTGCAGTTTCATTTCGCGTCTAATTTCCCAAACCAAACTGCTTGCAGCTCTAACTCCCTTCTAACTACCACTTCTTCGGTTCAGTGAGATATGCTGGATTCTAAACGGAGAAGCTTCTCTGACGCTTTTTCACAGAGATTTTGAAACTGAAATCTCCCATGCCGTTTCCACCATAGGCAGCAATGGGCTTCCCCATAGAACTTGCCAACCTGAATTCCTACAGGCTAGATGTGAGAGGCACATTCTGCTGCTTCCTCCCTTAGAGTTAAACTTGCTTCTGAAAGCTCAACCTCCGGGGAGTCTGTTTGGCAGAGATATAGAACACACTTTTCCAAGCCTGTTGGAAGGCATTTGCAGTTTCATTTCGCGTCTAATTTCCCAAACCAAACTGCTTGCAGCTCTAACTGCCTTCTAACTACCACTTCTTCGGTTCAGTGAGATATGCTGGATTCTAAACGGAGAAGCTTCTCTGACGCTTTTTCACAGAGATTTTGAAACTGAAATCTCCCATGCCGTTTCCACCATAGGCAGCAATGGGCTTCCCCATAGTACTTGGCAACCTGAATTCCTACAGGCTAGATGTGTGAGGCACATTCTGCTGCTTCCTCCCTTAGAGTTAAACTAGCTTCTGAAAGCTCAACCTCCAGGGAGTCTGTTTGGCAGAGATATAGAACACACTTTTCCAAGCCTGTTGGAAGGCATTTGCAGTTTCATTTCGCGTCTAATTTCCCAAACCAAACTGCTTGCAGCTCTAACTGCCTTCTAACTACCACTTCTTCGGTTCAGTGAGATATGCTGGATTCTAAAGAAGCTTCTCTGACGCTTTTTCACAGGGATTTTGAAACTGAAATTTCCAAACCCGTTTCCAACGAAGGCGCCAAAGGGCTTCTCCACAGAACTTGCCAACCTGAATTCCTAAAGGCTAGATGTGAGAGGCACATTCTGCTGCTTCCTCCCTTAGAGTTAAACTAGCTTCTGAAAGCTCAACCTCCGGGGAGTCTGTTTGGCAGAGATATAGAACACACTTTTCCAAGCCTGTTGGAAGGCATTTGCAGTTTCATTTCGCGTCTAATTTCCCAAACCAAACTGCTTGCAGCTCTAACTCCCTTCTAACTACCACTTCTTCGGTTCAGTGAGATATGCTGGATTCTAAACGGAGAAGCTTCTCTGACGCTTTTTCACAGAGATTTTGAAACTGAAATCTCCCATGTCGTTTCCACCATAGGCAGCAATGGGCTTCTCCATAGAACTTGCCAACCTGAATTCCTACAGGCTAGATGTGAGAGGCACATTCTGCTGCTTCCTCCCTTAGAGTTAAACTAGCTTCTGAAAGCTCTACCTCCGGGGAGTTTGTTGGCAGAGATATAGAGCACACTTTTCCAAGCCTGTTGGAAGGCATTTGCAGTTTCATTTCGCGTCTAATTTCCCAAACCAAACTGCTTGCAGCTCTAACTCCCTTCTAAATAGCACTTCTTCGGTTCAGTGAGATATGCTGTATTCTAAACGGAGAAGCTTCTCTGACGCTTTTTCACAGAGATTTTGAAACTGAAATCTCCCATGCCGTTTCCACCATAGGCAGCAATGGGCTTCCCCATAGAACTTGCCAACCTGAATTCCTACAGGCTAGATGTGAGAGGCACATTCTGCTGCTTCCTCCCTTAGAGTTAAACTTGCTTCTGAAAGCTCAACCTCCGGGGAGTCTGTTTGGCAGAGATATAGAACACACTTTTCCAAGTCTGTTGGAAGGCATTTGCAGTTTCATTTCGCGTCTAATTTCCCAAACCAAACTGCTTGCAGCTCTAACTCCCTTCTAACTACCACTTCTTCGGTTCAGTGAGATATGCTGGATTCTAAACGGAGAAGCTTCTCTGACGCTTTTTCACAGAGATTTTGAAACTGAAATCTCCCATGCCGTTTCCACCATAGGCAGCAATGGGCTTCCCCATAGAACTTGCCAACCTGAATTCCTACAGGCTAGATGTGAGAGGCACATTCTGCTGCTTCCTCCCTTAGAGTTAAGCTTGCTTCTCAAAGCTCAACCTCTGGGGAGTCTGTTTGGCAGAGATATAGAACACACTTTTCCAAGCCTGTTGGAAGGCCTTTGCAGTGTCATTTCGCATCTAATTTCCCAAACCAAACTGCTTGCAGCTCTAACTACCTTCTAACTACCACTTCTTCGGTTCAGTGAGATATGCTGGATTCTAAACGGAGAAGCTTCTCTGACGCTTTTTCACAGAGATTTTGAAACTGAAATCTCCCATGCCGTTTCCACCATAGGCAGCAATGGGCTTCCCCATAGAACTTGCCAACCTGAATTCCTACAGGCTAGATGTGAGAGGCACATTCTGCTGCTTCCTCCCTTAGAGTTAAACTTGCTTCTGAAAGCTCAACCTCCGGGGAGTCTGTTTGGCAGAGATATAGAACACACTTTTCCAAGTCTGTTGGAAGGCATTTGCAGTGTCATTTCGCGTCTAATTTCCCAAACCAAACTGCTTGCAGCTCTAACTCCCTTCTAACTACCACTTCTTCGGTTCAGTGAGATATGCTAGATTCCAAACGGAGAAGCTTCTCTGACGCTTTTTCACAGAGATTTTGAAACTGAAATTTCCAAACCCGTTTCCTACGAAGGCGCCAATGGGCTTCCCCATAGAACTTGCCAACCTGAATTCTTACAGGCTGGATGTGAGAGGCACATTTTGCTGCTTCCTCCCTTAGAGTTAAACTTGCTTCTGAAAGCTCAACCTCCGGGGAGTCTGTTTGGCAGAGATATAGAACACACTTTTCCAAGTCTGTTGGAAGGCATTTGCAGTGTCATTTCGCGTCTAATTTCCCAAACCAAACTGCTTGCAGCTCTAACTCCCTTCTAACTACCACTTCTTCGGTTCAGTGAGATATGCTGGATTCTAAACGGAGAAGCTTCTCTGACGCTTTTTCACAGAGATTTTGAAACTGAAATCTCCCATGCCGTTTCCACCATAGGCAGCAATGGGCTTCCCCATAGAACTTGCCAACCTGAATTCCTACAGGCTAGATGTGAGAGGCACATTCTGCTGCTTCCTCCCTTAGAGTTAAACTAGCTTCTGAAAGCTCAACCTCCGGGGAGTTTGTTTGGCAGAGATATAGAACACACTTTTCCAAGCCTATTGGAAGGCATTTGCAGTTTCATTTCGCGTCTAATTTCCCAAACCAAACTGCTTGCAGCTCTAACTCCCTTCTAACTACCACTTCTTCGGTTCAGTGAGATATGCTGGATTCTAAACGGAGAAGCTTCTCTGACGCTTTTTCACAGAGATTTTGAAACTGAAATTTCCAAACCCGTTTCCAACGAAGGCGCCAATGGGCTTCCCCATAGAACTTGCCAACCTGAATTCCTACAGGCTAGATGTGAGAGGCACATTCTGCTCCTTCCTCCCTTAGAGTTAAACTAGCTTCTGAAAGCTCAACCTCCGGGGAGTTTGTTTGGCAGAGATATAGAACACACTTTTCCAAGCCTGTTGGAAGGCATTTGCAGTTTCATTTCGCGTCTAATTTCCCAAACCAAACTGCTTGCAGCTCTAAGTCCCTTCTAACTACCACTTCTTCGGTTCAGTGAGATATGCTGGATTCTAAACGGAGAAGCTTCTCTGACGCTTTTTCACAGAGATTTTGAAACTGAAATTTCCAAACCCGTTTCCAACGAAGGCGCCAATTGGCTTCCCCATAGAACTTGCCAACCTGAATTCCTAAAGGCTAGATGTGAGAGGCACATTCTGCTGCTTCCTCCCTTAGAGTTAAGCTTGCTTCTCAAAGCTCAACCTCTGGGGAGTCTGTTTGGCAGAGATATAGAACACACTTTTCCAAGCCTGTTGGAAGGCCTTTGCAGTGTCATTTCTCATCTAATTTCCCAAACCAAACTGCTTGCAGCTCTAACTCCCTTCTAACTACCACTTCTTCGGTTCAGTGAGATATGCTGGATTCTAAACGGAGAAGCTTCTCTGACGCTTTTTCACAGAGATTTTGAAACTGAAATCTCCCATGCCGTTTCCACCATAGGCAGCAATGGGCTTCCCCATAGAACTTGCCAACCTGAATTCCTACAGGCTAGATGTGAGAGGCACATTCTGCTGCTTCCTCCCTTAGAGTTAAACTAGCTTCTGAAAGCTCAACCTCCGGGGAGTTTGTTTGGCAGAGATATAGAACACACTTTTCCAAGCCTGTTGGAAGGCATTTGCAGTTTCATTTCGCGTCTAATTTCCCAAACCAAACTGCTTGCAGCTCTAACTCCCTTCTAACTACCACTTCTTCGGTTCAGTGAGATATGCTGGATTCTAAACGGAGAAGCTTCTCTGACGCTTTTTCACAGAGATTTTGAAACTGAAATTTCCAAACCCGTTTCCAACGAAGGCGCCAATGGGCTTCCCCATAGAACTTGCCAACCTGAATTCCTACAGGCTAGATGTGAGAGGCACATTCTGCTCCTTCCTCCCTTAGAGTTAAACTAGCTTCTGAAAGCTCAACCTCCGGGGAGTTTGTTTGGCAGAGATATAGAACACACTTTTCCAAGCCTGTTGGAAGGCATTTGCAGTTTCATTTCGCGTCTAATTTCCCAAACCAAACTGCTTGCAGCTCTAAGTCCCTTCTAACTACCACTTCTTCGGTTCAGTGAGATATGCTGGATTCTAAACGGAGAAGCTTCTCTGACGCTTTTTCACAGAGATTTTGAAACTGAAATTTCCAAACCCGTTTCCAACGAAGGCGCCAATTGGCTTCCCCATAGAACTTGCCAACCTGAATTCCTAAAGGCTAGATGTGAGAGGCACATTCTGCTGCTTCCTCCCTTAGAGTTAAACTTGCTTCTGAAAGCTCAACCTCCGGGGAGTTTGTTTGGCAGAGATATAGAACACAATTTTCCAAGCCTGTTGGAAGGCATTTGCAGTTTCATTTCGCGTCTAATTTCCCAAACCAAACTGCTTGCAGCTCTAACTCCCTTCTAACTACCACTTCTTCGGTTCAGTGAGATATGCTGGATTCTAAACGGAGAAGCTTCTCTGACGCTTTTTCACAGAGATTTTGAAACTGAAATCTCCCATGCCGTTTCCACCATAGGCAGCAATGGGCTTCCCCATAGAACTTGCCAACCTGAATTCCTACAGGCTAGATGTGAGAGGCACATTCTGCTGCTTCCTCCCTAAGAGTTAAGCTTGCTTCTGAAAGCTCAACCTCCGGGGAGTCTGTTTGGCAGAGATATAGAACACACTTTTCCAAGCCTGTTGGAAGGCCTTTGCAGTGTCATTTCGCATCTAATTTCCCAAACCAAACTGCTTGCAGCTCTAACTCCCTTCTAACTACCACTTCTTCGGTTCAGGGAGATATGCTGGATTCTAAACGGAGAAGCTTCTCTGACGCTTTTTCACAGAGATTTTGAAACTGAAATTTCCAAACCCGTTTCCAACGAAGGCGCCAATGGGCTTCCCCATAGAACTTGCCAACCTGAATTCCTACAGGCTAGATGTGAGAGGCACATTCTGCTCCTTCCTCCCTTAGAGTTAAACTAGCTTCTGAAAGCTCAACCTCCGGGGAGTTTGTTTGGCAGAGATATAGAACACACTTTTCCAAGCCTGTTGGAAGGCATTTGCAGTTTCATTTCGCGTCTAATTTCCCAAACCAAACTGCTTGCAGCTCTAAGTCCCTTCTAACTACCACTTCTTCGGTTCAGTGAGATATGCTGGATTCTAAACGGAGAAGCTTCTCTGACGCTTTTTCACAGAGATTTTGAAACTGAAATTTCCAAACCCGTTTCCAACGAAGGCGCCAATTGGCTTCCCCATAGAACTTGCCAACCTGAATTCCTAAAGGCTAGATGTGAGAGGCACATTCTGCTGCTTCCTCCCTTAGAGTTAAGCTTGCTTCTCAAAGCTCAACCTCTGGGGAGTCTGTTTGGCAGAGATATAGAACACACTTTTCCAAGCCTGTTGGAAGGCCTTTGCAGTGTCATTTCTCATCTAATTTCCCAAACCAAACTGCTTGCAGCTCTAACTCCCTTCTAACTACCACTTCTTCGGTTCAGTGAGATATGCTGGATTCTAAACGGAGAAGCTTCTCTGACGCTTTTTCACAGAGATTTTGAAACTGAAATCTCCCATGCCGTTTCCACCATAGGCAGCAATGGGCTTCCCCATAGAACTTGCCAACCTGAATTCCTACAGGCTAGATGTGAGAGGCACATTCTGCTGCTTCCTCCCTTAGAGTTAAACTAGCTTCTGAAAGCTCAACCTCCGGGGAGTTTGTTTGGCAGAGATATAGAACACACTTTTCCAAGCCTGTTGGAAGGCATTTGCAGTTTCATTTCGCGTCTAATTTCCCAAACCAAACTGCTTGCAGCTCTAACTCCCTTCTAACTACCACTTCTTCGGTTCAGTGAGATATGCTGGATTCTAAACGGAGAAGCTTCTCTGACGCTTTTTCACAGAGATTTTGAAACTGAAATTTCCAAACCCGTTTCCAACGAAGGCGCCAATGGGCTTCCCCATAGAACTTGCCAACCTGAATTCCTACAGGCTAGATGTGAGAGGCACATTCTGCTCCTTCCTCCCTTAGAGTTAAACTAGCTTCTGAAAGCTCAACCTCCGGGGAGTTTGTTTGGCAGAGATATAGAACACACTTTTCCAAGCCTGTTGGAAGGCATTTGCAGTTTCATTTCGCGTCTAATTTCCCAAACCAAACTGCTTGCAGCTCTAAGTCCCTTCTAACTACCACTTCTTCGGTTCAGTGAGATATGCTGGATTCTAAACGGAGAAGCTTCTCTGACGCTTTTTCACAGAGATTTTGAAACTGAAATTTCCAAACCCGTTTCCAACGAAGGCGCCAATTGGCTTCCCCATAGAACTTGCCAACCTGAATTCCTAAAGGCTAGATGTGAGAGGCACATTCTGCTGCTTCCTCCCTTAGAGTTAAACTTGCTTCTGAAAGCTCAACCTCCGGGGAGTTTGTTTGGCAGAGATATAGAACACAATTTTCCAAGCCTGTTGGAAGGCATTTGCAGTTTCATTTCGCGTCTAATTTCCCAAACCAAACTGCTTGCAGCTCTAACTCCCTTCTAACTACCACTTCTTCGGTTCAGTGAGATATGCTGGATTCTAAACGGAGAAGCTTCTCTGACGCTTTTTCACAGAGATTTTGAAACTGAAATCTCCCATGCCGTTTCCACCATAGGCAGCAATGGGCTTCCCCATAGAACTTGCCAACCTGAATTCCTACAGGCTAGATGTGAGAGGCACATTCTGCTGCTTCCTCCCTAAGAGTTAAGCTTGCTTCTGAAAGCTCAACCTCCGGGGAGTCTGTTTGGCACAGATATAGAACACACTTTTCCAAGCCTGTTGGAAGGCCTTTGCAGTGTCATTTCGCATCTAATTTCCCAAACCAAACTGCTTGCAGCTCTAACTCCCTTCTAACTACCACTTCTTCGGTTCAGTGAGATATGCTGGATTCTAAACGGAGAAGCTTCTCTGACGCTTTTTCACAGAGATTTTGAAACTGAAATTTCCAAACCCGTTTCCAACGAAGGCGCCAATGCGCTTCCCCATAGAACTTGCCAACCTGAATTACTACAGGCTAGATGTGAGAGGCACATTCTGCTGCTTCCTCCCTTAGAGTTAAACTAGCTTCTGAAAGCTCAACCTCCGGGGAGTTTGTTTGGCAGAGATATAGAACACACTTTTCCAAGCCTGTTGGAAGGCATTTGCAGTTTCATTTCGCGTCTAATTTCCCAAACCAAACTGCTTGCAGCTCTAACTCCCTTCTAACTACCACTTCTTCGGTTCAGTGAGATATGCTGGATTCTAAACGGAGAAGCTTCTCTGACGCTTTTTCACAGAGATTTTGAAACTGAAATCTCCCATGCCGTTTCCACCATAGGCAGCAATGGGCTTCCCCATAGAACTTGCCAACCTGAATTCCTACAGGCTAGATGTGAGAGGCACATTCTGCTGCTTCCTCCCTTAGAGTTAAACTAGCTTCTGAAAGCTCCACCTCCGGGGAGTCTGTTTGGCAGAGATATAGAACACACTTTTCCAAGCCTGTTTGAAGGCATTTGCAGTTTCATTTCGCGTCTAATTTCCCAAACCAAACTGCTTGCAGCTCTAACTCCCTTCTAACTACCACTTCTTTGGTTCAGTGAGATATGCTGGATTCTAAACGGAGAAGCTCCTCTGACGCTTTTTCACAGAGATTTTGAAACTGAAATCTCCCATGCCGTTTCCACCATAGGCAGCAATGGGCTTCCCCATAGAACTTGCCAACCTGAATTCCTACAGGCTAGATGTGAGAGGCACATTCTGCTGCTTCCTCCCTTAGAGTTAAACTTGCTTCTGAAAGCTCAACCTCCGGGGAGTCTGTTTGGCAGAGATATAGAACACACTTTTCCAAGCCTGTTGGAAGGCATTTGCAGTTTCATTTCGCGTCTAATTTCCCAAACCAAACTGCTTGCAGCTCTAACTCCCTTCTAAATAGCACTTCTTCGGTTCAGCGAGATATGCTGTATTCTAAACGGAGAAGCTTCTCTGACGCTTTTTCACAGAGATTTTGAAACTGAAATCTCCCATGCCGTTTCCACCATAGGCAGCAATGGGCTTCCCCATAGAACTTGCCAACCTGAATTCCTACAGGCTAGATGTGAGAGGCACATTCTGCTGCTTCCTCCCTTAGAGTTAAACTTGCTTCTGAAAGCTCAACCTCCGGGGAGTCTGTTTGGCAGAGATATAGAACACACTTTTCCAAGCCTGTTGGAAGGCATTTGCAGTTTCATTTCGCGTCTAATTTCCCAAACCAAACTGCTTGCAGCTCTAACTCCCTTCTAACTACCACTTCTTCGGTTCAGTGAGATATGCTAGATTCCAAACGGAGAAGCTTCTCTGACGCTTTTTCACAGAGATTTTGAAACTGAAATTTCCAAACCCGTTTCCTACGAAGGCGCCAATGGGCTTCCCCATAGAACTTGCCAACCTGAATTCTTACAGGCTAGATGTGAGAGGCACATTTTGCTGCTTCCTCCCTTAGAGTTAAACTTGCTTCTGAAAGCTCAACCTCCGGGGAGTCTGTTTGGCAGAGATATAGAACACACTTTTCCAAGTCTGTTGGAAGGCATTTGCAGTGTCATTTCGCGTCTAATTTCCCAAACCAAACTGCTTGCAGCTCTAACTCCCTTCTAACTACCACTTCTTCGGTTCAGTGAGATATGCTGGATTCTAAACGGAGAAGCTTCTCTGACGCTTTTTCACAGAGATTTTGAAACTGAAATCTCCCATGCCGTTTCCACCATAGGCAGCAATGGGCTTCCCCATAGAACTTGCCAACCTGAATTCCTACAGGCTAGATGTGAGAGGCACATTCTGCTGCTTCCTCCCTTAGAGTTAAGCTTGCTTCTCAAAGCTCAACCTCTGGGGAGTCTGTTTGGCAGAGATATAGAACACACTTTTCCAAGCCTGTTGGAAGGCCTTTGCAGTGTCATTTCTCATCTAATTTCCCAAACCAAACTGCTTGCAGCTCTAACTCCCTTCTAACTACCACTTCTTCGGTTCAGTGAGATATGCTGGATTCTAAACGGAGAAGCTTCTCTGACGCTTTTTCACAGAGATTTTGAAACTGAAATCTCCCATGCCGTTTCCACCATAGGCAGCAATGGGCTTCCCCATAGAACTTGCCAACCTGAATTCCTACAGGCTAGATGTGAGAGGCACATTCTGCTGCTTCCTCCCTTAGAGTTAAACTTGCTTCTGAAAGCTCAACCTCCGGGGAGTCTGTTTGGCAGAGATATAGAACACACTTTTCCAAGCCTGTTTGAAGGCATTTGCAGTTTCATTTCGCGTCTAATTTCCCAAACCAAACTGCTTGCAGCTCTAACTCCCTTCTAACTACCACTTCTTCGGTTCAGTGAGATATGCTGGATTCTAAACGGAGAAGCTTCTCTGACGCTTTTTCACAGAGATTTTGAAACTGAAATCTCCCATGCCGTTTCCACCATAGGCAGCAATGGGCTTCCCCATAGAACTTGCCAACCTGAATTCCTACAGGCTAGATGTGAGAGGCACATTCTGCTGCTTCCTCCCTTAGAGTTAAACTAGCTTCTGAAAGCTCCACCTCCGGGGAGTCTGTTTGGCAGAGATATAGAACACACTTTTCCAAGCCTGTTGGAAGGCATTTGCAGTTTCATTTCGCGTCTAATTTCCCAAACCAAACTGCTTGCAGCTCTAACTCCCTTCTAACTACCACTTCTTTGGTTCAGTGAGATATGCTGGATTCTAAACGGAGAAGCTTCTCTGACGCTTTTTCACAGAGATTTTGAAACTGAAATCTCCCATGCCGTTTCCACCATAGGCAGCAATGGGCTTCCCCATAGAACTTGCCAACCTGAATTCCTACAGGCTAGATGTGAGAGGCACATTCTGCTGCTTCCTCCCTTAGAGTTAAACTTGCTTCTGAAAGCTCAACCTCCGGGGAGTCTGTTTGGCAGAGATATAGAACACACTTTTCCAAGCCTGTTGGAAGGCATTTGCAGTTTCATTTCGCGTCTAATTTCCCAAACCAAACTGCTTGCAGCTCTAACTCCCTTCTAACTACCACTTCTTCGGTTCAGTGAGATATGCTAGATTCCAAACGGAGAAGTTTCTCTGACGCTTTTTCACAGAGATTTTGAAACTGAAATCTCCCATGCCGTTTCCACCATAGGCAGCAATGGGCTTCCCCATAGAACTTGCCAACCTGAATTCCTACAGGCTAGATGTGAGAGGCACATTCTGCTGCTTCCTCCCTTAGAGTTAAACTTGCTTCTGAAAGCTCAACCTCCGGGGAGTCTGTTTGGCAGAGATATAGAACACACTTTTCCAAGCCTGTTGGAAGGCATTTGCAGTTTCATTTCGCGTCTAATTTCCCAAACCAAACTGCTTGCAGCTCTAACTGCCTTCTGACTACCACTTCTTCGGTTCAGTGAGATATGCTGGATTCTAAACGGAGAAGCTTCTCTGATGCTTTTTCACAGAGATTTTGAAACTGAAATCTCCCATGCCGTTTCCACTATAGGCAGCAATGGGCTTCCCCATAGAACTTGCCAACCTGAATTCCTACAGGCTAGATGTGAGAGGCACATTCTGCTGCTTCCTCCCTTAGAGTTAAACTTGCTTCTGAAAGCTCAACCTCCGGGGAGTCTGTTTGGCAGAGATATAGAACACATTTTTCCAAGCCTGTTGGAAGGCATTTGCAGTGTCATTTCGCGTCTAATTTCCCAAACCAAACTGCTTGCAGCTCTAACTCCCTTCTAACTACCACTTCTTCGGTTCAGTGAGATATGCTGGATTCTAAACGGAGAAGCTTCTCTGACGCTTTTTCACAGAGATTTTGAAACTGAAATCTCCCATGCCGTTTCCACCATAGGCAGCAATGGGCTTCCCCATAGAACTTGCCAACCTGAATTCCTACAGGCTAGATTGAGAGGCACATTCTGCTGCTTCCTCCCTTAGAGTTAAGCTTGCTTCTGAAAGCTCAACCTCTGGGGAGTCTGTTTGGCAGAGATATAGAACACACTTTTCCAAGCCTGTTGGAAGGCCTTTGCAGTGTCATTTCGCGTCTAATTTCCCAAACCAAACTGCTTGCAGCTCTAACTCCCTTCTAACTACCAATTCTTCGGTTCAGTGAGATATGCTAGATTCCAAACGGAGAAGCTTCTCTGACGCTTTTTCACAGAGATTTTGAAACTGAAATCTCCCATGCCGTTTCCACCATAGGCAGCAATGGGCTTCCCCATAGAACTTGCCAACCTGAATTCCTACAGGCTAGATGTGAGAGGCACATTCTGCTGCTTCCTCCCTTAGAGTTAAACTAGCTTCTGAAAGCTCCACCTCCGGGGAGTCTGTTTGGCAGAGATATAGAACACACTTTTCCAAGCCTGTTTGAAGGCATTTGCAGTTTCATTTCGCGTCTAATTTCCCAAACCAAACTGCTTGCAGCTCTAACTCCCTTCTAACTACCACTTCTTTGGTTCAGTGAGATATGCTGGATTCTAAACGGAGAAGCTTCTCTGACGCTTTTTCACAGAGATTTTGAAACTGAAATCTCCCATGCCGTTTCCACCATAGGCAGCAATGGGCTTCCCCATAGAACTTGCCAACCTGAATTCCTACAGGCTAGATGTGAGAGGCACATTCTGCTGCTTCCTCCCTTAGAGTTAAACTTGCTTCTGAAAGCTCAACCTCCGGGGAGTCTGTTTGGCAGAGATATAGAACACACTTTTCCAAGCCTGTTGGAAGGCATTTGCAGTTTCATTTCGCGTCTAATTTCCCAAACCAAACTGCTTGCAGCTCTAACTCCCTTCTAAATAGCACTTCTTCGGTTCAGTGAGATATGCTGTATTCTAAACGGAGAAGCTTCTCTGACGCTTTTTCACAGAGATTTTGAAACTGAAATCTCCCATGCCGTTTCCACCATAGGCAGCAATGGGCTTCCCCATAGAACTTGCCAACCTGAATTCCTACAGGCTAGATGTGAGAGGCACATTCTGCTGCTTCCTCCCTTAGAGTTAAACTTGCTTCTGAAAGCTCAACCTCCGGGGAGTCTGTTTGGCAGAGATATAGAACACACTTTTCCAAGCCTGTTGGAAGGCATTTGCAGTTTCATTTCGCGTCTAATTTCCCAAACCAAACTGCTTGCAGCTCTAAGTCCCTTCTAACTACCACTTCTTCGGTTCAGTGAGATATGCTGGATTCTAAACGGAGAAGCTTCTCTGACGCTTTTTCACAGAGATTTTGAAACTGAAATTTCCAAACCCGTTTCCAACGAAGGCGCCAATTGGCTTCCCCATAGAACTTGCCAACCTGAATTCCTAAAGGCTAGATGTGAGAGGCACATTCTGCTGCTTCCTCCCTTAGAGTTAAACTTGCTTCTGAAAGCTCAACCTCCGGGGAGTTTGTTTGGCAGAGATATAGAACACAATTTTCCAAGCCTGTTGGAAGGCATTTGCAGTGTCATTTCGCGTCTAATTTCCCAAACCAAACTGCTTGCAGCTCTAACTCCCTTCTAACTACCACTTCTTCGGTTCAGTGAGATATGCTGGATTCTAAACGGAGAAGCTTCTCTGACGCTTTTTCACAGAGATTTTGAAACTGAAATCTCCCATGCCGTTTCCACCATAGGCAGCAATGGGCTTCCCCATAGAACTTGCCAACCTGAATTCCTACAGGCTAGATGTGAGAGGCACATTCTGCTGCTTCCTCCCTAAGAGTTAAGCTTGCTTCTGAAAGCTCAACCTCCGGGGAGTCTGTTTGGCAGAGATATAGAACACACTTTTCCAAGCCTGTTGGAAGGCCTTTGCAGTGTCATTTCGCATCTAATTTCCCAAACCAAACTGCTTGCAGCTCTAACTCCCTTCTAACTACCACTTCTTCGGTTCAGGGAGATATGCTGGATTCTAAACGGAGAAGCTTCTCTGACGCTTTTTCACAGAGATTTTGAAACTGAAATTTCCAAACCCGTTTCCAACGAAGGCGCCAATGGGCTTCCCCATAGAACTTGCCAACCTGAATTCCTACAGGCTAGATGTGAGAGGCACATTCTGCTCCTTCCTCCCTTAGAGTTAAACTAGCTTCTGAAAGCTCAACCTCCGGGGAGTTTGTTTGGCAGAGATATAGAACACACTTTTCCAAGCCTGTTGGAAGGCATTTGCAGTTTCATTTCGCGTCTAATTTCCCAAACCAAACTGCTTGCAGCTCTAAGTCCTTTCTAACTACCACTTCTTCGGTTCAGTGAGATATGCTGGATTCTAAACGGAGAAGCTTCTCTGACGCTTGTTCACAGAGATTTTGAAACTGAAATTTCCAAACCCGTTTCCAACGAAGGCGCCAATTGGCTTCCCCATAGAACTTGCCAACCTGAATTCCTAAAGGCTAGATGTGAGAGGCACATTCTGCTGCTTCCTCCCTTAGAGTTAAGCTTGCTTCTCAAAGCTCAACCTCTGGGGAGTCTGTTTGGCAGAGATATAGAACACACTTTTCCAAGCCTGTTGGAAGGCCTTTGCAGTGTCATTTCTCATCTAATTTCCCAAACCAAACTGCTTGCAGCTCTAACTCCCTTCTAACTACCACTTCTTCGGTTCAGTGAGATATGCTGGATTCTAAACGGAGAAGCTTCTCTGACGCTTTTTCACAGAGATTTTGAAACTGAAATCTCCCATGCCGTTTCCACCATAGGCAGCAATGGGCTTCCCCATAGAACTTGCCAACCTGAATTCCTACAGGCTAGATGTGAGAGGCACATTCTGCTGCTTCCTCCCTTAGAGTTAAACTAGCTTCTGAAAGCTCAACCTCCGGGGAGTTTGTTTGGCAGAGATATAGAACACACTTTTCCAAGCCTGTTGGAAGGCATTTGCAGTTTCATTTCGCGTCTAATTTCCCAAACCAAACTGCTTGCAGCTCTAACTCCCTTCTAACTACCACTTCTTCGGTTCAGTGAGATATGCTGGATTCTAAACGGAGAAGCTTCTCTGACGCTTTTTCACAGAGATTTTGAAACTGAAATTTCCAAACCCGTTTCCAACGAAGGCGCCAATGGGCTTCCCCATAGAACTTGCCAACCTGAATTCCTACAGGCTAGATGTGAGAGGCACATTCTGCTCCTTCCTCCCTTAGAGTTAAACTAGCTTCTGAAAGCTCAACCTCCGGGGAGTTTGTTTGGCAGAGATATAGAACACACTTTTCCAAGCCTGTTGGAAGGCATTTGCAGTTTCATTTCGCGTCTAATTTCCCAAACCAAACTGCTTGCAGCTCTAAGTCCCTTCTAACTACCACTTCTTCGGTTCAGTGAGATATGCTGGATTCTAAACGGAGAAGCTTCTCTGACGCTTTTTCACAGAGATTTTGAAACTGAAATTTCCAAACCCGTTTCCAACGAAGGCGCCAATTGGCTTCCCCATAGAACTTGCCAACCTGAATTCCTAAAGGCTAGATGTGAGAGGCACATTCTGCTGCTTCCTCCCTTAGAGTTAAACTTGCTTCTGAAAGCTCAACCTCCGGGGAGTTTGTTTGGCAGAGATATAGAACACAATTTTCCAAGCCTGTTGGAAAGCATTTGCAGTTTCATTTCGCGTCTAATTTCCCAAACCAAACTGCTTGCAGCTCTAACTCCCTTCTAACTACCACTTCTTCGGTTCAGTGAGATATGCTGGATTCTAAACGGAGAAGCTTCTCTGACGCTTTTTCACAGAGATTTTGAAACTGAAATCTCCCATGCCGTTTCCACCATAGGCAGCAATGGGCTTCCCCATAGAACTTGCCAACCTGAATTCCTACAGGCTAGATGTGAGAGGCACATTCTGCTGCTTCCTCCCTAAGAGTTAAGCTTGCTTCTGAAAGCTCAACCTCCGGGGAGTCTGTTTGGCAGAGATATAGAACACACTTTTCCAAGCCTGTTGGAAGGCCTTTGCAGTGTCATTTCGCATCTAATTTCCCAAACCAAACTGCTTGCAGCTCTAACTCCCTTCTAACTACCACTTCTTCGGTTCAGTGAGATATGCTGGATTCTAAACGGAGAAGCTTCTCTGACGCTTTTTCACAGAGATTTTGAAACTGAAATTTCCAAACCCGTTTCCAACGAAGGCGCCAATGCGCTTCCCCATAGAACTTGCCAACCTGAATTACTACAGGCTAGATGTGAGAGGCACATTCTGCTGCTTCCTCCCTTAGAGTTAAACTAGCTTCTGAAAGCTCAACCTCCGGGGACTTTGTTTGGCAGAGATATAGAACACACTTTTCCAAGCCTGTTGGAAGGCATTTGCAGTTTCATTTCGCGTCTAATTTCCCAAACCAAACTGCTTGCAGCTCTAACTCCCTTCTAACTACCACTTCTTCGGTTCAGTGAGATATGCTGGATTCTAAACGGAGAAGCTTCTCTGACGCTTTTTCACAGAGATTTTGAAACTGAAATCTCCCATGCCGTTTCCACCATAGGCAGCAATGGGCTTCCCCATAGAACTTGCCAACCTGAATTCCTACAGGCTAGATGTGAGAGGCACATTCTGCTGCTTCCTCCCTTAGAGTTAAACTAGCTTCTGAAAGCTCCACCTCCGGGGAGTCTGTTTGGCAGAGATATAGAACACACTTTTCCAAGCCTGTTTGAAGGCATTTGCAGTTTCATTTCGCGTCTAATTTCCCAAACCAAACTGCTTGCAGCTCTAACTCCCTTCTAACTACCACTTCTTTGGTTCAGTGAGATATGCTGGATTCTAAACGGAGAAGCTTCTCTGACGCTTTTTCACAGAGATTTTGAAACTGGAATCTCCCATGCCGTTTCCACCATAGGCAGCAATGGGCTTCCCCATAGAACTTGCCAACCTGAATTCCTACAGGCTAGATGTGAGAGGCACATTCTGCTGCTTCCTCCCTTAGAGTTAAACTTGCTTCTGAAAGCTCAACCTCCGGGGAGTCTGTTTGGCAGAGATATAGAACACACTTTTCCAAGCCTGTTGGAAGGCATTTGCAGTTTCATTTCGCGTCTAATTTCCCAAACCAAACTGCTTGCAGCTCTAACTCCCTTCTAAATAGCACTTCTTCGGTTCAGTGAGATATGCTGTATTCTAAACGGAGAAGCTTCTCTGACGCTTTTTCACAGAGATTTTGAAACTGAAATCTCCCATGCCGTTTCCACCATAGGCAGCAATGGGCTTCCCCATAGAACTTGCCAACCTGAATTCCTACAGGCTAGATGTGAGAGGCACATTCTGCTGCTTCCTCCCTTAGAGTTAAACTTGCTTCTGAAAGCTCAACCTCCGGGGAGTCTGTTTGGCAGAGATATAGAACACACTTTTCCAAGCCTGTTGGAAGGCATTTGCAGTTTCATTTCGCGTCTAATTTCCCAAACCAAACTGCTTGCAGCTCTAACTCCCTTCTAACTACCACTTCTTCGGTTCAGTGAGATATGCTAGATTCCAAACGGAGAAGCTTCTCTGACGCTTTTTCACAGAGATTTTGAAACTGAAATTTCCAAACCCGTTTCCTACGAAGGCGCCAATGGGCTTCCCCATAGAACTTGCCAACCTGAATTCTTACAGGCTAGATGTGAGAGGCACATTTTGCTGCTTCCTCCCTTAGAGTTAAACTTGCTTCTGAAAGCTCAACCTCCGGGGAGTCTGTTTGGCAGAGATATAGAACACACTTTTCCAAGTCTGTTGGAAGGCATTTGCAGTGTCATTTCGCGTCTAATTTCCCAAACCAAACTGCTTGCAGCTCTAACTCCCTTCTAACTACCACTTCTTCGGTTCAGTGAGATATGCTGGATTCTAAACGGAGAAGCTTCTCTGACGCTTTTTCACAGAGATTTTGAAACTGAAATCTCCCATGCCGTTTCCACCATAGGCAGCAATGGGCTTCCCCATAGAACTTGCCAACCTGAATTCCTACAGGCTAGATGTGAGAGGCACATTCTGCTGCTTCCTCCCTTAGAGTTAAGCTTGCTTCTCAAAGCTCAACCTCTGGGGAGTCTGTTTGGCAGAGATATAGAACACACTTTTCCAAGCCTGTTGGAAGGCCTTTGCAGTGTCATTTCTCATCTAATTTCCCAAACCAAACTGCTTGCAGCTCTAACTCCCTTCTAACTACCACTTCTTCGGTTCAGTGAGATATGCTGGATTCTAAACGGAGAAGCTTCTCTGACGCTTTTTCACAGAGATTTTGAAACTGAAATCTCCCATGCCGTTTCCACCATAGGCAGCAATGGGCTTCCCCATAGAACTTGCCAACCTGAATTCCTACAGGCTAGATGTGAGAGGCACATTCTGCTGCTTCCTCCCTTAGAGTTAAACTTGCTTCTGAAAGCTCAACCTCCGGGGAGTCTGTTTGGCAGAGATATAGAACACACTTTTCCAAGCCTGTTTGAAGGCATTTGCAGTTTCATTTCGCGTCTAATTTCCCAAACCAAACTGCTTGCAGCTCTAACTCCCTTCTAACTACCACTTCTTCGGTTCAGTGAGATATGCTGGATTCTAAACGGAGAAGCTTCTCTGACGCTTTTTCACAGAGATTTTGAAACTGAAATCTCCCATGCCGTTTCCACCATAGGCAGCAATGGGCTTCCCCATAGAACTTGCCAACCTGAATTCCTACAGGCTAGATGTGAGAGGCACATTCTGCTGCTTCCTCCCTTAGAGTTAAACTTGCTTCTGAAAGCTCAACCTCCGGGGAGTCTGTTTGGCAGAGATATAGAACACACTTTTCCAAGCCTGTTGGAAGGCATTTGCAGTTTCATTTCGCGTCTAATTTCCCAAACCAAACTGCTTGCAGCTCTAACTCCCTTCTAACTACCACTTCTTCGGTTCAGTGAGATATGCTAGATTCCAAACGGAGAAGTTTCTCTGACGCTTTTTCACAGAGATTTTGAAACTGAAATCTCCCATGCCGTTTCCACCATAGGCAGCAATGGGCTTCCCCATAGAACTTGCCAACCTGAATTCCTACAGGCTAGATGTGAGAGGCACATTCTGCTGCTTCCTCCCTTAGAGTTAAACTTGCTTCTGAAAGCTCAACCTCCGGGGAGTCTGTTTGGCAGAGATATAGAACACACTTTTCCAAGCCTGTTGGAAGGCATTTGCAGTTTCATTTCGCGTCTAATTTCCCAAACCAAACTGCTTGCAGCTCTAACTGCCTTCTGACTACCACTTCTTCGGTTCAGTGAGATATGCTGGATTCTAAACGGAGAAGCTTCTCTGATGCTTTTTCACAGAGATTTTGAAACTGAAATCTCCCATGCCGTTTCCACTATAGGCAGCAATGGGCTTCCCCATAGAACTTGCCAACCTGAATTCCTACAGGCTAGATGTGAGAGGCACATTCTGCTGCTTCCTCCCTTAGAGTTAAACTTGCTTCTGAAAGCTCAACCTCCGGGGAGTCTGTTTGGCAGAGATATAGAACACATTTTTCCAAGCCTGTTGGAAGGCATTTGCAGTGTCATTTCGGGTCTAATTTCCCAAACCAAACTGCTTGCAGCTCTAACTCCCTTCTAACTACCACTTCTTCGGTTCAGTGAGATATGCTGGATTCTAAACGGAGAAGCTTCTCTGACGCTTTTTCACAGAGATTTTGAAACTGAAATCTCCCATGCCGTTTCCACCATAGGCAGCAATGGGCTTCCCCATAGAACTTGCCAACCTGAATTCCTACAGGCTAGATTGAGAGGCACATTCTGCTGCTTCCTCCCTTAGAGTTAAGCTTGCTTCTGAAAGCTCAACCTCTGGGGAGTCTGTTTGGCAGAGATATAGAACACACTTTTCCAAGCCTGTTGGAAGGCCTTTGCAGTGTCATTTCGCGTCTAATTTCCCAAACCAAACTGCTTGCAGCTCTAACTCCCTTCTAACTACCAATTCTTCGGTTCAGTGAGATATGCTAGATTCCAAACGGAGAAGCTTCTCTGACGCTTTTTCACAGAGATTTTGAAACTGAAATCTCCCATGCCGTTTCCACCATAGGCAGCAATGGGCTTCCCCATAGAACTTGCCAACCTGAATTCCTACAGGCTAGATGTGAGAGGCACATTCTGCTGCTTCCTCCCTTAGAGTTAAACTAGCTTCTGAAAGCTCCACCTCCGGGGAGTCTGTTTGGCAGAGATATAGAACACACTTTTCCAAGCCTGTTTGAAGGCATTTGCAGTTTCATTTCGCGTCTAATTTCCCAAACCAAACTGCTTGCAGCTCTAACTCCCTTCTAACTACCACTTCTTTGGTTCAGTGAGATATGCTGGATTCTAAACGGAGAAGCTTCTCTGACGCTTTTTCACAGAGATTTTGAAACTGAAATCTCCCATGCCGTTTCCACCATAGGCAGCAATGGGCTTCCCCATAGAACTTGCCAACCTGAATTCCTACAGGCTAGATGTGAGAGGCACATTCTGCTGCTTCCTCCCTTAGAGTTAAACTTGCTTCTGAAAGCTCAACCTCCGGGGAGTCTGTTTGGCAGAGATATAGAACACACTTTTCCAAGCCTGTTGGAAGGCATTTGCAGTTTCATTTCGCGTCTAATTTCCCAAACCAAACTGCTTGCAGCTCTAACTCCCTTCTATATAGCACTTCTTCGGTTCAGTGAGATATGCTGTATTCTAAACGGAGAAGCTTCTCTGACGCTTTTTCACAGAGATTTTGAAACTGAAATCTCCCATGCCGTTTCCACCATAGGCAGCAATGGGCTTCCCCATAGAACTTGCCAACCTGAATTCCTACAGGCTAGATGTGAGAGGCACATTCTGCTGCTTCCTCCCTTAGAGTTAAACTTGCTTCTGAAAGCTCAACCTCCGGGGAGTCTGTTTGGCAGAGATATAGAACACACTTTTCCAAGCCTGTTGGAAGGCATTTGCAGTTTCATTTCGCGTCTAATTTCCCAAACCAAACTGCTTGCAGCTCTAACTCCCTTCTAACTACCACTTCTTCGGTTCAGTGAGATATGCTAGATTCCAAACGGAGAAGCTTCTCTGACGCTTTTTCACAGAGATTTTGAAACTGAAATTTCCAAACCCGTTTCCTACGAAGGCGCCAATGGGCTTCCCCATAGAACTTGCCAACCTGAATTCTTACAGGCTGGATGTGAGAGGCACATTTTGCTGCTTCCTCCCTTAGAGTTAAACTTGCTTCTGAAAGCTCAACCTCCGGGGAGTCTGTTTGGCAGAGATATAGAACACACTTTTCCAAGTCTGTTGGAAGGCATTTGCAGTGTCATTTCGCGTCTAATTTCCCAAACCAAACTGCTTGCAGCTCTAACTCCCTTCTAACTACCACTTCTTCGGTTCAGTGAGATATGCTGGATTCTAAACGGAGAAGCTTCTCTGACGCTTTTTCACAGAGATTTTGAAACTGAAATCTCCCATGCCGTTTCCACCATAGGCAGCAATGGGCTTCCCCATAGAACTTGCCAACCTGAATTCCTACAGGCTAGATGTGAGAGGCACATTCTGCTGCTTCCTCCCTTAGAGTTAAACTAGCTTCTGAAAGCTCCACCTCCGGGGAGTCTGTTTGGCAGAGATATAGAACACACTTTTCCAAGCCTGTTTGAAGGCATTTGCAGTTTCATTTCGCGTCTAATTTCCCAAACCAAACTGCTTGCAGCTCTAACTCCCTTCTAACTACCACTTCTTTGGTTCAGTGAGATATGCTGGATTCTAAACGGAGAAGCTTCTCTGACGCTTTTTCACAGAGATTTTGAAACTGAAATCTCCCATGCCGTTTCCACCATAGGCAGCAATGGGCTTCCCCATAGAACTTGCCAACCTGAATTCCTACAGGCTAGATGTGAGAGGCACATTCTGCTGCTTCCTCCCTTAGAGTTAAACTTGCTTCTGAAAGCTCAACCTCCGGGGAGTCTGTTTGGCAGAGATATAGAACACACTTTTCCAAGCCTGTTGGAAGGCATTTGCAGTTTCATTTCGCGTCTAATTTCCCAAACCAAACTGCTTGCAGCTCTAAGTCCCTTCTAACTACCACTTCTTCGGTTCAGTGAGATATGCTAGATTCCAAACGGAGAAGCTTCTCTGACGCTTTTTCACAGAGATTTTGAAACTGAAATTTCCAAACCCGTTTCCTACGAAGGCGCCAATGGGCTTCCCCATAGAACTTGCCAACCTGAATTCTTACAGGCTGGATGTGAGAGGCACATTTTGCTGCTTCCTCCCTTAGAGTTAAACTTGCTTCTGAAAGCTCAACCTCCGGGGAGTCTGTTTGGCAGAGATATAGAACACACTTTTCCAAGTCTGTTGGAAGGCATTTGCAGTGTCATTTCGCGTCTAATTTCCCAAACCAAACTGCTTGCAGCTCTAACTCCCTTCTAACTACCACTTCTTCGGTTCAGTGAGATATGCTGGATTCTAAACGGAGAAGCTTCTCTGACGCTTTTTCACAGAGATTTTGAAACTGAAATCTCCCATGCCGTTTCCACCATAGGCAGCAATGGGCTTCCCCATAGAACTTGCCAACCTGAATTCCTACAGGCTAGATGTGAGAGGCACATTCTGCTCCTTCCTCCCTTAGAGTTAAACTAGCTTCTGAAAGCTCAACCTCCGGGGAGTTTGTTTGGCAGAGATATAGAACACACTTTTCCAAGCCTGTTGGAAGGCATTTGCAGTTTCATTTCGCGTCTAATTTCCCAAACCAAACTGCTTGCAGCTCTAAGTCCCTTCTAACTACCACTTCTTCGGTTCAGTGAGATATGCTGGATTCTAAACGGAGAAGCTTCTCTGACGCTTTTTCACAGAGATTTTGAAACTGAAATTTCCAAACCCGTTTCCAACGAAGGCGCCAATTGGCTTCCCCATAGAACTTGCCAACCTGAATTCCTAAAGGCTAGATGTGAGAGGCACATTCTGCTGCTTCCTCCCTTAGAGTTAAGCTTGCTTCTCAAAGCTCAACCTCTGGGGAGTCTGTTTGGCAGAGATATAGAACACACTTTTCCAAGCCTGTTGGAAGGCCTTTGCAGTGTCATTTCTCATCTAATTTCCCAAACCAAACTGCTTGCAGCTCTAACTCCCTTCTAACTACCACTTCTTCGGTTCAGTGAGATATGCTGGATTCTAAACGGAGAAGCTTCTCTGACGCTTTTTCACAGAGATTTTGAAACTGAAATCTCCCATGCCGTTTCCACCATAGGCAGCAATGGGCTTCCCCATAGAACTTGCCAACCTGAATTCCTACAGGCTAGATGTGAGAGGCACATTCTGCTGCTTCCTCCCTTAGAGTTAAACTAGCTTCTGAAAGCTCAACCTCCGGGGAGTTTGTTTGGCAGAGATATAGAACACACTTTTCCAAGCCTGTTGGAAGGCATTTGCAGTTTCATTTCGCGTCTAATTTCCCAAACCAAACTGCTTGCAGCTCTAACTCCCTTCTAACTACCACTTCTTCGGTTCAGTGAGATATGCTGGATTCTAAACGGAGAAGCTTCTCTGACGCTTTTTCACAGAGATTTTGAAACTGAAATTTCCAAACCCGTTTCCAACGAAGGCGCCAATGGGCTTCCCCATAGAACTTGCCAACCTGAATTCCTAAAGGCTAGATGTGAGAGGCACATTCTGCTGCTTCCTCCCTTAGAGTTAAACTTGCTTCTGAAAGCTCAACCTCCGGGGAGTTTGTTTGGCAGAGATATAGAACACACTTTTCCAAGCCTGTTGGAAGGCATTTGCAGTTTCATTTCGCGTCTAATTTCCCAAACCAAACTGCTTGCAGCTCTAAGTCCCTTCTAACTACCACTTCTTCGGTTCAGTGAGATATGCTGGATTCTAAACGGAGAAGCTTCTCTGACGCTTTTTCACAGAGATTTTGAAACTGAAATTTCCAAACCCGTTTCCAACGAAGGCGCCAATTGGCTTCCCCATAGAACTTGCCAACCTGAATTCCTAAAGCCTAGATGTGAGAGGCACATTCTGCTGCTTCCTCCCTTAGAGTTAAACTTGCTTCTGAAAGCTCAACCTCCGGGGAGTTTGTTTGGCAGAGATATAGAACACAATTTTCCAAGCCTGTTGGAAGGCATTTGCAGTTTCATTTCGCGTCTAATTTCCCAAACCAAACTGCTTGCAGCTCTAACTCCCTTCTAACTACCACTTCTTCGGTTCAGTGAGATATGCTGGATTCTAAACGGAGAAGCTTCTCTGACGCTTTTTCACAGAGATTTTGAAACTGAAATCTCCCATGCCGTTTCCACCATAGGCAGCAATGGGCTTCCCCATAGAACTTGCCAACCTGAATTCCTACAGGCTAGATGTGAGAGGCACATTCTGCTGCTTCCTCCCTAAGAGTTAAGCTTGCTTCTGAAAGCTCAACCTCCGGGGAGTCTGTTTGGCAGAGATATAGAACACACTTTTCCAAGCCTGTTGGAAGGCCTTTGCAGTGTCATTTCGCATCTAATTTCCCAAACCAAACTGCTTGCAGCTCTAACTCCCTTCTAACTACCACTTCTTCGGTTCAGGGAGATATGCTGGATTCTAAACGGAGAAGCTTCTCTGACGCTTTTTCACAGAGATTTTGAAACTGAAATTTCCAAACCCGTTTCCAACGAAGGCGCCAATGGGCTTCCCCATAGAACTTGCCAACCTGAATTCCTACAGGCTAGATGTGAGAGGCACATTCTGCTCCTTCCTCCCTTAGAGTTAAACTAGCTTCTGAAAGCTCAACCTCCGGGGAGTTTGTTTGGCAGAGATATAGAACACACTTTTCCAAGCCTGTTGGAAGGCATTTGCAGTTTCATTTCGCGTCTAATTTCCCAAACCAAACTGCTTGCAGCTCTAAGTCCCTTCTAACTACCACTTCTTCGGTTCAGTGAGATATGCTGGATTCTAAACGGAGAAGCTTCTCTGACGCTTTTTCACAGAGATTTTGAAACTGAAATTTCCAAACCCGTTTCCAACGAAGGCGCCAATTGGCTTCCCCATAGAACTTGCCAACCTGAATTCCTAAAGGCTAGATGTGAGAGGCACATTCTGCTGCTTCCTCCCTTAGAGTTAAGCTTGCTTCTCAAAGCTCAACCTCTGGGGAGTCTGTTTGGCAGAGATATAGAACACACTTTTCCAAGCCTGTTGGAAGGCCTTTGCAGTGTCATTTCTCATCTAATTTCCCAAACCAAACTGCTTGCAGCTCTAACTCCCTTCTAACTACCACTTCTTCGGTTCAGTGAGATATGCTGGATTCTAAACGGAGAAGCTTCTCTGACGCTTTTTCACAGAGATTTTGAAACTGAAATCTCCCATGCCGTTTCCACCATAGGCAGCAATGGGCTTCCCCATAGAACTTGCCAACCTGAATTCCTACAGGCTAGATGTGAGAGGCACATTCTGCTGCTTCCTCCCTTAGAGTTAAACTAGCTTCTGAAAGCTCAACCTCCGGGGAGTTTGTTTGGCAGAGATATAGAACACACTTTTCCAAGCCTGTTGGAAGGCATTTGCAGTTTCATTTCGCGTCTAATTTCCCAAACCAAACTGCTTGCAGCTCTAACTCCCTTCTAACTACCACTTCTTCGGTTCAGTGAGATATGCTGGATTCTAAACGGAGAAGCTTCTCTGACGCTTTTTCACAGAGATTTTGAAACTGAAATTTCCAAACCCGTTTCCAACGAAGGCACCAATGGGCTTCCCCATAGAACTTGCCAACCTGAATTCCTACAGGCTAGATGTGAGAGGCACATTCTGCTCCTTCCTCCCTTAGAGTTAAACTAGCTTCTGAAAGCTCAACCTCCGGGGAGTTTGTTTGGCAGAGATATAGAACACACTTTTCCAAGCCTGTTGGAAGGCATTTGCAGTTTCATTTCGCGTCTAATTTCCCAAACCAAACTGCTTGCAGCTCTAAGTCCCTTCTAACTACCACTTCTTCGGTTCAGTGAGATATGCTGGATTCTAAACGGAGAAGCTTCTCTGACGCTTTTTCACAGAGATTTTGAAACTGAAATTTCCAAACCCGTTTCCAACGAAGGCGCCAATTGGCTTCCCCATAGAACTTGCCAACCTGAATTCCTAAAGGCTAGATGTGAGAGGCACATTCTGCTGCTTCCTCCCTTAGAGTTAAACTTGCTTCTGAAAGCTCAACCTCCGGGGAGTTTGTTTGGCAGAGATATAGAACACAATTTTCCAAGCCTGTTGGAAGGCATTTGCAGTTTCATTTCGCGTCTAATTTCCCAAACCAAACTGCTTGCAGCTCTAACTCCCTTCTAACTACCACTTCTTCGGTTCAGTGAGATATGCTGGATTCTAAACGGAGAAGCTTCTCTGACGCTTTTTCACAGAGATTTTGAAACTGAAATCTCCCATGCCGTTTCCACCATAGGCAGCAATGGGCTTCCCCATAGAACTTGCCAACCTGAATTCCTACAGGCTAGATGTGAGAGGCACATTCTGCTGCTTCCTCCCTAAGAGTTAAGCTTGCTTCTGAAAGCTCAACCTCCGGGGAGTCTGTTTGGCAGAGATATAGAACACACTTTTCCAAGCCTGTTGGAAGGCCTTTGCAGTGTCATTTCGCATCTAATTTCCCAAACCAAACTGCTTGCAGCTCTAACTCCCTTCTAACTACCACTTCTTCGGTTCAGTGAGATATGCTGGATTCTAAACGGAGAAGCTTCTCTGACGCTTTTTCACAGAGATTTTGAAACTGAAATTTCCAAACCCGTTTCCAACGAAGGCGCCAATGCGCTTCCCCATAGAACTTGCCAACCTGAATTACTACAGGCTAGATGTGAGAGGCACATTCTGCTGCTTCCTCCCTTAGAGTTAAACTAGCTTCTGAAAGCTCAACCTCCGGGGACTTTGTTTGGCAGAGATATAGAACACACTTTTCCAAGCCTGTTGGAAGGCATTTGCAGTTTCATTTCGCGTCTAATTTCCCAAACCAAACTGCTTGCAGCTCTAACTCCCTTCTAACTACCACTTCTTCGGTTCAGTGAGATATGCTGGATTCTAAACGGAGAAGCTTCTCTGACGCTTTTTCACAGAGATTTTGAAACTGAAATCTCCCATGCCGTTTCCACCATAGGCAGCAATGGGCTTCCCCATAGAACTTGCCAACCTGAATTCCTACAGGCTAGATGTGAGAGGCACATTCTGCTGCTTCCTCCCTTAGAGTTAAACTAGCTTCTGAAAGCTCCACCTCCGGGGAGTCTGTTTGGCAGAGATATAGAACACACTTTTCCAAGCCTGTTTGAAGGCATTTGCAGTTTCATTTCGCGTCTAATTTCCCAAACCAAACTGCTTGCAGCTCTAACTCCCTTCTAACTACCACTTATTTGGTTCAGTGAGATATGCTGGATTCTAAACGGAGAAGCTTCTCTGACGCTTTTTCACAGAGATTTTGAAACTGAAATCTCCCATGCCGTTTCCACCATAGGCAGCAATGGGCTTCCCCATAGAACTTGCCAACCTGAATTCCTACAGGCTAGATGTGAGAGGCACATTCTGCTGCTTCCTCCCTTAGAGTTAAACTTGCTTCTCAAAGCTCAACCTCCGGGGAGTCTGTTTGGCAGAGATATAGAACACACTTTTCCAAGCCTGTTGGAAGGCATTTGCAGTTTCATTTCGCGTCTAATTTCCCAAACCAAACTGCTTGCAGCTCTAACTCCCTTCTAAATAGCACTTCTTCGGTTCAGTGAGATATGCTGTATTCTAAACGGAGAAGCTTCTCTGACGCTTTTTCACAGAGATTTTGAAACTGAAATCTCCCATGCCGTTTCCACCATAGGCAGCAATGGGCTTCCCCATAGAACTTGCCAACCTGAATTCCTACAGGCTAGATGTGAGAGGCACATTCTGCTGCTTCCTCCCTTAGAGTTAAACTTGCTTCTGAAAGCTCAACCTCCGGGGAGTCTGTTTGGCAGAGATATAGAACACACTTTTCCAAGCCTGTTGGAAGGCATTTGCAGTTTCATTTCGCGTCTAATTTCCCAAACCAAACTGCTTGCAGCTCTAACTCCCTTCTAACTACCACTTCTTCGGTTCAGTGAGATATGCTAGATTCCAAACGGAGAAGCTTCTCTGACGCTTTTTCACAGAGATTTTGAAACTGAAATTTCCAAACCCGTTTCCTACGAAGGCGCCAATGGGCTTCCCCATAGAACTTGCCAACCTGAATTCTTACAGGCTAGATGTGAAAGGCACATTTTGCTGCTTCCTCCCTTAGAGTTAAACTTGCTTCTGAAAGCTCAACCTCCGGGGAGTCTGTTTGGCAGAGATATAGAACACACTTTTCCAAGTCTGTTGGAAGGCATTTGCAGTGTCATTTCGCGTCTAATTTCCCAAACCAAACTGCTTGCAGCTCTAACTCCCTTCTAACTACCACTTCTTCGGTTCAGTGAGATATGCTGGATTCTAAACGGAGAAGCTTCTCTGACGCTTTTTCACAGAGATTTTGAAACTGAAATCTCCCATGCCGTTTCCACCATAGGCAGCAATGGGCTTCCCCATAGAACTTGCCAACCTGAATTCCTACAGGCTAGATGTGAGAGGCACATTCTGCTGCTTCCTCCCTTAGAGTTAAGCTTGCTTCTCAAAGCTCAACCTCTGGGGAGTCTGTTTGGCAGAGATATAGAACACACTTTTCCAAGCCTGTTGGAAGGCCTTTGCAGTGTCATTTCTCATCTAATTTCCCAAACCAAACTGCTTGCAGCTCTAACTCCCTTCTAACTACCACTTCTTCGGTTCAGTGAGATATGCTGGATTCTAAACGGAGAAGCTTCTCTGACGCTTTTTCACAGAGATTTTGAAACTGAAATCTCCCATGCCATTTCCACCATAGGCAGCAATGGGCTTCCCCATAGAACTTGCCAACCTGAATTCCTACAGGCTAGATGTGAGAGGCACATTCTGCTGCTTCCTCCCTTAGAGTTAAACTTGCTTCTGAAAGCTCAACCTCCGGGGAGTCTGTTTGGCAGAGATATAGAACACACTTTTCCAAGCCTGTTTGAAGGCATTTGCAGTTTCATTTCGCGTCTAATTTCCCAAACCAAACTGCTTGCAGCTCTAACTCCCTTCTAACTACCACTTCTTCGGTTCAGTGAGATATGCTGGATTCTAAACGGAGAAGCTTCTCTGACGCTTTTTCACAGAGATTTTGAAACTGAAATCTCCCATGCCGTTTCCACCATAGGCAGCAATGGGCTTCCCCATAGAACTTGCCAACCTGAATTCCTACAGGCTAGATGTGAGAGGCACATTCTGCTGCTTCCTCCCTTAGAGTTAAACTAGCTTCTGAAAGCTCCACCTCCGGGGAGTCTGTTTGGCAGAGATATAGAACACACTTTTCCAAGCCTGTTGGAAGGCATTTGCAGTTTCATTTCGCGTCTAATTTCCCAAACCAAACTGCTTGCAGCTCTAACTCCCTTCTAACTACCACTTCTTTGGTTCAGTGAGATATGCTGGATTCTAAACGGAGAAGCTTCTCTGACGCTTTTTCACAGAGATTTTGAAACTGAAATCTCCCATGCCGTTTCCACCATAGGCAGCAATGGGCTTCCCCATAGAACTTGCCAACCTGAATTCCTACAGGCTAGATGTGAGAGGCACATTCTGCTGCTTCCTCCCTTAGAGTTAAACTTGCTTCTGAAAGCTCAACCTCCGGGGAGTCTGTTTGGCAGAGATATAGAACACACTTTTCCAAGCCTGTTGGAAGGCATTTGCAGTTTCATTTCGCGTCTAATTTCCCAAACCAAACTGCTTGCAGCTCTAACTCCCTTCTAACTACCACTTCTTCGGTTCAGTGAGATATGCTAGATTCCAAACGGAGAAGTTTCTCTGACGCTTTTTCACAGAGATTTTGAAACTGAAATCTCCCATGCCGTTTCCACCATAGGCAGCAATGGGCTTCCCCATAGAACTTGCCAACCTGAATTCCTACAGGCTAGATGTGAGAGGCACATTCTGCTGCTTCCTCCCTTAGAGTTAAACTTGCTTCTGAAAGCTCAACCTCCGGGGAGTCTGTTTGGCAGAGATATAGAACACACTTTTCCAAGCCTGTTGGAAGGCATTTGCAGTTTCATTTCGCGTCTAATTTCCCAAACCAAACTGCTTGCAGCTCTAACTGCCTTCTGACTACCACTTCTTCGGTTCAGTGAGATATGCTGGATTCTAAACGGAGAAGCTTCTCTGATGCTTTTTCACAGAGATTTTGAAACTGAAATCTCCCATGCCGTTTCCACTATAGGCAGCAATGGGCTTCCCCATAGAACTTGCCAACCTGAATTCCTACAGGCTAGATGTGAGAGGCACATTCTGCTGCTTCCTCCCTTAGAGTTAAACTTGCTTCTGAAAGCTCAACCTCCGGGGAGTCTGTTTGGCAGAGATATAGAACACATTTTTCCAAGCCTGTTGGAAGGCATTTGCAGTGTCATTTCGCGTCTAATTTCCGAAACCAAACTGCTTGCAGCTCTAACTCCCTTCTAACTACCACTTCTTCGGTTCAGTGAGATATGCTGGATTCTAAACGGAGAAGCTTCTCTGACGCTTTTTCACAGAGATTTTGAAACTGAAATCTCCCATGCCGTTTCCACCATAGGCAGCAATGGGCTTCCCCATAGAACTTGCCAACCTGAATTCCTACAGGCTAGATTGAGAGGCACATTCTGCTGCTTCCTCCCTTAGAGTTAAGCTTGCTTCTGAAAGCTCAACCTCTGGGGAGTCTGTTTGGCAGAGATATAGAACACACTTTTCCAAGCCTGTTGGAAGGCCTTTGCAGTGTCAATTCGCGTCTAATTTCCCAAACCAAACTGCTTGCAGCTCTAACTCCCTTCTAACTACCAATTCTTCGGTTCAGTGAGATATGCTAGATTCCAAACGGAGAAGCTTCTCTGACGCTTTTTCACAGAGATTTTGAAACTGAAATCTCCCATGCCGTTTCCACCATAGGCAGCAATGGGCTTCCCCATAGAACTTGCCAACCTGAATTCCTACAGGCTAGATGTGAGAGGCACATTCTGCTGCTTCCTCCCTTAGAGTTAAACTAGCTTCTGAAAGCTCCACCTCCGGGGAGTCTGTTTGGCAGAGATATAGAACACACTTTTCCAAGCCTGTTTGAAGGCATTTGCAGTTTCATTTCGCGTCTAATTTCCCAAACCAAACTGCTTGCAGCTCTAACTCCCTTCTAACTACCACTTCTTTGGTTCAGTGAGATATGCTGGATTCTAAACGGAGAAGCTTCTCTGACGCTTTTTCACAGAGATTTTGAAACTGAAATCTCCCATGCCGTTTCCACCATAGGCAGCAATGGGCTTCCCCATAGAACTTGCCAACCTGAATTCCTACAGGCTAGATGTGAGAGGCACATTCTGCTGCTTCCTCCCTTAGAGTTAAACTTGCTTCTGAAAGCTCAACCTCCGGGGAGTCTGTTTGGCAGAGATATAGAACACACTTTTCCAAGCCTGTTGGAAGGCATTTGCAGTTTCATTTCGCGTCTAATTTCCCAAACCAAACTGCTTGCAGCTCTAACTCCCTTCTATATAGCACTTCTTCGGTTCAGTGAGATATGCTGTATTCTAAACGGAGAAGCTTCTCTGACGCTTTTTCACAGAGATTTTGAAACTGAAATCTCCCATGCCGTTTCCACCATAGGCAGCAATGGGCTTCCCCATAGAACTTGCCAACCTGAATTCCTACAGGCTAGATGTGAGAGGCACATTCTGCTGCTTCCTCCCTTAGAGTTAAACTTGCTTCTGAAAGCTCAACCTCCGGGGAGTCTGTTTGGCAGAGATATAGAACACACTTTTCCAAGCCTGTTGGAAGGCATTTGCAGTTTCATTTCGCGTCTAATTTCCCAAACCAAACTGCTTGCAGCTCTAACTCCCTTCTAACTACCACTTCTTCGGTTCAGTGAGATATGCTAGATTCCAAACGGAGAAGCTTCTCTGACGCTTTTTCAGAGAGATTTTGAAACTGAAATTTCCAAACCCGTTTCCTACGAAGGCGCCAATGGGCTTCCCCATAGAACTTGCCAACCTGAATTCTTACAGGCTGGATGTGAGAGGCACATTTTGCTGCTTCCTCCCTTAGAGTTAAACTTGCTTCTGAAAGCTCAACCTCCGGGGAGTCTGTTTGGCAGAGATATAGAACACACTTTTCCAAGTCTGTTGGAAGGCATTTGCAGTGTCATTTCGCGTCTAATTTCCCAAACCAAACTGCTTGCAGCTCTAACTCCCTTCTAACTACCACTTCTTCGGTTCAGTGAGATATGCTGGATTCTAAACGGAGAAGCTTCTCTGACGCTTTTTCACAGAGATTTTGAAACTGAAATCTCCCATGCCGTTTCCACCATAGGCAGCAATGGGCTTCCCCATAGAACTTGCCAACCTGAATTCCTACAGGCTAGATGTGAGAGGCACATTCTGCTGCTTCCTCCCTTAGAGTTAAACTAGCTTCTGAAAGCTCAACCTCCGGGGAGTTTGTTTGGCAGAGATATAGAACACACTTTTCCAAGCCTGTTGGAAGGCATTTGCAGTTTCATTTCGCGTCTAATTTCCCAAACCAAACTGCTTGCAGCTCTAACTCCCTTCTAACTACCACTTCTTCGGTTCAGTGAGATATGCTGGATTCTAAACGGAGAAGCTTCTCTGACGCTTTTTCACAGAGATTTTGAAACTGAAATTTCCAAACCCGTTACCAACGAAGGCGCCAATGGGCTTCCCCATAGAACTTGCCAACCTGAATTCCTACAGGCTAGATGTGAGAGGCACATTCTGCTCCTTCCTCCCTTAGAGTTAAACTAGCTTCTGAAAGCTCAACCTCCGGGGAGTTTGTTTGGCAGAGATATAGAACACACTTTTCCAAGCCTGTTGGAAGGCATTTGCAGTTTCATTTCGCGTCTAATTTCCCAAACCAAACTGCTTGCAGCTCTAAGTCCCTTCTAACTACCACTTCTTCGGTTCAGTGAGATATGCTGGATTCTAAACGGAGAAGCTTCTCTGACGCTTTTTCACAGAGATTTTGAAACTGAAATTTCCAAACCCGTTTCCAACGAAGGCGCCAATTGGCTTCCCCATAGAACTTGCCAACCTGAATTCCTAAAGGCTAGATGTGAGAGGCACATTCTGCTGCTTCCTCCCTTAGAGTTAAACTTGCTTCTGAAAGCTCAACCTCCGGGGAGTTTGTTTGGCAGAGATATAGAACACAATTTTCCAAGCCTGTTGGAAGGCATTTGCAGTTTCATTTCGCGTCTAATTTCCCAAACCAAACTGCTTGCAGCTCTAACTCCCTTCTAACTACCACTTCTTCGGTTCAGTGAGATATGCTGGATTCTAAACGGAGAAGCTTCTCTGACGCTTTTTCACAGAGATTTTGAAACTGAAATCTCCCATGCCGTTTCCACCATAGGCAGCAATGGGCTTCCCCATAGAACTTGCCAACCTGAATTCCTACAGGCTAGATGTGAGAGGCACATTCTGCTGCTTCCTCCCTTAGAGTTAAACTAGCTTCTGAAAGCTCCACCTCCGGGGAGTCTGTTTGGCAGAGATATAGAACACACTTTTCCAAGCCTGTTTGAAGGCATTTGCAGTTTCATTTCGCGTCTAATTTCCCAAACCAAACTGCTTGCAGCTCTAACTCCCTTCTAACTACCACTTATTTGGTTCAGTGAGATATGCTGGATTCTAAACGGAGAAGCTTCTCTGACGCTTTTTCACAGAGATTTTGAAACTGAAATCTCCCATGCCGTTTCCACCATAGGCAGCAATGGGCTTCCCCATAGAACTTGCCAACCTGAATTCCTACAGGCTAGATGTGAGAGGCACATTCTGCTGCTTCCTCCCTTAGAGTTAAACTTGCTTCTCAAAGCTCAACCTCCGGGGAGTCTGTTTGGCAGAGATATAGAACACACTTTTCCAAGCCTGTTGGAAGGCATTTGCAGTTTCATTTCGCGTCTAATTTCCCAAACCAAACTGCTTGCAGCTCTAACTCCCTTCTAAATAGCACTTCTTCGGTTCAGTGAGATATGCTGTATTCTAAACGGAGAAGCTTCTCTGACGCTTTTTCACAGAGATTTTGAAACTGAAATCTCCCATGCCGTTTCCACCATAGGCAGCAATGGGCTTCCCCATAGAACTTGCCAACCTGAATTCCTACAGGCTAGATGTGAGAGGCACATTCTGCTGCTTCCTCCCTTAGAGTTAAACTTGCTTCTGAAAGCTCAACCTCCGGGGAGTCTGTTTGGCAGAGATATAGAACACACTTTTCCAAGCCTGTTGGAAGGCATTTGCAGTTTCATTTCGCGTCTAATTTCCCAAACCAAACTGCTTGCAGCTCTAACTCCCTTCTAACTACCACTTCTTCGGTTCAGTGAGATATGCTAGATTCCAAACGGAGAAGCTTCTCTGACGCTTTTTCACAGAGATTTTGAAACTGAAATTTCCAAACCCGTTTCCTACGAAGGCGCCAATGGGCTTCCCCATAGAACTTGCCAACCTGAATTCTTACAGGCTAGATGTGAAAGGCACATTTTGCTGCTTCCTCCCTTAGAGTTAAACTTGCTTCTGAAAGCTCAACCTCCGGGGAGTCTGTTTGGCAGAGATATAGAACACACTTTTCCAAGTCTGTTGGAAGGCATTTGCAGTGTCATTTCGCGTCTAATTTCCCAAACCAAACTGCTTGCAGCTCTAACTCCCTTCTAACTACCACTTCTTCGGTTCAGTGAGATATGCTGGATTCTAAACGGAGAAGCTTCTCTGACGCTTTTTCACAGAGATTTTGAAACTGAAATCTCCCATGCCGTTTCCACCATAGGCAGCAATGGGCTTCCCCATAGAACTTGCCAACCTGAATTCCTACAGGCTAGATGTGAGAGGCACATTCTGCTGCTTCCTCCCTTAGAGTTAAGCTTGCTTCTCAAAGCTCAACCTCTGGGGAGTCTGTTTGGCAGAGATATAGAACACACTTTTCCAAGCCTGTTGGAAGGCCTTTGCAGTGTCATTTCTCATCTAATTTCCCAAACCAAACTGCTTGCAGCTCTAACTCCCTTCTAACTACCACTTCTTCGGTTCAGTGAGATATGCTGGATTCTAAACGGAGAAGCTTCTCTGACGCTTTTTCACAGAGATTTTGAAACTGAAATCTCCCATGCCGTTTCCACCATAGGCAGCAATGGGCTTCCCCATAGAACTTGCCAACCTGAATTCCTACAGGCTAGATGTGAGAGGCACATTCTGCTGCTTCCTCCCTTAGAGTTAAACTTGCTTCTGAAAGCTCAACCTCCGGGGAGTCTGTTTGGCAGAGATATAGAACACACTTTTCCAAGCCTGTTGGAAGGCATTTGCAGTTTCATTTCGCGTCTAATTTCCCAAACCAAACTGCTTGCAGCTCTAACTCCCTTCTAACTACCACTTCTTCGGTTCAGTGAGATATGCTAGATTCCAAACGGAGAAGTTTCTCTGACGCTTTTTCACAGAGATTTTGAAACTGAAATCTCCCATGCCGTTTCCACCATAGGCAGCAATGGGCTTCCCCATAGAACTTGCCAACCTGAATTCCTACAGGCTAGATGTGAGAGGCACATTCTGCTGCTTCCTCCCTTAGAGTTAAACTTGCTTCTGAAAGCTCAACCTCCGGGGAGTCTGTTTGGCAGAGATATAGAACACACTTTTCCAAGCCTGTTGGAAGGCATTTGCAGTTTCATTTCGCGTCTAATTTCCCAAACCAAACTGCTTGCAGCTCTAACTGCCTTCTGACTACCACTTCTTCGGTTCAGTGAGATATGCTGGATTCTAAACGGAGAAGCTTCTCTGATGCTTTTTCACAGAGATTTTGAAACTGAAATCTCCCATGCCGTTTCCACTATAGGCAGCAATGGGCTTCCCCATAGAACTTGCCAACCTGAATTCCTACAGGCTAGATGTGAGAGGCACATTCTGCTGCTTCCTCCCTTAGAGTTAAACTTGCTTCTGAAAGCTCAACCTCCGGGGAGTCTGTTTGGCAGAGATATAGAACACATTTTTCCAAGCCTGTTGGAAGGCATTTGCAGTGTCATTTCGCGTCTAATTTCCGAAACCAAACTGCTTGCAGCTCTAACTCCCTTCTAACTACCACTTCTTCGGTTCAGTGAGATATGCTGGATTCTAAACGGAGAAGCTTCTCTGACGCTTTTTCACAGAGATTTTGAAACTGAAATCTCCCATGCCGTTTCCACCATAGGCAGCAATGGGCTTCCCCATAGAACTTGCCAACCTGAATTCCTACAGGCTAGATTGAGAGGCACATTCTGCTGCTTCCTCCCTTAGAGTTAAGCTTGCTTCTGAAAGCTCAACCTCTGGGGAGTCTGTTTGGCAGAGATATAGAACACACTTTTCCAAGCCTGTTGGAAGGCCTTTGCAGTGTCATTTCGCGTCTAATTTCCCAAACCAAACTGCTTGCAGCTCTAACTCCCTTCTAACTACCAATTCTTCGGTTCAGTGAGATATGCTAGATTCCAAACGGAGAAGCTTCTCTGACGCTTTTTCACAGAGATTTTGAAACTGAAATCTCCCATGCCGTTTCCACCATAGGCAGCAATGGGCTTCCCCATAGAACTTGCCAACCTGAATTCCTACAGGCTAGATGTGAGAGGCACATTCTGCTGCTTCCTCCCTTAGAGTTAAACTAGCTTCTGAAAGCTCCACCTCCGGGGAGTCTGTTTGGCAGAGATATAGAACACACTTTTCCAAGCCTGTTTGAAGGCATTTGCAGTTTCATTTCGCGTCTAATTTCCCAAACCAAACTGCTTGCAGCTCTAACTCCCTTCTAACTACCACTTCTTTGGTTCAGTGAGATATGCTGGATTCTAAACGGAGAAGCTTCTCTGACGCTTTTTCACAGAGATTTTGAAACTGAAATCTCCCATGCCGTTTCCACCATAGGCAGCAATGGGCTTCCCCATAGAACTTGCCAACCTGAATTCCTACAGGCTAGATGTGAGAGGCACATTCTGCTGCTTCCTCCCTTAGAGTTAAACTTGCTTCTGAAAGCTCAACCTCCGGGGAGTCTGTTTGGCAGAGATATAGAACACACTTTTCCAAGCCTGTTGGAAGGCATTTGCAGTTTCATTTCGCGTCTAATTTCCCAAACCAAACTGCTTGCAGCTCTAACTCCCTTCTATATAGCACTTCTTCGGTTCAGTGAGATATGCTGTATTCTAAACGGAGAAGCTTCTCTGACGCTTTTTCACAGAGATTTTGAAACTGAAATCTCCCATGCCGTTTCCACCATAGGCAGCAATGGGCTTCCCCATAGAACTTGCCAACCTGAATTCCTACAGGCTAGATGTGAGAGGCACATTCTGCTGCTTCCTCCCTTAGAGTTAAACTTGCTTCTGAAAGCTCAACCTCCGGGGAGTCTGTTTGGCAGAGATATAGAACACACTTTTCCAAGCCTGTTGGAAGGCATTTGCAGTTTCATTTCGCGTCTAATTTCCCAAACCAAACTGCTTGCAGCTCTAACTCCCTTCTAACTACCACTTCTTCGGTTCAGTGAGATATGCTAGATTCCAAACGGAGAAGCTTCTCTGACGCTTTTTCAGAGAGATTTTGAAACTGAAATTTCCAAACCCGTTTCCTACGAAGGCGCCAATGGGCTTCCCCATAGAACTTGCCAACCTGAATTCTTACAGGCTGGATGTGAGAGGCACATTTTGCTGCTTCCTCCCTTAGAGTTAAACTTGCTTCTGAAAGCTCAACCTCCGGGGAGTCTGTTTGGCAGAGATATAGAACACACTTTTCCAAGTCTGTTGGAAGGCATTTGCAGTGTCATTTCGCGTCTAATTTCCCAAACCAAACTGCTTGCAGCTCTAACTCCCTTCTAACTACCACTTCTTCGGTTCAGTGAGATATGCTGGATTCTAAACGGAGAAGCTTCTCTGACGCTTTTTCACAGAGATTTTGAAACTGAAATCTCCCATGCCGTTTCCACCATAGGCAGCAATGGGCTTCCCCATAGAACTTGCCAACCTGAATTCCTACAGGCTAGATGTGAGAGGCACATTCTGCTGCTTCCTCCCTTAGAGTTAAACTAGCTTCTGAAAGCTCAACCTCCGGGGAGTTTGTTTGGCAGAGATATAGAACACACTTTTCCAAGCCTGTTGGAAGGCATTTGCAGTTTCATTTCGCGTCTAATTTCCCAAACCAAACTGCTTGCAGCTCTAACTCCCTTCTAACTACCACTTCTTCGGTTCAGTGAGATATGCTGGATTCTAAACGGAGAAGCTTCTCTGACGCTTTTTCACAGAGATTTTGAAACTGAAATTTCCAAACCCGTTTCCAACGAAGGCGCCAATGGGCTTCCCCATAGAACTTGCCAACCTGAATTCCTACAGGCTAGATGTGAGAGGCACATTCTGCTCCTTCCTCCCTTAGAGTTAAACTAGCTTCTGAAAGCTCAACCTCCGGGGAGTTTGTTTGGCAGAGATATAGAACACACTTTTCCAAGCCTGTTGGAAGGCATTTGCAGTTTCATTTCGCGTCTAATTTCCCAAACCAAACTGCTTGCAGCTCTAAGTCCCTTCTAACTACCACTTCTTCGGTTCAGTGAGATATGCTGGATTCTAAACGGAGAAGCTTCTCTGACGCTTTTTCACAGAGATTTTGAAACTGAAATTTCCAAACCCGTTTCCAACGAAGGCGCCAATTGGCTTCCCCATAGAACTTGCCAACCTGAATTCCTAAAGGCTAGATGTGAGAGGCACATTCTGCTGCTTCCTCCCTTAGAGTTAAACTTGCTTCTGAAAGCTCAACCTCCGGGGAGTTTGTTTGGCAGAGATATAGAACACAATTTTCCAAGCCTGTTGGAAGGCATTTGCAGTTTCATTTCGCGTCTAATTTCCCAAACCAAACTGCTTGCAGCTCTAACTCCCTTCTAACTACCACTTCTTCGGTTCAGTGAGATATGCTGGATTCTAAACGGAGAAGCTTCTCTGACGCTTTTTCACAGAGATTTTGAAACTGAAATCTCCCATGCCGTTTCCACCATAGGCAGCAATGGGCTTCCCCATAGAACTTGCCAACCTGTATTCCTACAGGCTAGATGTGAGAGGCACATTCTGCTGCTTCCTCCCTAAGAGTTAAGCTTGCTTCTGAAAGCTCAACCTCCGGGGAGTCTGTTTGGCAGAGATATAGAACACACTTTTCCAAGCCTGTTGGAAGGCCTTTGCAGTGTCATTTCGCATCTAATTTCCCAAACCAAACTGCTTGCAGCTCTAACTCCCTTCTAACTACCACTTCTTCGGTTCAGGGAGATATGCTGGATTCTAAACGGAGAAGCTTCTCTGACGCTTTTTCACAGAGATTTTGAAACTGAAATTTCCAAACCCGTTTCCAACGAAGGCGCCAATGGGCTTCCCCATAGAACTTGCCAACCTGAATTCCTACAGGCTAGATGTGAGAGGCACATTCTGCTCCTTCCTCCCTTAGAGTTAAACTAGCTTCTGAAAGCTCAACCTCCGGGGAGTTTGTTTGGCAGAGATATAGAACACACTTTTCCAAGCCTGTTGGAAGGCATTTGCAGTTTCATTTCGCGTCTAATTTCCCAAACCAAACTGCTTGCAGCTCTAAGTCCCTTCTAACTACCACTTCTTCGGTTCAGTGAGATATGCTGGATTCTAAACGGAGAAGCTTCTCTGACGCTTTTTCACAGAGATTTTGAAACTGATATTTCCAAACCCGTTTCCAACGAAGGCGCCAATTGGCTTCCCCATAGAACTTGCCAACCTGAATTCCTAAAGGCTAGATGTGAGAGGCACATTCTGCTGCTTCCTCCCTTAGAGTTAAGCTTGCTTCTCAAAGCTCAACCTCTGGGGAGTCTGTTTGGCAGAGATATAGAACACACTTTTCCAAGCCTGTTGGAAGGCCTTTGCAGTGTCATTTCTCATCTAATTTCCCAAACCAAACTGCTTGCAGCTCTAACTCCCTTCTAACTACCACTTCTTCGGTTCAGTGAGATATGCTGGATTCTAAACGGAGAAGCTTCTCTGACGCTTTTTCACAGAGATTTTGAAACTGAAATCTCCCATGCCGTTTCCACCATAGGCAGCAATGGGCTTCCCCATAGAACTTGCCAACCTGAATTCCTACAGGCTAGATGTGAGAGGCACATTCTGCTGCTTCCTCCCTTAGAGTTAAACTAGCTTCTGAAAGCTCAACCTCCGGGGAGTTTGTTTGGCAGAGATATAGAACACACTTTTCCAAGCCTGTTGGAAGGCATTTGCAGTTTCATTTCGCGTCTAATTTCCCAAACCAAACTGCTTGCAGCTCTAACTCCCTTCTAACTACCACTTCTTCGGTTCAGTGAGATATGCTGGATTCTAAACGGAGAAGCTTCTCTGACGCTTTTTCACAGAGATTTTGAAACTGAAATTTCCAAACCCGTTTCCAACGAAGGCGCCAATGGGCTTCCCCATAGAACTTGCCAACCTGAATTCCTACAGGCTAGATGTGAGAGGCACATTCTGCTCCTTCCTCCCTTAGAGTTAAACTAGCTTCTGAAAGCTCAACCTCCGGGGAGTTTGTTTGGCAGAGATATAGAACACACTTTTCCAAGCCTGTTGGAAGGCATTTGCAGTTTCATTTCGCGTCTAATTTCCCAAACCAAACTGCTTGCAGCTCTAAGTCCCTTCTAACTACCACTTCTTCGGTTCAGTGAGATATGCTGGATTCTAAACGGAGAAGCTTCTCTGACGCTTTTTCACAGAGATTTTGAAACTGAAATTTCCAAACCCGTTTCCAACGAAGGCGCCAATTGGCTTCCCCATAGAACTTGCCAACCTGAATTCCTAAAGGCTAGATGTGAGAGGCACATTCTGCTGCTTCCTCCCTTAGAGTTAAACTTGCTTCTGAAAGCTCAACCTCCGGGGAGTTTGTTTGGCAGAGATATAGAACACAATTTTCCAAGCCTGTTGGAAGGCATTTGCAGTTTCATTTCGCGTCTAATTTCCCAAACCAAACTGCTTGCAGCTCTAACTCCCTTCTAACTACCACTTCTTCGGTTCAGTGAGATATGCTGGATTCTAAACGGAGAAGCTTCTCTGACGCTTTTTCACAGAGATTTTGAAACTGAAATCTCCCATGCCGTTTCCACCATAGGCAGCAATGGGCTTCCCCATAGAACTTGCCAACCTGAATTCCTACAGGCTAGATGTGAGAGGCACATTCTGCTGCTTCCTCCCTAAGAGTTAAGCTTGCTTCTGAAAGCTCAACCTCCGGGGAGTCTGTTTGGCAGAGATATAGAACACACTTTTCCAAGCCTGTTGGAAGGCCTTTGCAGTGTCATTTCGCATCTAATTTCCCAAACCAAACTGCTTGCAGCTCTAACTCCCTTCTAACTACCACTTCTTCGGTTCAGTGAGATATGCTGGATTCTAAACGGAGAAGCTTCTCTGACGCTTTTTCACAGAGATTTTGAAACTGAAATTTCCAAACCCGTTTCCAACGAAGGCGCCAATGCGCTTCCCCATAGAACTTGCCAACCTGAATTACTACAGGCTAGATGTGAGAGGCACATTCTGCTGCTTCCTCCCTTAGAGTTAAACTAGCTTCTGAAAGCTCAACCTCCGGGGAGTTTGTTTGGCAGAGATATAGAACACACTTTTCCAAGCCTGTTGGAAGGCCTTTGCAGTGTCATTTCGCGTCTAATTTCCCAAACCAAACTGCTTGCAGCTCTAACTCCCTTCTAACTACCACTTCTTCGGTTCAGTGAGATATGCTGGATTCTAAACGGAGAAGCTTCTCTGACGCTTTTTCACAGAGATTTTGAAACTGAAATCTCCCATGCCGTTTCCACCATAGGCAGCAATGGGCTTCCCCATAGAACTTGCCAACCTGAATTCCTACAGGCTAGATGTGAGAGGCACATTCTGCTGCTTCCTCCCTTAGAGTTAAACTAGCTTCTGAAAGCTCCACCTCCGGGGAGTCTGTTTGGCAGAGATATAGAACACACTTTTCCAAGCCTGTTTGAAGGCATTTGCAGTTTCATTTCGCGTCTAATTTCCCAAACCAAACTGCTTGCAGCTCTAACTCCCTTCTAACTACCACTTCTTTGGTTCAGTGAGATATGCTGGATTCTAAACGGAGAAGCTTCTCTGACGCTTTTTCACAGAGATTTTGAAACTGAAATCTCCCATGCCGTTTCCACCATAGGCAGCAATGGGCTTCCCCATAGAACTTGCCAACCTGAATTCCTACAGGCTAGATGTGAGAGGCACATTCTGCTGCTTCCTCCCTTAGAGTTAAACTTGCTTCTGAAAGCTCAACCTCCGGGGAGTCTGTTTGGCAGAGATATAGAACACACTTTTCCAAGCCTGTTGGAAGGCATTTGCAGTTTCATTTCGCGTCTAATTTCCCAAACCAAACTGCTTGCAGCTCTAACTCCCTTCTAAATAGCACTTCTTCGGTTCAGTGAGATATGCTGTATTCTAAACGGAGAAGCTTCTCTGACGCTTTTTCACAGAGATTTTGAAACTGAAATCTCCCATGCCGTTTCCACCATAGGCAGCAATGGGCTTCCCCATAGAACTTGCCAACCTGAATTCCTACAGGCTAGATGTGAGAGGCACATTCTGCTGCTTCCTCCCTTAGAGTTAAACTTGCTTCTGAAAGCTCAACCTCCGGGGAGTTTGTTTGGCAGAGATATAGAACACACTTTTCCAAGCCTGTTGGAAGGCATTTGCAGTTTCATTTCGCGTCTAATTTCCCAAACCAAACTGCTTGCAGCTCTAAGTCCCTTCTAACTACCACTTCTTCGGTTCAGTGAGATATGCTGGATTCTAAACGGAGAAGCTTCTCTGACGCTTTTTCACAGAGATTTTGAAACTGAAATTTCCAAACCCGTTTCCAACGAAGGCGCCAATTGGCTTCCCCATAGAACTTGCCAACCTGAATTCCTAAAGGCTAGATGTGAGAGGCACATTCTGCTGCTTCCTCCCTTAGAGTTAAACTTGCTTCTGAAAGCTCAACCTCCGGGGAGTTTGTTTGGCAGAGATATAGAACACAATTTTCCAAGCCTGTTGGAAGGCATTTGCAGTTTCATTTCGCGTCTAATTTCCCAAACCAAACTGCTTGCAGCTCTAACTCCCTTCTAACTACCACTTCTTCGGTTCAGTGAGATATGCTGGATTCTAAACGGAGAAGCTTCTCTGACGCTTTTTCACAGAGATTTTGAAACTGAAATCTCCCATGCCGTTTCCACCATAGGCAGCAATGGGCTTCCCCATAGAACTTGCCAACCTGTATTCCTACAGGCTAGATGTGAGAGGCACATTCTGCTGCTTCCTCCCTAAGAGTTAAGCTTGCTTCTGAAAGCTCAACCTCCGGGGAGTCTGTTTGGCAGAGATATAGAACACACTTTTCCAAGCCTGTTGGAAGGCCTTTGCAGTGTCATTTCGCATCTAATTTCCCAAACCAAACTGCTTGCAGCTCTAACTCCCTTCTAACTACCACTTCTTCGGTTCAGGGAGATATGCTGGATTCTAAACGGAGAAGCTTCTCTGACGCTTTTTCACAGAGATTTTGAAACTGAAATTTCCAAACCCGTTTCCAACGAAGGCGCCAATGGGCTTCCCCATAGAACTTGCCAACCTGAATTCCTACAGGCTAGATGTGAGAGGCACATTCTGCTCCTTCCTCCCTTAGAGTTAAACTAGCTTCTGAAAGCTCAACCTCCGGGGAGTTTGTTTGGCAGAGATATAGAACACACTTTTCCAAGCCTGTTGGAAGGCATTTGCAGTTTCATTTCGCGTCTAATTTCCCAAACCAAACTGCTTGCAGCTCTAAGTCCCTTCTAACTACCACTTCTTCGGTTCAGTGAGATATGCTGGATTCTAAACGGAGAAGCTTCTCTGACGCTTTTTCACAGAGATTTTGAAACTGATATTTCCAAACCCGTTTCCAACGAAGGCGCCAATTGGCTTCCCCATAGAACTTGCCAACCTGAATTCCTAAAGGCTAGATGTGAGAGGCACATTCTGCTGCTTCCTCCCTTAGAGTTAAGCTTGCTTCTCAAAGCTCAACCTCTGGGGAGTCTGTTTGGCAGAGATATAGAACACACTTTTCCAAGCCTGTTGGAAGGCCTTTGCAGTGTCATTTCTCATCTAATTTCCCAAACCAAACTGCTTGCAGCTCTAACTCCCTTCTAACTACCACTTCTTCGGTTCAGTGAGATATGCTGGATTCTAAACGGAGAAGCTTCTCTGACGCTTTTTCACAGAGATTTTGAAACTGAAATCTCCCATGCCGTTTCCACCATAGGCAGCAATGGGCTTCCCCATAGAACTTGCCAACCTGAATTCCTACAGGCTAGATGTGAGAGGCACATTCTGCTGCTTCCTCCCTTAGAGTTAAACTAGCTTCTGAAAGCTCAACCTCCGGGGAGTTTGTTTGGCAGAGATATAGAACACACTTTTCCAAGCCTGTTGGAAGGCATTTGCAGTTTCATTTCGCGTCTAATTTCCCAAACCAAACTGCTTGCAGCTCTAACTCCCTTCTAACTACCACTTCTTCGGTTCAGTGAGATATGCTGGATTCTAAACGGAGAAGCTTCTCTGACGCTTTTTCACAGAGATTTTGAAACTGAAATTTCCAAACCCGTTTCCAACGAAGGCGCCAATGGGCTTCCCCATAGAACTTGCCAACCTGAATTCCTACAGGCTAGATGTGAGAGGCACATTCTGCTCCTTCCTCCCTTAGAGTTAAACTAGCTTCTGAAAGCTCAACCTCCGGGGAGTTTGTTTGGCAGAGATATAGAACACACTTTTCCAAGCCTGTTGGAAGGCATTTGCAGTTTCATTTCGCGTCTAATTTCCCAAACCAAACTGCTTGCAGCTCTAAGTCCCTTCTAACTACCACTTCTTCGGTTCAGTGAGATATGCTGGATTCTAAACGGAGAAGCTTCTCTGACGCTTTTTCACAGAGATTTTGAAACTGAAATTTCCAAACCCGTTTCCAACGAAGGCGCCAATTGGCTTCCCCATAGAACTTGCCAACCTGAATTCCTAAAGGCTAGATGTGAGAGGCACATTCTGCTGCTTCCTCCCTTAGAGTTAAACTTGCTTCTGAAAGCTCAACCTCCGGGGAGTTTGTTTGGCAGAGATATAGAACACAATTTTCCAAGCCTGTTGGAAGGCATTTGCAGTTTCATTTCGCGTCTAATTTCCCAAACCAAACTGCTTGCAGCTCTAACTCCCTTCTAACTACCACTTCTTCGGTTCAGTGAGATATGCTGGATTCTAAACGGAGAAGCTTCTCTGACGCTTTTTCACAGAGATTTTGAAACTGAAATCTCCCATGCCGTTTCCACCATAGGCAGCAATGGGCTTCCCCATAGAACTTGCCAACCTGAATTCCTACAGGCTAGATGTGAGAGGCACATTCTGCTGCTTCCTCCCTAAGAGTTAAGCTTGCTTCTGAAAGCTCAACCTCCGGGGAGTCTGTTTGGCAGAGATATAGAACACACTTTTCCAAGCCTGTTGGAAGGCCTTTGCAGTGTCATTTCGCATCTAATTTCCCAAACCAAACTGCTTGCAGCTCTAACTCCCTTCTAACTACCACTTCTTCGGTTCAGTGAGATATGCTGGATTCTAAACGGAGAAGCTTCTCTGACGCTTTTTCACAGAGATTTTGAAACTGAAATTTCCAAACCCGTTTCCAACGAAGGCGCCAATGCGCTTCCCCATAGAACTTGCCAACCTGAATTACTACAGGCTAGATGTGAGAGGCACATTCTGCTGCTTCCTCCCTTAGAGTTAAACTAGCTTCTGAAAGCTCAACCTCCGGGGAGTTTGTTTGGCAGAGATATAGAACACACTTTTCCAAGCCTGTTGGAAGGCATTTGCAGTTTCATTTCGCGTCTAATTTCCCAAACCAAACTGCTTGCAGCTCTAACTCCCTTCTAACTACCACTTCTTCGGTTCAGTGAGATATGCTGGATTCTAAACGGAGAAGCTTCTCTGACGCTTTTTCACAGAGATTTTGAAACTGAAATCTCCCATGCCGTTTCCACCATAGGCAGCAATGGGCTTCCCCATAGAACTTGCCAACCTGAATTCCTACAGGCTAGATGTGAGAGGCACATTCTGCTGCTTCCTCCCTTAGAGTTAAACTAGCTTCTGAAAGCTCCACCTCCGGGGAGTCTGTTTGGCAGAGATATAGAACACACTTTTCCAAGCCTGTTTGAAGGCATTTGCAGTTTCATTTCGCGTCTAATTTCCCAAACCAAACTGCTTGCAGCTCTAACTCCCTTCTAACTACCACTTCTTTGGTTCAGTGAGATATGCTGGATTCTAAACGGAGAAGCTTCTCTGACGCTTTTTCACAGAGATTTTGAAACTGAAATCTCCCATGCCGTTTCCACCATAGGCAGCAATGGGCTTCCCCATAGAACTTGCCAACCTGAATTCCTACAGGCTAGATGTGAGAGGCACATTCTGCTGCTTCCTCCCTTAGAGTTAAACTTGCTTCTGAAAGCTCAACCTCCGGGGAGTCTGTTTGGCAGAGATATAGAACACACTTTTCCAAGCCTGTTGGAAGGCATTTGCAGTTTCATTTCGCGTCTAATTTCCCAAACCAAACTGCTTGCAGCTCTAACTCCCTTCTAAATAGCACTTCTTCGGTTCAGTGAGATATGCTGTATTCTAAACGGAGAAGCTTCTCTGACGCTTTTTCACAGAGATTTTGAAACTGAAATCTCCCATGCCGTTTCCACCATAGGCAGCAATGGGCTTCCCCATAGAACTTGCCAACCTGAATTCCTACAGGCTAGATGTGAGAGGCACATTCTGCTGCTTCCTCCCTTAGAGTTAAACTTGCTTCTGAAAGCTCAACCTCCGGGGAGTCTGTTTGGCAGAGATATAGAACACACTTTTCCAAGCCTGTTGGAAGGCATTTGCAGTTTCATTTCGCGTCTAATTTCCCAAACCAAACTGCTTGCAGCTCTAAGTCCCTTCTAACTACCACTTCTTCGGTTCAGTGAGATATGCTGGATTCTAAACGGAGAAGCTTCTCTGACGCTTTTTCACAGAGATTTTGAAACTGAAATTTCCAAACCCGTTTCCAACGAAGGCGCCAATTGGCTTCCCCATAGAACTTGCCAACCTGAATTCCTAAAGGCTAGATGTGAGAGGCACATTCTGCTGCTTCCTCCCTTAGAGTTAAACTTGCTTCTGAAAGCTCAACCTCCGGGGAGTTTGTTTGGCAGAGATATAGAACACAATTTTCCAAGCCTGTTGGAAGGCATTTGCAGTTTCATTTCGCGTCTAATTTCCCAAACCAAACTGCTTGCAGCTCTAACTCCCTTCTAACTACCACTTCTTCGGTTCAGTGAGATATGCTGGATTCTAAACGGAGAAGCTTCTCTGACGCTTTTTCACAGAGATTTTGAAACTGAAATCTCCCATGCCGTTTCCACCATAGGCAGCAATGGGCTTCCCCATAGAACTTGCCAACCTGTATTCCTACAGGCTAGATGTGAGAGGCACATTCTGCTGCTTCCTCCCTAAGAGTTAAGCTTGCTTCTGAAAGCTCAACCTCCGGGGAGTCTGTTTGGCAGAGATATAGAACACACTTTTCCAAGCCTGTTGGAAGGCCTTTGCAGTGTCATTTCGCATCTAATTTCCCAAACCAAACTGCTTGCAGCTCTAACTCCCTTCTAACTACCACTTCTTCGGTTCAGGGAGATATGCTGGATTCTAAACGGAGAAGCTTCTCTGACGCTTTTTCACAGAGATTTTGAAACTGAAATTTCCAAACCCGTTTCCAACGAAGGCGCCAATGGGCTTCCCCATAGAACTTGCCAACCTGAATTCCTACAGGCTAGATGTGAGAGGCACATTCTGCTCCTTCCTCCCTTAGAGTTAAACTAGCTTCTGAAAGCTCAACCTCCGGGGAGTTTGTTTGGCAGAGATATAGAACACACTTTTCCAAGCCTGTTGGAAGGCATTTGCAGTTTCATTTCGCGTCTAATTTCCCAAACCAAACTGCTTGCAGCTCTAAGTCCCTTCTAACTACCACTTCTTCGGTTCAGTGAGATATGCTGGATTCTAAACGGAGAAGCTTCTCTGACGCTTTTTCACAGAGATTTTGAAACTGATATTTCCAAACCCGTTTCCAACGAAGGCGCCAATTGGCTTCCCCATAGAACTTGCCAACCTGAATTCCTAAAGGCTAGATGTGAGAGGCACATTCTGCTGCTTCCTCCCTTAGAGTTAAGCTTGCTTCTCAAAGCTCAACCTCTGGGGAGTCTGTTTGGCAGAGATATAGAACACACTTTTCCAAGCCTGTTGGAAGGCCTTTGCAGTGTCATTTCTCATCTAATTTCCCAAACCAAACTGCTTGCAGCTCTAACTCCCTTCTAACTACCACTTCTTCGGTTCAGTGAGATATGCTGGATTCTAAACGGAGAAGCTTCTCTGACGCTTTTTCACAGAGATTTTGAAACTGAAATCTCCCATGCCGTTTCCACCATAGGCAGCAATGGGCTTCCCCATAGAACTTGCCAACCTGAATTCCTACAGGCTAGATGTGAGAGGCACATTCTGCTGCTTCCTCCCTTAGAGTTAAACTAGCTTCTGAAAGCTCAACCTCCGGGGAGTTTGTTTGGCAGAGATATAGAACACACTTTTCCAAGCCTGTTGGAAGGCATTTGCAGTTTCATTTCGCGTCTAATTTCCCAAACCAAACTGCTTGCAGCTCTAACTCCCTTCTAACTACCACTTCTTCGGTTCAGTGAGATATGCTGGATTCTAAACGGAGAAGCTTCTCTGACGCTTTTTCACAGAGATTTTGAAACTGAAATTTCCAAACCCGTTTCCAACGAAGGCGCCAATGGGCTTCCCCATAGAACTTGCCAACCTGAATTCCTACAGGCTAGATGTGAGAGGCACATTCTGCTCCTTCCTCCCTTAGAGTTAAACTAGCTTCTGAAAGCTCAACCTCCGGGGAGTTTGTTTGGCAGAGATATAGAACACACTTTTCCAAGCCTGTTGGAAGGCATTTGCAGTTTCATTTCGCGTCTAATTTCCCAAACCAAACTGCTTGCAGCTCTAAGTCCCTTCTAACTACCACTTCTTCGGTTCAGTGAGATATGCTGGATTCTAAACGGAGAAGCTTCTCTGACGCTTTTTCACAGAGATTTTGAAACTGAAATTTCCAAACCCGTTTCCAACGAAGGCGCCAATTGGCTTCCCCATAGAACTTGCCAACCTGAATTCCTAAAGGCTAGATGTGAGAGGCACATTCTGCTGCTTCCTCCCTTAGAGTTAAACTTGCTTCTGAAAGCTCAACCTCCGGGGAGTTTGTTTGGCAGAGATATAGAACACAATTTTCCAAGCCTGTTGGAAGGCATTTGCAGTTTCATTTCGCGTCTAATTTCCCAAACCAAACTGCTTGCAGCTCTAACTCCCTTCTAACTACCACTTCTTCGGTTCAGTGAGATATGCTGGATTCTAAACGGAGAAGCTTCTCTGACGCTTTTTCACAGAGATTTTGAAACTGAAATCTCCCATGCCGTTTCCACCATAGGCAGCAATGGGCTTCCCCATAGAACTTGCCAACCTGAATTCCTACAGGCTAGATGTGAGAGGCACATTCTGCTGCTTCCTCCCTAAGAGTTAAGCTTGCTTCTGAAAGCTCAACCTCCGGGGAGTCTGTTTGGCAGAGATATAGAACACACTTTTCCAAGCCTGTTGGAAGGCCTTTGCAGTGTCATTTCGCATCTAATTTCCCAAACCAAACTGCTTGCAGCTCTAACTCCCTTCTAACTACCACTTCTTCGGTTCAGTGAGATATGCTGGATTCTAAACGGAGAAGCTTCTCTGACGCTTTTTCACAGAGATTTTGAAACTGAAATTTCCAAACCCGTTTCCAACGAAGGCGCCAATGCGCTTCCCCATAGAACTTGCCAACCTGAATTACTACAGGCTAGATGTGAGAGGCACATTCTGCTGCTTCCTCCCTTAGAGTTAAACTAGCTTCTGAAAGCTCAACCTCCGGGGAGTTTGTTTGGCAGAGATATAGAACACACTTTTCCAAGCCTGTTGGAAGGCATTTGCAGTTTCATTTCGCGTCTAATTTCCCAAACCAAACTGCTTGCAGCTCTAACTCCCTTCTAACTACCACTTCTTCGGTTCAGTGAGATATGCTGGATTCTAAACGGAGAAGCTTCTCTGACGCTTTTTCACAGAGATTTTGAAACTGAAATCTCCCATGCCGTTTCCACCATAGGCAGCAATGGGCTTCCCCATAGAACTTGCCAACCTGAATTCCTACAGGCTAGATGTGAGAGGCACATTCTGCTGCTTCCTCCCTTAGAGTTAAACTAGCTTCTGAAAGCTCCACCTCCGGGGAGTCTGTTTGGCAGAGATATAGAACACACTTTTCCAAGCCTGTTTGAAGGCATTTGCAGTTTCATTTCGCGTCTAATTTCCCAAACCAAACTGCTTGCAGCTCTAACTCCCTTCTAACTACCACTTCTTTGGTTCAGTGAGATATGCTGGATTCTAAACGGAGAAGCTTCTCTGACGCTTTTTCACAGAGATTTTGAAACTGAAATCTCCCATGCCGTTTCCACCATAGGCAGCAATGGGCTTCCCCATAGAACTTGCCAACCTGAATTCCTACAGGCTAGATGTGAGAGGCACATTCTGCTGCTTCCTCCCTTAGAGTTAAACTTGCTTCTGAAAGCTCAACCTCCGGGGAGTCTGTTTGGCAGAGATATAGAACACACTTTTCCAAGCCTGTTGGAAGGCATTTGCAGTTTCATTTCGCGTCTAATTTCCCAAACCAAACTGCTTGCAGCTCTAACTCCCTTCTAAATAGCACTTCTTCGGTTCAGTGAGATATGCTGTATTCTAAACGGAGAAGCTTCTCTGACGCTTTTTCACAGAGATTTTGAAACTGAAATCTCCCATGCCGTTTCCACCATAGGCAGCAATGGGCTTCCCCATAGAACTTGCCAACCTGAATTCCTACAGGCTAGATGTGAGAGGCACATTCTGCTGCTTCCTCCCTTAGAGTTAAACTTGCTTCTGAAAGCTCAACCTCCGGGGAGTCTGTTTGGCAGAGATATAGAACACACTTTTCCAAGCCTGTTGGAAGGCATTTGCAGTTTCATTTCGCGTCTAATTTCCCAAACCAAACTGCTTGCAGCTCTAACTCCCTTCTAACTACCACTTCTTCGGTTCAGTGAGATATGCTAGATTCCAAACGGAGAAGCTTCTCTGACGCTTTTTCACAGAGATTTTGAAACTGAAATTTCCAAACCCGTTTCCTACGAAGGCGCCAATGGGCTTCCCCATAGAACTTGCCAACCTGAATTCTTACAGGCTAGATGTGAGAGGCACATTTTGCTGCTTCCTCCCTTAGAGTTAAACTTGCTTCTGAAAGCTCAACCTCCGGGGAGTCTGTTTGGCAGAGATATAGAACACACTTTTCCAAGTCTGTTGGAAGGCATTTGCAGTTTCATTTCGCGTCTAATTTCCCAAACCAAACTGCTTGCAGCTCTAACTCCCTTCTAACTACCACTTCTTCGGTTCAGTGAGATATGCTGGATTCTAAACGGAGAAGCTTCTCTGACGCTTTTTCACAGAGATTTTGAAACTGAAATCTCCCATGCCGTTTCCACCATAGGCAGCAATGGGCTTCCCCATAGAACTTGCCAACCTGAATTCCTACAGGCTAGATGTGAGAGGCACATTCTGCTGCTTCCTCCCTTAGAGTTAAGCTTGCTTCTCAAAGCTCAACCTCTGGGGAGTCTGTTTGGCAGAGATATAGAACACACTTTTCCAAGCCTGTTGGAAGGCCTTTGCAGTGTCATTTCTCATCTAATTTCCCAAACCAAACTGCTTGCAGCTCTAACTCCCTTCTAACTACCACTTCTTCGGTTCAGTGAGATATGCTGGATTCTAAACGGAGAAGCTTCTCTGACGCTTTTTCACAGAGATTTTGAAACTGAAATCTCCCATGCCGTTTCCACCATAGGCAGCAATGGGCTTCCCCATAGAACTTGCCAACCTGAATTCCTACAGGCTAGATGTGAGAGGCACATTCTGCTGCTTCCTCCCTTAGAGTTAAACTAGCTTCTGAAAGCTCCACCTCCGGGGAGTCTGTTTGGCAGAGATATAGAACACACTTTTCCAAGCCTGTTTGAAGGCATTTGCAGTTTCATTTCGCGTCTAATTTCCCAAACCAAACTGCTTGCAGCTCTAACTCCCTTCTAACTACCACTTCTTTGGTTCAGTGAGATATGCTGGATTCTAAACGGAGAAGCTTCTCTGACGCTTTTTCACAGAGATTTTGAAACTGAAATCTCCCATGCCGTTTCCACCATAGGCAGCAATGGGCTTCCCCATAGAACTTGCCAACCTGAATTCCTACAGGCTAGATGTGAGAGGCACATTCTGCTGCTTCCTCCCTTAGAGTTAAACTTGCTTCTGAAAGCTCAACCTCCGGGGAGTCTGTTTGGCAGAGATATAGAACACACTTTTCCAAGCCTGTTGGAAGGCATTTGCAGTTTCATTTCGCGTCTAATTTCCCAAACCAAACTGCTTGCAGCTCTAACTCCCTTCTAAATAGCACTTCTTCGGTTCAGTGAGATATGCTGTATTCTAAACGGAGAAGCTTCTCTGACGCTTTTTCACAGAGATTTTGAAACTGAAATCTCCCATGCCGTTTCCACCATAGGCAGCAATGGGCTTCCCCATAGAACTTGCCAACCTGAATTCCTACAGGCTAGATGTGAGAGGCACATTCTGCTGCTTCCTCCCTTAGAGTTAAACTTGCTTCTGAAAGCTCAACCTCCGGGGAGTCTGTTTGGCAGAGATATAGAACACACTTTTCCAAGCCTGTTGGAAGGCATTTGCAGTTTCATTTCGCGTCTAATTTCCCAAACCAAACTGCTTGCAGCTCTAACTCCCTTCTAACTACCACTTCTTCGGTTCAGTGAGATATGCTAGATTCCAAACGGAGAAGCTTCTCTGACGCTTTTTCACAGAGATTTTGAAACTGAAATTTCCAAACCCGTTTCCTACGAAGGCGCCAATGGGCTTCCCCATAGAACTTGCCAACCTGAATTCTTACAGGCTAGATGTGAGAGGCACATTTTGCTGCTTCCTCCCTTAGAGTTAAACTTGCTTCTGAAAGCTCAACCTCCGGGGAGTCTGTTTGGCAGAGATATAGAACACACTTTTCCAAGTCTGTTGGAAGGCATTTGCAGTGTCATTTCGCGTCTAATTTCCCAAACCAAACTGCTTGCAGCTCTAACTCCCTTCTAACTACCACTTCTTCGGTTCAGTGAGATATGCTGGATTCTAAACGGAGAAGCTTCTCTGACGCTTTTTCACAGAGATTTTGAAACTGAAATCTCCCATGCCGTTTCCACCATAGGCAGCAATGGGCTTCCCCATAGAACTTGCCAACCTGAATTCCTACAGGCTAGATGTGAGAGGCACATTCTGCTGCTTCCTCCCTTAGAGTTAAGCTTGCTTCTCAAAGCTCAACCTCTGGGGAGTCTGTTTGGCAGAGATATAGAACACACTTTTCCAAGCCTGTTGGAAGGCCTTTGCAGTGTCATTTCTCATCTAATTGCCCAAACCAAACTGCTTGCAGCTCTAACTCCCTTCTAACTACCACTTCTTCGGTTCAGTGAGATATGCTGGATTCTAAACGGAGAAGCTTCTCTGACGCTTTTTCACAGAGATTTTGAAACTGAAATCTCCCATGCCGTTTCCACCATAGGCAGCAATGGGCTTCCCCATAGAACTTGCCAACCTGAATTCCTACAGGCTAGATGTGAGAGGCACATTCTGCTGCTTCCTCCCTTAGAGTTAAACTTGCTTCTGAAAGCTCAACCTCCGGGGAGTCTGTTTGGCAGAGATATAGAACACACTTTTCCAAGCCTGTTTGAAGGCATTTGCAGTTTCATTTCGCGTCTAATTTCCCAAACCAAACTGCTTGCAGCTCTAACTCCCTTCTAACTACCACTTCTTCGGTTCAGTGAGATATGCTGGATTCTAAACGGAGAAGCTTCTCTGACGCTTTTTCACAGAGATTTTGAAACTGAAATCTCCCATGCCGTTTCCACCATAGGCAGCAATGGGCTTCCCCATAGAACTTGCCAACCTGAATTCCTACAGGCTAGATGTGAGAGGCACATTCTGCTGCTTCCTCCCTTAGAGTTAAACTAGCTTCTGAAAGCTCCACCTCCGGGGAGTCTGTTTGGCAGAGATATAGAACACACTTTTCCAAGCCTGTTGGAAGGCATTTGCAGTTTCATTTCGCGTCTAATTTCCCAAACCAAACTGCTTGCAGCTCTAACTCCCTTCTAACTACCACTTCTTTGGTTCAGTGAGATATGCTGGATTCTAAACGGAGAAGCTTCTCTGACGCTTTTTCACAGAGATTTTGAAACTGAAATCTCCCATGCCGTTTCCACCATAGGCAGCAATGGGCTTCCCCATAGAACTTGCCAACCTGAATTCCTACAGGCTAGATGTGAGAGGCACATTCTGCTGCTTCCTCCCTTAGAGTTAAACTTGCTTCTGAAAGCTCAACCTCCGGGGAGTCTGTTTGGCAGAGATATAGAACACACTTTTCCAAGCCTGTTGGAAGGCATTTGCAGTTTCATTTCGCGTCTAATTTCCCAAACCAAACTGCTTGCAGCTCTAACTCCCTTCTAACTACCACTTCTTCGGTTCAGTGAGATATGCTAGATTCCAAACGGAGAAGTTTCTCTGACGCTTTTTCACAGAGATTTTGAAACTGAAATCTCCCATGCCGTTTCCACCATAGGCAGCAATGGGCTTCCCCATAGAACTTGCCAACCTGAATTCCTACAGGCTAGATGTGAGAGGCACATTCTGCTGCTTCCTCCCTTAGAGTTAAACTTGCTACTGAAAGCTCAACCTCCGGGGAGTCTGTTTGGCAGAGATATAGAACACACTTTTCCAAGCCTGTTGGAAGGCATTTGCAGTTTCATTTCGCGTCTAATTTCCCAAACCAAACTGCTTGCAGCTCTAACTGCCTTCTGACTACCACTTCTTCGGTTCAGTGAGATATGCTGGATTCTAAACGGAGAAGCTTCTCTGATGCTTTTTCACAGAGATTTTGAAACTGAAATCTCCCATGCCGTTTCCACTATAGGCAGCAATGGGCTTCCCCATAGAACTTGCCAACCTGAATTCCTACAGGCTAGATGTGAGAGGCACATTCTGCTGCTTCCTCCCTTAGAGTTAAACTTGCTTCTGAAAGCTCAACCTCCGGGGAGTCTGTTTGGCAGAGATATAGAACACATTTTTCCAAGCCTGTTGGAAGGCATTTGCAGTGTCATTTCGCGTCTAATTTCCCAAACCAAACTGCTTGCAGCTCTAACTCCCTTCTAACTACCACTTCTTCGGTTCAGTGAGATATGCTGGATTCTAAACGGAGAAGCTTCTCTGACGCTTTTTCACAGAGATTTTGAAACTGAAATCTCCCATGCCGTTTCCACCATAGGCAGCAATGGGCTTCCCCATAGAACTTGCCAACCTGAATTCCTACAGGCTAGATTGAGAGGCACATTCTGCTGCTTCCTCCCTTAGAGTTAAGCTTGCTTCTGAAAGCTCAACCTCTGGGGAGTCTGTTTGGCAGAGATATAGAACACACTTTTCCAAGCCTGTTGGAAGGCCTTTGCAGTGTCATTTCGCGTCTAATTTCCCAAACCAAACTGCTTGCAGCTCTAACTCCCTTCTAACTACCAATTCTTCGGTTCAGTGAGATATGCTAGATTCCAAACGGAGAAGCTTCTCTGACGCTTTTTCACAGAGATTTTGAAACTGAAATTTCCAAACCCGTTTCCAACGAAGGCGCCAATGGGCTTCCCCATAGAACTTGCCAACCTGAATTCCTACAGGCTAGATGTGAGAGGCACATTCTGCTGCTTCCTCCCTTAGAGTTAAACTAGCTTCTGAAAGCTCAACCTCCAGGGAGTCTGTTTGGCAGAGATATAGAACACACTTTTCCAAGCCTGTTGGAAGGCATTTGCAGATTCATTTCGCGTCTAATTTCCCAAACCAAACTGCTTGCAGCTCTAACTCCCTTCTAACTACTAATTCTTCGGTTCAGTGAGATATGCTAGATTCCAAACGGAGAAGCTTCTCTGACGCTTTTTCACAGAGATTTTGAAACTGAAATTTCCAAACCCGTTTCCAACGAAGGCGCCAATGGGCTTCCCCATAGAACTTGCCAACCTGAATTCCTACAGGCTAGATGTGAGAGGCACATTCTGCTGCTTCCTCCCTTAGAGTTAAACTTGCTTCTGAAAGCTCAACCTCCGGGGAGTCTGTTTGGCAGAGATATAGAACACACCTTTCCAAGCCTGTTGGAAGGCATTTGCAGTTTCATTTCGCGTCTAATTTCCCAAACCAAACTGCTTGCAGCTCTAACTCCCTTCTAACTACCACTTCTTCGGTTCAGTGAGATATGCTGGATTCTAAACGGAGAAGCTTCTCTGACGCTTTTTCACAGAGATTTTGAAACTGAAATCTCCCATGCCGTTTCCACCATAGGCAGCAATGGGCTTCCCCATAGAACTTGCCAACCTGAATTCCTACAGGCTAGATGTGAGAGGCACATTCTGCTGCTTCCTCCCTTAGAGTTAAGCTTGCTTCTGAAAGCTCAACCTCTGGGGAGTCTGTTTGGCAGAGATATAGAACACACTTTTCCAAGCCTGTTGGAAGGCCTTTGCAGTGTCATTTCGCATCTAATTTCCCAAACCAAACTGCTTGCAGCTCTAACTCCCTTCTAACTACCACTTCTTCGGTTCAGTGAGATATGCTGGATTCTAAACGGAGAAGCTTCTCTGACGCTTTTTCACAGAGATTTTGAAACTGAAATCTCCCATGCCGTTTCCACCATAGGCAGCAATGGGCTTCCCCATAGAACTTGCCAACCTGAATTCCTACAGGTTAGATGTGAGAGGCACATTCTGCTGCTTCCTCCCTTAGAGTTAAACTAGCTTCTGAAAGCTCAACCTCCGGGGAGTCTGTTTGGCAGAGATATAGAACACACTTTTCCAAGCCTGTTGGAAGGCATTTGCAGTTTCATTTCGCGTCTTATTTCCCAAACCAAACTGCTTGCAGCTCTAACACCCTTCTAACTACCACTTCTTCGGTTCAGTGAGATATGCTGGATTCTAAAGAAGCTTCTCTGACGCTTTTTCACAGAGATTTTGAAACTGAAATCTCCCATGCCGTTTCCACTATAGGCAGCAATGGGCTTCCCCATAGAACTTGCCAACCTGAATTCCTACAGGCTAGATTGAGAGGCACATTCTGCTGCTTCCTCCCTTAGAGTTAAGCTTGCTTCTGAAAGCTCAACCTCTGGGGAGTCTGTTTGGCAGAGATATAGAACACACTTTTCCAAGCCTGTTGGAAGGCCTTTGCAGTGTCATTTCGCATCTAATTTCCCAAACCAAACTGCTTGCAGCTCTAACTCCCTTCTAACTACCAATTCTTCGGTTCAGTGAGATATGCTAGATTCCAAACGGAGAAGCTTCTCTGACGCTTTTTCATAGAGATTTTGAAACTGAAATTTCCAAACCCGTTTCCAACGAAGGCGCCAATGGGCTTCCCCATAGAACTTGCCAACCTGAATTCCTACAGGCTAGATGTGAGAGGCACATTCTGCTGCTTCCTCCCTTAGAGTTAAACTTGCTTCTGAAAGCTCAACCTCCGGGGAGTCTGTTTGGCAGAGATATAGAACACACCTTTCCAAGCCTGTTGGAAGGCATTTGCAGTTTCATTTCGCGTCTAATTTCCCAAACCAAACTGCTTGCAGCTCTAACTCCCTTCTAACTACCACTTCTTCGGTTCAGTGAGATATGCTGGATTCTAAACGGAGAAGCTTCTCTGACGCTTTTTCACAGAGATTTTGAAACTGAAATCTCCCATGCCGTTTCCACCATAGGCAGCAATGGGCTTCCCCATAGAACTTGCCAACCTGAATTCCTACAGGCTAGATGTGAGAGGCACATTCTGCTGCTTCCTCCCTTAGAGTTAAACTAGAGTCTGAAAGCTCAACCTCCGGGGAGTCTGTTTGGCAGAGATATAGAACACACTTTTCCAAGCCTGTTGGAAGGCATTTGCAGTTTCATTTCGCGTCTAATTTCCCAAACCAAACTGCTTGCAGCTCTAACTCCCTTCTAAGTACCACTTCTTCGGTTCAGTGAGATATGCTGGATTCTAAAGAAGCTTCTCTGACGCTTTTTCACAGAGATTTTGAAACTGAAATCTCCCATGCCGTTTCCACTATAGGCAGCAATGGGCTTCCCCATAGAACTTGCCAACCTGAATTCCTACAGGCTAGATGTGAGAGGCACATTCTGCTGCTTCCTCCCTTAGAGTTAAACTTGCTTCTGAAAGCTCAACCTCCGGGGAGTCTGTTTGGCAGAGATATAGAACACATTTTTCCAAGCCTGCTGGAAGGCATTTGCAGTTTCATTTCGCGTCTAATTTCCCAAACCAAACTGCTTGCAGCTCTAACTCCCTTCTAACTACCACTTCTTCGGTTCAGTGAGATATGCTGGATTCTAAACGGAGAAGCTTCTCTGACGCTTTTTCACAGAGATTTTGAAACTGAAATCTCCCATGACGTTTCCACCATAGGCAGCAATGGGCTTCCCCACAGAACTTGCCAACCTGAATTCCTACAGGCTAGATTGAGAGGCACATTCTGCTGCTTCCTCCCTTAGAGTTAAGCTTGCTTCTGAAAGCTCCACCTCTGGGGAGTCTGTTTGGCAGAGATATAGAACACACTTTTCCAAGCCTGTTGGAAGGCCTTTGCAGTGTCATTTCGCATCTAATTTCCCAAACCAAACTGCTTGCAGCTCTAACTCCCTTCTAACTACCAATTCTTCGGTTCAGTGAGATATGCTAGATTCCAAACGGAGAAGCTTCTCTGACGCTTTTTCACAGAGATTTTGAAACTGAAATTTCCAAACCCGTTTCCAACGAAGGCGCCAATGGGCTTCCCCATAGAACTTGCCAACCTGAATTCCTACAGGCTAGATGTGAGAGGCACATTCTGCTGCTTCCTCCCTTAGAGTTAAACTTGCTTCTGAAAGCTCAACCTCCGGGGAGTCTGTTTGGCAGAGATATAGAACACACCTTTCCAAGCCTGTTGGAAGGCATTTGCAGTTTCATTTCGCGTCTAATTTCCCAAACCAAACTGCTTGCAGCTCTAACTCCCTTCTAACTACCACTTCTTCGGTTCAGTGAGATATGCTGGATTCTAAACGGAGAAGCTTCTCTGACGCTTTTTCACAGAGATTTTGAAACTGAAATCTCCCATGCCGTTTCCACCATAGGCAGCAATGGGCTTCCCCATAGAACTTGCCAACCTGAATTCCTACAGGCTAGATGTGAGAGGCACATTCTGCTGCTTCCTCCCTTAGAGTTAAACTAGCTTCTGAAAGCTCAACCTCCAGGGAGTCTGTTTGGCAGAGATATAGAACACACTTTTCCAAGCCTGTTGGAAGGCATTTGCAGTTTCATTTCGCGTCTAATTTCCCAAACCAAACTGCTTGCAGCTCTAACTCCCTTCTAACTACCAATTCTTCGGTTCAGTGAGATATGCTGGATTCCAAACGGAGAAGCTTCTCTGACGCTTTTTCACAGAGATTTTGAAACTGAAATTTCCAAACCCATTTCCAACGAAGGCGCCAATGGGCTTCCCCATAGAACTTGCCAACCTGAATTCCTACAGGCTAGATGTGAGAGGCACATTCTGCTGCTTCCTCCCTTAGAGTTAAACTTGCTTCTGAAAGCTCAACCTCCTGGGAGTCTGTTTGGCAGAGATATAGAACACATTTTTCCAAGCCTGTTTGAAGGCATTTGCAGTTTCATTTCGCATCTAATTTCCCAAACCAAACTGCTTGCAGCTCTAACTCCCTTCTAACTACCACTTCTTCGGTTCAGTGAGATATGCTGGATTCTAAACGGAGAAGCTTCTCTGACGCTTTTTCACAGAGATTTTGAAACTGAAATCTCCCATGCCGTTTCCACCATAGGCAGCAATGGGCTTCCCCATAGAACTTGCCAACCTGAATTCCTACAGGCTAGATGTGAGAGGCACATTCTGCTGCTTCCTCCCTTAGAGTTAAACTAGCTTCTGAAAGCTCAACCTCCGGGGAGTCTGTTTGGCAGAGATATAGAACACACTTTTCCAAGCCTGTTGGAAGGCATTTGCAGTTTCATTTCGCGTCTAATTTCCCAAACCAAACTGCTTGCAGCTCTAACTCCCTTCTAACTACCACTTGTTCGGTTGAGTGAGATATGCTGGATTCTAAAGAAGCTTCTCTGACGCTTTTTCACAGAGATTTTGAAACTGAAATCTCCCATGCCGTTTCCACTATAGGCAGCAATGGGCTTCCCCATAGAACTTGCCAACCTGAATTCCTACAGGCTAGATGTGAGAGGCACATTCTGCTGCTTCCTCCCTTAGAGTTAAACTAACTTCTGAAAGCTCAACCTCCAGGGAGTCTGTTTGGCAGAGATATAGAACACACTTTTCCAAGCCTGTTGGAAGGCATTTGCAGTTTCATTTCGCGTCTAATTTCCCAAACCAAACTGCTTGCAGCTCTAACTGCCTTCTAACTACCACTTCTTCGGTTCAGTGAGATATGCTGGATTCTAAAGAAGCTTCTCTGACGCTTTTTCACAGGGATTTTGAAACTGAAATTTCCAAACCCGTTTCCAACGAAGGCGCCAAAGGGCTTCTCCATAGAACTTGCCAACCTGAATTCCTAAAGGCTAGATGTGAGAGGCACATTCTGCTGCTTCCTCCCTTAGAGTTAAACTAGCTTCTGAAAGCTCAACCTCCGGGGAGTCTGTTTGGCAGAGATATAGAACACACTTTTCCAAGCCTGTTGGAAGGCATTTGCAGTTTCATTTCGCGTCTAATTTCCCAAACCAAACTGCTTGCAACTCTAACTCCCTTCTAACAACCACTTCTTCGGTTCAGTGAGATATGCTGGATTCTAAACGGAGAAGCTTCTCTGACGCTTTTTCACAGAGATTTTGAAACTGAAATCTCCCATGCCGTTTCCACCATAGGCAGCAATGGGCTTCCCCATAGAACTTGCCAACCTGAATTCCTACAGGCTAGATGTGAGAGGCACATTCTGCTGCTTCCTCCCTTAGAGTTAAACTTGCTTCTGAAAGCTCAACCTCCGGGGAGTCTGTTTGGCAGAGATATAGAACACACTTTTCCAAGCCTGTTGGAAGGCATTTGCAGTTTCATTTCGCGTCTAATTTCCCAAACCAAACTGCTTGCAGCTCTAACTGCCTTCTAACTACCACTTCTTCGGTTCAGTGAGATATGCTGGATTCTAAACGGAGAAGCTTCTCTGACGCTTTTTCACAGAGATTTTGAAACTGAAATCTCCCATGCCGTTTCCACCATAGGCAGCAATGGGCTTCCCCATAGTACTTGGCAACCTGAATTCCTACAGGCTAGATGTGAGAGGCACATTCTGCTGCTTCCTCCCTTAGAGTTAAACTAGCTTCTGAAAGCTCAACCTCCAGGGAGTCTGTTTGGCAGAGATATAGAACACACTTTTACAAGCCTGTTGGAAGGCATTTGCAGTTTCATTTCGCGTCTAATTTCCCAAACCAAACTGCTTGCAGCTCTAACTGCCTTCTAACTACCACTTCTTCGGTTCAGTGAGATATGCTGGATTCTAAAGAAGCTTCTCTGACGCTTTTTCACAGGGATTTTGAAACTGAAATTTCCAAACCCGTTTCCAACGAAGGCGCCAAAGGGCTTCTCCATAGAACTTGCCAACCTGAATTCCTAAAGGCTAGATGTGAGAGGCACATTCTGCTGCTTCCTCCCTTAGAGTTAAACTAGCTTCTGAAAGCTCAACCTCCGGGGAGTCTGTTTGGCAGAGATATAGAACACACTTTTCCAAGCCTGTTGGAAGGCATTTGCAGTTTCATTTCGCGTCTAATTTCCCAAACCAAACTGCTTGCAGCTCTAACTCCCTTCTAACTACCACTTCTTCGGTTCAGTGAGATATGCTAGATTCCAAACGGAGAAGCTTCTCTGACGCTTTTTCACAGAGATTTTGAAACTGAAATTTCCAAACCCGTTTCCACCATAGGCAGCAATGGGCTTCCCCATAGAACTTGCCAACCTGAATTCCTACAGGCTAGATGTGAGAGGCACATTCTGCTGCTTCCTCCCTTAGAGTTAAACTTGCTTCTGAAAGCTCAACCTCCGGGGAGTCTGTTTGGCAGAGATATAGAACACACTTTTCCAAGCCTGTTGGAAGGCATTTGCAGTGTCATTTCGCGTCTAATTTCCCAAACCAAACTGCTTGCAGTTCTAACTCCCTTCTAACTACCACTTCTTCGGTTCAGTGAGATATGCTGGATTCTAAACGGAGAAGCTTCTCTGACGCTTTTTCACAGAGATTTTGAAACTGAAATCTCCCATGTCGTTTCCACCATAGGCAGCAATGGGCTTCCCCATAGAACTTGCCAACCTGAATTCCTACAGGCTAGATGTGAGAGGCACATTCTGCTGCTTCCTCCCTTAGAGTTAAACTAGCTTCTGAAAGCTCAACCTCCGGGGAGTTTGTTGGCAGAGATATAGAGCACACTTTTCCAAGCCTGTTGGAAGGCATTTGCAGTGTCATTTCGCGTCTAATTTCCCAAACCAAACTGCTTGCAGCTCTAACTCCCTTCTAACTACCACTTCTTCGGTTCAGTGAGATATGCTAGATTCCAAACGGAGAAGCTTCTCTGACGCTTTTTCACAGAGATTTTGAAACTGAAATTTCCAAACCCGTTTCCTACGAAGGCGCCAATGGGCTTCCCCATAGAACTTGCCAACCTGAATTCTTACAGGCTAGATGTGAGAGGCACATTTTGCTGCTTCCTCCCTTAGAGTTAAACTTGCTTCTGAAAGCTCAACCTCCGGGGAGTCTGTTTGGCAGAGATATAGAACACACTTTTCCAAGTCTGTTGGAAGGCATTTGCAGTGTCATTTCGCGTCTAATTTCCCAAACCAAACTGCTTGCAGCTCTAACTCCCTTCTAACTACCACTTCTTCGGTTCAGTGAGATATGCTGGATTCTAAACGGAGAAGCTTCTCTGACGCTTTTTCACAGAGATTTTGAAACTGAAATCTCCCATGCCGTTTCCACCATAGGCAGCAATGGGCTTCCCCATAGAACTTGCCAACCTGAATTCCTACAGGCTAGATGTGAGAGGCACATTCTGCTGCTTCCTCCTTTAGAGTTAAGCTTGCTTCTCAAAGCTCAACCTCTGGGGAGTCTGTTTGGCAGAGATATAGAACACACTTTTCCAAGCCTGTTGGAAGGCCTTTGCAGTGTCATTTCGCATCTCATTTCCCAAACCAAACTGCTTGCAGCTCTAACTCCCTTCTAACTACCACTTCTTCGGTTCAGTGAGATATGCTGGATTCTAAACGGAGAAGCTTCTCTGACGCTTTTTCACAGAGATTTTGAAACTGAAATCTCCCATGCCGTTTCCACCATAGGCAGCAATGGGCTTCCCCATAGAACTTGCCAACCTGAATTCCTACAGGCTAGATGTGAGAGGCACATTCTGCTGCTTCCTCCCTTAGAGTTAAACTTGCTTCTGAAAGCTCAACCTCCGGGGAGTCTGTTTGGCAGAGATATAGAACACACTTTTCCAAGCCTGTTGGAAGGCATTTGCAGTTTCATTTCGCGTCTAATTTCCCAAACCAAACTGCTTGCAGCTCTAACTCCCTTCTAACTACCACTTCTTCGGTTCAGTGAGATATGCTGGATTCTAAACGGAGAAGCTTCTCTGACGCTTTTTCACAGAGATTTTGAAACTGAAATCTCCCATGCCGTTTCCACCATAGGCAGCAATGGGCTTCCCCATAGAACTTGCCAACCTGAATTCCTACAGGCTAGATGTGAGAGGCACATTCTGCTGCTTCCTCCCTTAGAGTTAAACTAGCTTCTGAAAGCTCAACCTCCAGGGAGTCTGTTTGGCAGAGATATAGAACACACTTTTCCAAGCCTGTTGGAAGGCATTTGCAGATTCATTTCGCGTCTAATTTCCCAAACCAAACTGCTTGCAGCTCTAACTCCCTTCTAACTACTAATTCTTCGGTTCAGTGAGATATGCTAGATTCCAAACGGAGAAGCTTCTCTGACGCTTTTTCACAGAGATTTTGAAACTGAAATTTCCAAACCCGTTTCCAACGAAGGCGCCAATGGGCTTCCCCATAGAACTTGCCAACCTGAATTCCTACAGGCTAGATGTGAGAGGCACATTCTGCTGCTTCCTCCCTTAGAGTTAAACTTGCTTCTGAAAGCTCAACCTCCGGGGAGTCTGTTTGGCAGAGATATAGAACACACCTTTCCAAGCCTGTTGGAAGGCATTTGCAGTTTCATTTCGCGTCTAATTTCCCAAACCAAACTGCTTGCAGCTCTAACTCCCTTCTAACTACCACTTCTTCGGTTCAGTGAGATATGCTGGATTCTAAACGGAGAAGCTTCTCTGACGCTTTTTCACAGAGATTTTGAAACTGAAATCTCCCATGCCGTTTCCACCATAGGCAGCAATGGGCTTCCCCATAGAACTTGCCAACCTGAATTCCTACAGGCTAGATGTGAGAGGCACATTCTGCTGCTTCCTCCCTTAGAGTTAAGCTTGCTTCTGAAAGCTCAACCTCTGGGGAGTCTGTTTGGCAGAGATATAGAACACACTTTTCCAAGCCTGTTGGAAGGCCTTTGCAGTGTCATTTCGCATCTAATTTCCCAAACCAAACTGCTTGCAGCTCTAACTCCCTTCTAACTACCACTTCTTCGGTTCAGTGAGATATGCTGGATTCTAAACGGAGAAGCTTCTCTGACGCTTTTTCACAGAGATTTTGAAACTGAAATCTCCCATGCCGTTTCCACCATAGGCAGCAATGGGCTTCCCCATAGAACTTGCCAACCTGAATTCCTACAGGTTAGATGTGAGAGGCACATTCTGCTGCTTCCTCCCTTAGAGTTAAACTAGCTTCTGAAAGCTCAACCTCCGGGGAGTCTGTTTGGCAGAGATATAGAACACACTTTTCCAAGCCTGTTGGAAGGCATTTGCAGTTTCATTTCGCGTCTTATTTCCCAAACCAAACTGCTTGCAGCTCTAACACCCTTCTAACTACCACTTCTTCGGTTCAGTGAGATATGCTGGATTCTAAAGAAGCTTCTCTGACGCTTTTTCACAGAGATTTTGAAACTGAAATCTCCCATGCCGTTTCCACTATAGGCAGCAATGGGCTTCCCCATAGAACTTGCCAACCTGAATTCCTACAGGCTAGATTGAGAGGCACATTCTGCTGCTTCCTCCCTTAGAGTTAAGCTTGCTTCTGAAAGCTCAACCTCTGGGGAGTCTGTTTGGCAGAGATATAGAACACACTTTTCCAAGCCTGTTGGAAGGCCTTTGCAGTGTCATTTCGCATCTAATTTCCCAAACCAAACTGCTTGCAGCTCTAACTCCCTTCTAACTACCAATTCTTCGGTTTAGTGAGATATGCTAGATTCCAAACGGAGAAGCTTCTCTGACGCTTTTTCATAGAGATTTTGAAACTGAAATTTCCAAACCCGTTTCCAACGAAGGCGCCAATGGGCTTCCCCATAGAACTTGCCAACCTGAATTCCTACAGGCTAGATGTGAGAGGCACATTCTGCTGCTTCCTCCCTTAGAGTTAAACTTGCTTCTGAAAGCTCAACCTCCGGGGAGTCTGTTTGGCAGAGATATAGAACACACCTTTCCAAGCCTGTTGGAAGGCATTTGCAGTTTCATTTCGCGTCTAATTTCCCAAACCAAACTGCTTGCAGCTCTAACTCCCTTCTAACTACCACTTCTTCGGTTCAGTGAGATATGCTGGATTCTAAACGGAGAAGCTTCTCTGACGCTTTTTCACAGAGATTTTGAAACTGAAATCTCCCATGCCGTTTCCACCATAGGCAGCAATGGGCTTCCCCATAGAACTTGCCAACCTGAATTCCTACAGGCTAGATGTGAGAGGCACATTCTGCTGCTTCCTCCCTTAGAGTTAAACTAGAGTCTGAAAGCTCAACCTCCGGGGAGTCTGTTTGGCAGAGATATAGAACACACTTTTCCAAGCCTGTTGGAAGGCATTTGCAGTTTCATTTCGCGTCTAATTTCCCAAACCAAACTGCTTGCAGCTCTAACTCCCTTCTAAGTACCACTTCTTCGGTTCAGTGAGATATGCTGGATTCTAAAGAAGCTTCTCTGACGCTTTTTCACAGAGATTTTGAAACTGAAATCTCCCATGCCGTTTCCACTATAGGCAGCAATGGGCTTCCCCATAGAACTTGCCAACCTGAATTCCTACAGGCTAGATGTGAGAGGCACATTCTGCTGCTTCCTCCCTTAGAGTTAAACTTGCTTCTGAAAGCTCAACCTCCGGGGAGTCTGTTTGGCAGAGATATAGAACACATTTTTCCAAGCCTGCTGGAAGGCATTTGCAGTTTCATTTCGCGTCTAATTTCCCAAACCAAACTGCTTGCAGCTCTAACTCCCTTCTAACTACCACTTCTTCGGTTCAGTGAGATATGCTGGATTCTAAACGGAGAAGCTTCTCTGACGCTTTTTCACAGAGATTTTGAAACTGAAATCTCCCATGACGTTTCCACCATAGGCAGCAATGGGCTTCCCCACAGAACTTGCCAACCTGAATTCCTACAGGCTAGATTGAGAGGCACATTCTGCTGCTTCCTCCCTTAGAGTTAAGCTTGCTTCTGAAAGCTCCACCTCTGGGGAGTCTGTTTGGCAGAGATATAGAACACACTTTTCCAAGCCTGTTGGAAGGCCTTTGCAGTGTCATTTCGCATCTAATTTCCCAAACCAAACTGCTTGCAGCTCTAACTCCCTTCTAACTACCAATTCTTCGGTTCAGTGAGATATGCTAGATTCCAAACGGAGAAGCTTCTCTGACGCTTTTTCACAGAGATTTTGAAACTGAAATTTCCAAACCCGTTTCCAACGAAGGCGCCAATGGGCTTCCCCATAGAACTTGCCAACCTGAATTCCTACAGGCTAGATGTGAGAGGCACATTCTGCTGCTTCCTCCCTTAGAGTTAAACTTGCTTCTGAAAGCTCAACCTCCGGGGAGTCTGTTTGGCAGAGATATAGAACACACCTTTCCAAGCCTGTTGGAAGGCATTTGCAGTTTCATTTCGCGTCTAATTTCCCAAACCAAACTGCTTGCAGCTCTAACTCCCAAATAACTACCACTTCTTCGGTTCAGTGAGATATGCTGGATTCTAAACGGAGAAGCTTCTCTGACGCTTTTTCACAGAGATTTTGAAACTGAAATCTCCCATGCCGTTTCCACCATAGGCAGCAATGGGCTTCCCCATAGAACTTGCCAACCTGAATTCCTACAGGCTAGATGTGAGAGGCACATTCTGCTGCTTCCTCCCTTAGAGTTAAACTAGCTTCTGTAAGCTCAACCTCCAGGGAGTCTGTTTGGCAGAGATATAGAACACACTTTTCCAAGCCTGTTGGAAGGCATTTGCAGTTTCATTTCGCGTCTAATTTCCCAAACCAAACTGCTTGCAGCTCTAACTCCCTTCTAACTACCAATTCTTCGGTTCAGTGAGATATGCTGGATTCCAAACGGAGAAGCTTCTCTGACGCTTTTTCACAGAGATTTTGAAACTGAAATTTCCAAACCCATTTCCAACGAAGGCGCCAATGGGCTTCCCCATAGAACTTGCCAACCTGAATTCCTACAGGCTAGATGTGAGAGGCACATTCTGCTGCTTCCTCCCTTAGAGTTAAACTTGCTTCTGAAAGCTCAACCTCCTGGGAGTCTGTTTGGCAGAGATATAGAACACATTTTTCCAAGCCTGTTTGAAGGCATTTGCAGTTTCATTTCGCATCTCATTTCCCAAACCAAACTGCTTGCAGCTCTAACTCCCTTCTAACTACCACTTCTTCGGTTCAGTGAGATATGCTGGATTCTAAACGGAGAAGCTTCTCTGACGCTTTTTCACAGAGATTTTGAAACTGAAATCTCCCATGCCGTTTCCACCATAGGCAGCAATGGGCTTCCCCATAGAACTTGCCAACCTGAATTCCTACAGGCTAGATGTGAGAGGCACATTCTGCTGCTTCCTCCCTTAGAGTTAAACTAGCTTCTGAAAGCTCAACCTCCGGGGAGTCTGTTTGGCAGAGATATAGAACACACTTTTCCAAGCCTGTTGGAAGGCATTTGCAGTTTCATTTCGCGTCTAATTTCCCAAACCAAACTGCTTGCAGCTCTAACTCCCTTCTAACTACCACTTGTTTGGTTCAGTGAGATATGCTGGATTCTAAAGAAGCTTCTCTGACGCTTTTTCACAGAGATTTTGAAACTGAAATCTCCCATGCCGTTTCCACTATAGGCAGCAATGGGCTTCCCCATAGAACTTGCCAACCTGAATTCCTACAGGCTAGATGTGAGAGGCACATTCTGCTGCTTCCTCCCTTAGAGTTAAACTAACTTCTGAAAGCTCAACCTCCAGGGAGTCTGTTTGGCAGAGATATAGAACACACTTTTCCAAGCCTGTTGGAAGGCATTTGCAGTTTCATTTCGCGTCTAATTTCCCAAACCAAACTGCTTGCAGCTCTAACTGCCTTCTAACTACCACTTCTTCGGTTCAGTGAGATATGCTGGATTCTAAAGAAGCTTCTCTGACGCTTTTTCACAGGGATTTTGAAACTGAAATTTCCAAACCCGTTTCCAACGAAGGCGCCAAAGGGCTTCTCCATAGAACTTGCCAACCTGAATTCCTAAAGGCTAGATGTGAGAGGCACATTCTGCTGCTTCCTCCCTTAGAGTTAAACTAGCTTCTGAAAGCTCAACCTCCGGGGAGTCTGTTTGGCAGAGATATAGAACACACTTTTCCAAGCCTGTTGGAAGGCATTTGCAGTTTCATTTCGCGTCTAATTTCCCAAACCAAACTGCTTGCAACTCTAACTCCCTTCTAACAACCACTTCTTCGGTTCAGTGAGATATGCTGGATTCTAAACGGAGAAGCTTCTCTGACGCTTTTTCACAGAGATTTTGAAACTGAAATCTCCCATGCCGTTTCCACCATAGGCAGCAATGGGCTTCCCCATAGAACTTGCCAACCTGAATTCCTACAGGCTAGATGTGAGAGGCACATTCTGCTGCTTCCTCCCTTAGAGTTAAACTTGCTTCTGAAAGCTCCACCTCCGGGGAGTCTGTTTGGCAGAGATATAGAACACACTTTTCCAAGCCTGTTGGAAGGCATTTGCAGTTTCATTTCGCGTCTAATTTCCCAAACCAAACTGCTTGCAGCTCTAACTGCCTTCTAACTACCACTTCTTCGGTTCAGTGAGATATGCTGGATTCTAAACGGAGAAGCTTCTCTGACGCTTTTTCACAGAGATTTTGAAACTGAAATCTCCCATGCCGTTTCCACCATAGGCAGCAATGGGCTTCCCCATAGTACTTGGCAACCTGAATTCCTACAGGCTAGATGTGAGAGGCACATTCTGCTGCTTCCTCCCTTAGAGTTAAACTAGCTTCTGAAAGCTCAACCTCCAGGGAGTCTGTTTGGCAGAGATATAGAACACACTTTTACAAGCCTGTTGGAAGGCATTTGCAGTTTCATTTCGCGTCTAATTTCCCAAACCAAACTGCTTGCAGCTCTAACTGCCTTCTAACTACCACTTCTTCGGTTCAGTGAGATATGCTGGATTCTAAAGAAGCTTCTCTGACGCTTTTTCACAGGGATTTTGAAACTGAAATTTCCAAACCCGTTTCCAACGAAGGCGCCAAAGGGCTTCTCCATAGAACTTGCCAACCTGAATTCCTAAAGGCTAGATGTGAGAGGCACATTCTGCTGCTTCCTCCCTTAGAGTTAAACTAGCTTCTGAAAGCTCAACCTCCGGGGAGTCTGTTTGGCAGAGATATAGAACACACTTTTCCAAGCCTGTTGGAAGGCATTTGCAGTTTCATTTCGCGTCTAATTTCCCAAACCAAACTGCTTGCAGCTCTAACTCCCTTCTAACTACCACTTCTTCGGTTCAGTGAGATATGCTAGATTCCAAACGGAGAAGCTTCTCTGACGCTTTTTCACAGAGATTTTGAAACTGAAATTTCCAAACCCGTTTCCACCATAGGCAGCAATGGGCTTCCCCATAGAACTTGCCAACCTGAATTCCTACAGGCTAGATGTGAGAGGCACATTCTGCTGCTTCCTCCCTTAGAGTTAAACTTGCTTCTGAAAGCTCAACCTCCGGGGAGTCTGTTTGGCAGAGATATAGAACACACTTTTCCAAGCCTGTTGGAAGGCATTTGCAGTGTCATTTCGCGTCTAATTTCCCAAACCAAACTGCTTGCAGTTCTAACTCCCTTCTAACTACCACTTCTTCGGTTCAGTGAGATATGCTGGATTCTAAACGGAGAAGCTTCTCTGACGCTTTTTCACAGAGATTTTGAAACTGAAATCTCCCATGTCGTTTCCACCATAGGCAGCAATGGGCTTCCCCATAGAACTTGCCAACCTGAATTCCTACAGGCTAGATGTGAGAGGCACATTCTGCTGCTTCCTCCCTTAGAGTTAAACTAGCTTCTGAAAGCTCAACCTCCGGGGAGTTTGTTGGCAGAGATATAGAGCACACTTTTCCAAGCCTGTTGGAAGGCATTTGCAGTGTCATTTCGCGTCTAATTTCCCAAACCAAACTGCTTGCAGCTCTAACTCCCTTCTAACTACCACTTCTTCGGTTCAGTGAGATATGCTAGATTCCAAACGGAGAAGCTTCTCTGACGCTTTTTCACAGAGATTTTGAAACTGAAATTTCCAAACCCGTTTCCTACGAAGGCGCCAATGGGCTTCCCCATAGAACTTGCCAACCTGAATTCTTACAGGCTAGATGTGAGAGGCACATTTTGCTGCTTCCTCCCTTAGAGTTAAACTTGCTTCTGAAAGCTCAACCTCCGGGGAGTCTGTTTGGCAGAGATATAGAACACACTTTTCCAAGTCTGTTGGAAGGCATTTGCAGTGTCATTTCGCGTCTAATTTCCCAAACCAAACTGCTTGCAGCTCTAACTCCCTTCTAACTACCACTTCTTCGGTTCAGTGAGATATGCTGGATTCTAAACGGAGAAGCTTCTCTGACGCTTTTTCACAGAGATTTTGAAACTGAAATCTCCCATGCCGTTTCCACCATAGGCAGCAATGGGCTTCCCCATAGAACTTGCCAACCTGAATTCCTACAGGCTAGATGTGAGAGGCACATTCTGCTGCTTCCTCCTTTAGAGTTAAGCTTGCTTCTCAAAGCTCAACCTCTGGGGAGTCTGTTTGGCAGAGATATAGAACACACTTTTCCAAGCCTGTTGGAAGGCCTTTGCAGTGTCATTTCGCATCTCATTTCCCAAACCAAACTGCTTGCAGCTCTAACTCCCTTCTAACTACCACTTCTTCGGTTCAGTGAGATATGCTGGATTCTAAACGGAGAAGCTTCTCTGACGCTTTTTCACAGAGATTTTGAAACTGAAATCTCCCATGCCGTTTCCACCATAGGCAGCAATGGGCTTCCCCATAGAACTTGCCAACCTGAATTCCTACAGGCTAGATGTGAGAGGCACATTCTGCTGCTTCCTCCCTTAGAGTTAAACTTGCTTCTGAAAGCTCAACCTCCGGGGAGTCTGTTTGGCAGAGATATAGAACACACTTTTCCAAGCCTGTTGGAAGGCATTTGCAGTTTCATTTCGCGTCTAATTTCCCAAACCAAACTGCTTGCAGCTCTAACTCCCTTCTAACTACCACTTCTTCGGTTCAGTGAGATATGCTGGATTCTAAACGGAGAAGCTTCTCTGACGCTTTTTCACAGAGATTTTGAAACTGAAATCTCCCATGCCGTTTCCACCATAGGCAGCAATGGGCTTCCCCATAGAACTTGCCAACCTGAATTCCTACAGGCTAGATGTGAGAGGCACATTCTGCTGCTTCCTCCCTTAGAGTTAAACTAGCTTCTGAAAGCTCCACCTCCGGGGAGTCTGTTTGGCAGAGATATAGAACACACTTTTCCAAGCCTGTTTGAAGGCATTTGCAGTTTCATTTCGCGTCTAATTTCCCAAACCAAACTGCTTGCAGCTCTAACTCCCTTCTAACTACCACTTCTTTGGTTCAGTGAGATATGCTGGATTCTAAACGGAGAAGCTTCTCTGACGCTTTTTCACAGAGATTTTGAAACTGAAATCTCCCATGCCGTTTCCACCATAGGCAGCAATGGGCTTCCCCATAGAACTTGCCAACCTGAATTCCTACAGGCTAGATGTGAGAGGCACATTCTGCTGCTTCCTCCCTTAGAGTTAAACTTGCTTCTGAAAGCTCAACCTCCTGGGAGTCTGTTTGGCAGAGATATAGAACACATTTTTCCAAGCCTGTTTGAAGGCATTTGCAGTTTCATTTCGCATCTAATTTCCCAAACCAAACTGCTTGCAGCTCTAACTCCCTTCTAACTACCACTTCTTCGGTTCAGTGAGATATGCTGGATTCTAAACGGAGAAGCTTCTCTGACGCTTTTTCACAGAGATTTTGAAACTGAAATCTCCCATGCCGTTTCCACCATAGGCAGCAATGGGCTTCCCCATAGAACTTGCCAACCTGAATTCCTACAGGCTAGATGTGAGAGGCACATTCTGCTGCTTCCTCCCTTAGAGTTAAACTAGCTTCTGAAAGCTCAACCTCCGGGGAGTCTGTTTGGCAGAGATATAGAACACACTTTTCCAAGCCTGTTGGAAGGCATTTGCAGTTTCATTTCGCGTCTAATTTCCCAAACCAAACTGCTTGCAGCTCTAACTCCCTTCTAACTACCACTTGTTCGGTTCAGTGAGATATGCTGGATTCTAAAGAAGCTTCTCTGACGCTTTTTCACAGAGATTTTGAAACTGAAATCTCCCATGCCGTTTCCACTATAGGCAGCAATGGGCTTCCCCATAGAACTTGCCAACCTGAATTCCTACAGGCTAGATGTGAGAGGCACATTCTGCTGCTTCCTCCCTTAGAGTTAAACTAACTTCTGAAAGCTCAACCTCCAGGGAGTCTGTTTGGCAGAGATATAGAACACACTTTTCCAAGCCTGTTGGAAGGCATTTGCAGTTTCATTTCGCGTCTAATTTCCCAAACCAAACTGCTTGCAGCTCTAACTGCCTTCTAACTACCACTTCTTCGGTTCAGTGAGATATGCTGGATTCTAAAGAAGCTTCTCTGACGCTTTTTCACAGGGATTTTGAAACTGAAATTTCCAAACCCGTTTCCAACGAAGGCGCCAAAGGGCTTCTCCATAGAACTTGCCAACCTGAATTCCTAAAGGCTAGATGTGAGAGGCACATTCTGCTGCTTCCTCCCTTAGAGTTAAACTAGCTTCTGAAAGCTCAACCTCCGGGGAGTCTGTTTGGCAGAGATATAGAACACACTTTTCCAAGCCTGTTGGAAGGCATTTGCAGTTTCATTTCGCGTCTAATTTCCCAAACCAAACTGCTTGCAACTCTAACTCCCTTCTAACAACCACTTCTTCGGTTCAGTGAGATATGCTGGATTCTAAACGGAGAAGCTTCTCTGACGCTTTTTCACAGAGATTTTGAAACTGAAATCTCCCATGCCGTTTCCACCATAGGCAGCAATGGGCTTCCCCATAGAACTTGCCAACCTGAATTCCTACAGGCTAGATGTGAGAGGCACATTCTGCTGCTTCCTCCCTTAGAGTTAAACTTGCTTCTGAAAGCTCAACCTCCGGGGAGTCTGTTTGGCAGAGATATAGAACACACTTTTCCAAGCCTGTTGGAAGGCATTTGCAGTTTCATTTCGCGTCTAATTTCCCAAACCAAACTGCTTGCAGCTCTAACTGCCTTCTAACTACCACTTCTTCGGTTCAGTGAGATATGCTGGATTCTAAACGGAGAAGCTTCTCTGACGCTTTTTCACAGAGATTTTGAAACTGAAATCTCCCATGCCGTTTCCACCATAGGCAGCAATGGGCTTCCCCATAGTACTTGGCAACCTGAATTCCTACAGGCTAGATGTGAGAGGCACATTCTGCTGCTTCCTCCCTTAGAGTTAAACTAGCTTCTGAAAGCTCAACCTCCAGGGAGTCTGTTTGGCAGAGATATAGAACACACTTTTACAAGCCTGTTGGAAGGCATTTGCAGTTTCATTTCGCGTCTAATTTCCCAAACCAAACTGCTTGCAGCTCTAACTGCCTTCTAACTACCACTTCTTCGGTTCAGTGAGATATGCTGGATTCTAAAGAAGCTTCTCTGACGCTTTTTCACAGGGATTTTGAAACTGAAATTTCCAAACCCGTTTCCAACGAAGGCGCCAAAGGGCTTCTCCATAGAACTTGCCAACCTGAATTCCTAAAGGCTAGATGTGAGAGGCACATTCTGCTGCTTCCTCCCTTAGAGTTAAACTAGCTTCTGAAAGCTCAACCTCCGGGGAGTCTGTTTGGCAGAGATATAGAACACACTTTTCCAAGCCTGTTGGAAGGCATTTGCAGTTTCATTTCGCGTCTAATTTCCCAAACCAAACTGCTTGCAGCTCTAACTCCCTTCTAACTACCACTTCTTCGGTTCAGTGAGATATGCTAGATTCCAAACGGAGAAGCTTCTCTGACGCTTTTTCACAGAGATTTTGAAACTGAAATTTCCAAACCCGTTTCCACCATAGGCAGCAATGGGCTTCCCCATAGAACTTGCCAACCTGAATTCCTACAGGCTAGATGTGAGAGGCACATTCTGCTGCTTCCTCCCTTAGAGTTAAACTTGCTTCTGAAAGCTCAACCTCCGGGGAGTCTGTTTGGCAGAGATATAGAACACACTTTTCCAAGCCTGTTGGAAGGCATTTGCAGTGTCATTTCGCGTCTAATTTCCCAAACCAAACTGCTTGCAGTTCTAACTCCCTTCTAACTACCACTTCTTCGGTTCAGTGAGATATGCTGGATTCTAAACGGAGAAGCTTCTCTGACGCTTTTTCACAGAGATTTTGAAACTGAAATCTCCCATGCCGTTTCCACCATAGGCAGCAATGGGCTTCCCCATAGAACTTGCCAACCTGAATTCCTACAGGCTAGATTGAGAGGCACATTCTGCTGCTTCCTCCCTTAGATTTAAGCTTGCTTCTGAAAGCTCAACCTCTGGGGAGTCTGTTTGGCAGAGATATAGAACACACTTTTCCAAGCCTGTTGGAAGGCCTTTGCAGTGTCATTTCGCATCTAATTTCCCAAACCAAACTGCTTGCAGCTCTAACTCCCTTCTAACTACCAATTCTTCGGTTCAGTGAGATATGCTAGATTCCAAACGGAGAAGCTTCTCTGACGCTTTTTCACAGAGATTTTGAAACTGAAATTTCCAAACCCGTTTCCAACGAAGGCGCCAATGGGCTTCCCCATAGAACTTGCCAACCTGAATTCCTACAGGCTAGATGTGAGAGGCACATTCTGCTGCTTCCTCCCTTAGAGTTAAACTTGCTTCTGAAAGCTCAACCTCCGGGGAGTCTGTTTGGCAGAGATATAGAACACACCTTTCCAAGCCTGTTGGAAGGCATTTGCAGTTTCATTTCGCGTCTAATTTCCCAAACCAAACTGCTTGCAGCTCTAACTCCCTTCTAACTACCACTTCTTCGGTTCAGTGAGATATGCTGGATTCTAAACGGAGAAGCTTCTCTGACGCTTTTTCACAGAGATTTTGAAACTGAAATCTCCCATGCCGTTTCCACCATAGGCAGCAATGGGCTTCCCCATAGAACTTGCCAACCTGAATTCCTACAGGCTAGATGTGAGAGGCACATTCTGCTGCTTCCTCCTTTAGAGTTAAGCTTGCTTCTCAAAGCTCAACCTCTGGGGAGTCTGTTTGGCAGAGATATAGAACACACTTTTCCAAGCCTGTTGGAAGGCCTTTGCAGTGTCATTTCGCATCTCATTTCCCAAACCAAACTGCTTGCAGCTCTAACTCCCTTCTAACTACCACTTCTTCGGTTCAGTGAGATATGCTGGATTCTAAACGGAGAAGCTTCTCTGACGCTTTTTCACAGAGATTTTGAAACTGAAATCTCCCATGCCGTTTCCACCATAGGCAGCAATGGGCTTCCCCATAGAACTTGCCAACCTGAATTCCTACAGGCTAGATGTGAGAGGCACATTCTGCTGCTTCCTCCCTTAGAGTTAAACTTGCTTCTGAAAGCTCAACCTCCGGGGAGTCTGTTTGGCAGAGATATAGAACACACTTTTCCAAGCCTGTTGGAAGGCATTTGCAGTTTCATTTCGCGTCTAATTTCCCAAACCAAACTGCTTGCAGCTCTAACTCCCTTCTAACTACCACTTCTTCGGTTCAGTGAGATATGCTGGATTCTAAACGGAGAAGCTTCTCTGACGCTTTTTCACAGAGATTTTGAAACTGAAATCTCCCATGCCGTTTCCACCATAGGCAGCAATGGGCTTCCCCATAGAACTTGCCAACCTGAATTCCTACAGGCTAGATGTGAGAGGCACATTCTGCTGCTTCCTCCCTTAGAGTTAAACTAGCTTCTGAAAGCTCCACCTCCGGGGAGTCTGTTTGGCAGAGATATAGAACACACTTTTCCAAGCCTGTTTGAAGGCATTTGCAGTTTCATTTCGCGTCTAATTTCCCAAACCAAACTGCTTGCAGCTCTAACTCCCTTCTAACTACCACTTCTTTGGTTCAGTGAGATATGCTGGATTCTAAACGGAGAAGCTTCTCTGACGCTTTTTCACAGAGATTTTGAAACTGAAATCTCCCATGCCGTTTCCACCATAGGCAGCAATGGGCTTCCCCATAGAACTTGCCAACCTGAATTCCTACAGGCTAGATGTGAGAGGCACATTCTGCTGCTTCCTCCCTTAGAGTTAAACTTGCTTCTGAAAGCTCAACCTCCGGGGAGTCTGTTTGGCAGAGATATAGAACACACTTTTCCAAGCCTGTTGGAAGGCATTTGCAGTTTCATTTCGCGTCTAATTTCCCAAACCAAACTGCTTGCAGCTCTAACTCCCTTCTAACTACCACTTCTTCGGTTCAGTGAGATATGCTAGATTCCAAACGGAGAAGTTTCTCTGACGCTTTTTCACAGAGATTTTGAAACTGAAATCTCCCATGCCGTTTCCACCATAGGCAGCAATGGGCTTCCCCATAGAACTTGCCAACCTGAATTCCTACAGGCTAGATGTGAGAGGCACATTCTGCTGCTTCCTCCCTTAGAGTTAAACTTGCTTCTGAAAGCTCAACCTCCGGGGAGTCTGTTTGGCAGAGATATAGAACACACTTTTCCAAGCCTGTTGGAAGGCATTTGCAGTTTCATTTCGCGTCTAATTTCCCAAACCAAACTGCTTGCAGCTCTAACTGCCTTCTGACTACCACTTCTTCGGTTCAGTGAGATATGCTGGATTCTAAACGGAGAAGCTTCTCTGATGCTTTTTCACAGAGATTTTGAAACTGAAATCTCTCATGCCGTTTCCACTATAGGCAGCAATGGGCTTCCCCATAGAACTTGCCAACCTGAATTCCTACAGGCTAGATGTGAGAGGCACATTCTGCTGCTTCCTCCCTTAGAGTTAAACTTGCTTCTGAAAGCTCAACCTCCGGGGAGTCTGTTTGGCAGAGATATAGAACACATTTTTCCAAGCCTGTTGGAAGGCATTTGCAGTGTCATTTCGCGTCTAATTTCCCAAACCAAACTGCTTGCAGCTCTAACTCCCTTCTAACTACCACTTCTTCGGTTCAGTGAGATATGCTGGATTCTAAACGGAGAAGCTTCTCTGACGCTTTTTCACAGAGATTTTGAAACTGAAATCTCCCATGCCGTTTCCACCATAGGCAGCAATGGGCTTCCCCATAGAACTTGCCAACCTGAATTCCTACAGGCTAGATTGAGAGGCACATTCTGCTGCTTCCTCCCTTAGATTTAAGCTTGCTTCTGAAAGCTCAACCTCTGGGGAGTCTGTTTGGCAGAGATATAGAACACACTTTTCCAAGCCTGTTGGAAGGCCTTTGCAGTGTCATTTCGCATCTAATTTCCCAAACCAAACTGCTTGCAGCTCTAACTCCCTTCTAACTACCAATTCTTCGGTTCAGTGAGATATGCTAGATTCCAAACGGAGAAGCTTCTCTGACGCTTTTTCACAGAGATTTTGAAACTGAAATTTCCAAACCCGTTTCCAACGAAGGCGCCAATGGGCTTCCCCATAGAACTTGCCAACCTGAATTCCTACAGGCTAGATGTGAGAGGCACATTCTGCTGCTTCCTCCCTTAGAGTTAAACTTGCTTCTGAAAGCTCAACCTCCGGGGAGTCTGTTTGGCAGAGATATAGAACACACCTTTCCAAGCCTGTTGGAAGGCATTTGCAGTTTCATTTCGCGTCTAATTTCCCAAACCAAACTGCTTGCAGCTCTAACTCCCTTCTAACTACCACTTCTTCGGTTCAGTGAGATATGCTGGATTCTAAACGGAGAAGCTTCTCTGACGCTTTTTCACAGAGATTTTGAAACTGAAATCTCCCATGCCGTTTCCACCATAGGCAGCAATGGGCTTCCCCATAGAACTTGCCAACCTGAATTCCTACAGGCTAGATGTGAGAGGCACATTCTGCTGCTTCCTCCCTTAGAGTTAAACTAGCTTCTGAAAGCTCAACCTCCAGGGAGTCTGTTTGGCAGAGATATAGAACACACTTTTCCAAGCCTGTTGGAAGGCATTTGCAGTTTCATTTCGCGTCTAATTTCCCAAACCAAACTGCTTGCAGCTCTAACTCCCTTCTAACTACCAATTCTTCGGTTCAGTGAGATATGCTAGATTCCAAACGGAGAAGCTTCTCTGACGCTTTTTCACAGAGATTTTGAAACTGAAATTTCCAAACCCGTTTCCAACGAAGGCGCCAATGGGCTTCCCCATAGAACTTGCCAACCTGAATTCCTACAGGCTAGATGTGAGAGGCACATTCTGCTGCTTCCTCCCTTAGAGTTAAACTTGCTTCTGAAAGCTCAACCTCCGGGGAGTCTGTTTGGCAGAGATATAGAACACACCTTTCCAAGCCTGTTGGAAGGCCTTTGCAGTTTCATTTCGCGTCTAATTTCCCAAACCAAACTGCTTGCAGCTCTAACTCCCTTCTAACTACCACTTCTTCGGTTCAGTGAGATATGCTGGATTCTAAACGGAGAAGCTTCTCTGACGCTTTTTCACAGAGATTTTGAAACAAATCTCCCATGCCGTTTCCACCATAGGCAGCAATGGGCTTCCCCATAGAACTTGCCAACCTGTATTCCTACAGGCTAGATGTGAGAGGCACATTCTGCTGCTTCCTCCCTTAGAGTTAAGCTTGCTTCTGAAAGCTCAACCTCTGGGGAGTCTGTTTGGCAGAGATATAGAACACACTTTTCCAAGCCTGTTGGAAGGCCTTTGCAGTGTCATTTCGCATCTAATTTCCCAAACCAAACTGCTTGCAGCTCTAACTCCCTTCTAACTACCACTTCTTCGGTTCAGTGAGATATGCTGGATTCTAAACGGAGAAGCTTCTCTGACGCTTTTTCACAGAGATTTTGAAACTGAAATCTCCCATGCCGTTTCCACCATAGGCAGCAATGGGCTTCCCCATAGAACTTGCCAACCTGAATTCCTACAGGCTAGATGTGAGAGGCACATTCTGCTGCTTCCTCCCTTAGAGTTAAACTTGCTTCTGAAAGCTCAACCTCCTGGGAGTCTGTTTGGCAGAGATATAGAACACATTTTTCCAAGCCTGTTGGAAGGCATTTGCAGTGTCATTTCGCATCTAATTTCCCAAACCAAACTGCTTGCAGCTCTAACTCCCTTCTAACTACCACTTCTTCGGTTCAGTGAGATATGCTGGATTCTAAACGGAGAAGCTTCTCTGACGCTTTTTCACAGAGATTTTGAAACTGAAATCTCCCATGCCGTTTCCACCATAGGCAGCAATGGGCTTCCCCATAGAACTTGCCAACCTGAATTCCTACAGGCTAGATGTGAGAGGCACATTCTGCTGCTTCCTCCCTTAGAGTTAAACTAGCTTCTGAAAGCTCAACCTCCGGGGAGTCTGTTTGGCAGATATATAGAACACACTTTTCCAAGCCTGTTGGAAGGCATTTGCAGTTTCATTTCGCGTCTAATTTCCCAAACCAAACTGCTTGCAGCTCTAACTCCCTTCTAACTACCACTTCTTCGGTTCAGTGAGATATGCTGGATTCTAAACGGAGAAGCTTCTCTGACGCTTTTTCACAGAGATTTTGAAACTGAAATCTCCCATGCCGTTTCCACCATAGGCAGCAATGGGCTTCCCCATAGAACTTGCCAACCTGAATTCCTACAGGCTAGATGTGAGAGGCACATTCTGCTGCTTCCTCCCTTAGAGTTAAACTAGAGTCTGAAAGCTCAACCTCCGGGGAGTCTGTTTGGCAGAGATATAGAACACACTTTTCCAAGCCTGTTGGAAGGCATTTGCAGTTTCATTTCGCGTCTAATTTCCCAAACCAAACTGCTTGCAGCTCTAACTCCCTTCTAAGTACCACTTCTTCGGTTCAGTGAGATATGCTGGATTCTAAAGAAGCTTCTCTGACGCTTTTTCACAGAGATTTTGAAACTGAAATCTCCCATGCCGTTTCCACTATATGCAGCAATGGGCTTCCCCATAGAACTTGCCAACCTGAATTCCTACAGGCTAGATGTGAGAGGCACATTCTGCTGCTTCCTCCCTTAGAGTTAAACTTGCTTCTGAAAGCTCAACCTCCGGGGAGTCTGTTTGGCAGAGATATAGAACACATTTTTCCAAGCCTGCTGGAAGGCATTTGCAGTTTCATTTCGCGTCTAATTTCCCAAACCAAACTGCTTGCAGCTCTAACTCCCTTCTAACTACCACTTCTTCGGTTCAGTGAGATATGCTGGATTCTAAACGGAGAAGCTTCTCTGACGCTTTTTCACAGAGATTTTGAAACTGAAATCTCCCATGACGTTTCCACCATAGGCAGCAATGGGCTTCCCCACAGAACTTGCCAACCTGAATTCCTACAGGCTAGATTGAGAGGCACATTCTGCTGCTTCCTCCCTTAGAGTTAAGCTTGCTTCTGAAAGCTCCACCTCTGGGGAGTCTGTTTGGCAGAGATATAGAACACACTTTTCCAAGCCTGTTGGAAGGCCTTTGCAGTGTCATTTCGCATCTAATTTCCCAAACCAAACTGCTTGCAGCTCTAACTCCCTTCTAACTACCAATTCTTCGGTTCAGTGAGATATGCTAGATTCCAAACGGAGAAGCTTCTCTGACGCTTTTTCACAGAGATTTTGAAACTGAAATTTCCAAACCCGTTTCCAACGAAGGCGCCAATGGGCTTCCCCATAGAACTTGCCAACCTGAATTCCTACAGGCTAGATGTGAGAGGCACATTCTGCTGCTTCCTCCCTTAGAGTTAAACTTGCTTCTGAAAGCTCAACCTCCGGGGAGTCTGTTTGGCAGAGATATAGAACACACCTTTCCAAGCCTGTTGGAAGGCATTTGCAGTTTCATTTCGCGTCTAATTTCCCAAACCAAACTGCTTGCAGCTCTAACTCCCTTCTAACTACCACTTCTTCGGTTCAGTGAGATATGCTGGATTCTAAACGGAGAAGCTTCTCTGACGCTTTTTCACAGAGATTTTGAAACTGAAATCTCCCATGCCGTTTCCACCATAGGCAGCAATGGGCTTCCCCATAGAACTTGCCAACCTGAATTCCTACAGGCTAGATGTGAGAGGCACATTCTGCTGCTTCCTCCCTTAGAGTTAAACTAGCTTCTGAAAGCTCAACCTCCAGGGAGTCTGTTTGGCAGAGATATAGAACACACTTTTCCAAGCCTGTTGGAAGGCATTTGCAGTTTCATTTCGCGTCTAATTTCCCAAACCAAACTGCTTGCAGCTCTAACTCCCTTCTAACTACCAATTCTTCGGTTCAGTGAGATATGCTGGCTTCCAAACGGAGAAGCTTCTCTGACGCTTTTTCACAGAGATTTTGAAACTGAAATTTCCAAACCCATTTCCAACGAAGGCGCCAATGGGCTTCCCCATAGAACTTGCCAACCTGAATTCCTACAGGCTAGATGTGAGAGGCACATTCTGCTGCTTCCTCCCTTAGAGTTAAACTAGCTTCTGAAAGCTCAACCTCCGGGGAGTCTGTTTGGCAGAGATATAGAACACACTTTTCCAAGCCTGTTGGAAGGCATTTGCAGTTTCATTTCGCGTCTAATTTCCCAAACCAAACTGCTTGCAACTCTAACTCCCTTCTAACAACCACTTCTTCGGTTCAGTGAGATATGCTGGATTCTAAACGGAGAAGCTTCTCTGACGCTTTTTCACAGAGATTTTGAAACTGAAATCTCCCATGCCGTTTCCACCAGAGGCAGCAATGGGCTTCCCCATAGAACTTGCCAACCTGAATTCCTACAGGCTAGATGTGAGAGGCACATTCTGCTGCTTCCTCCCTTAGAGTTAAACTTGCTTCTGAAAGCTCAACCTCCGGGGAGTCTGTTTGGCAGAGATATAGAACACACTTTTCCAAGCCTGTTGGAAGGCATTTGCGTTTCATTTCGCGTCTAATTTCCCAAACCAAACTGCTTGCAGCTCTAACTGCCTTCTAACTACCACTTCTTCGGTTCAGTGAGATATGCTGGATTCTAAACGGAGAAGCTTCTCTGACGCTTTTTCACAGAGATTTTGAAACTGAAATCTCCCATGCCGTTTCCACCATAGGCAGCAATGGGCTTCCCCATAGTACTTGGCAACCTGAATTCCTACAGGCTAGATGTGAGAGGCACATTCTGCTGCTTCCTCCCTTAGAGTTAAACTAGCTTCTGAAAGCTCAACCTCCAGGGAGTCTGTTTGGCAGAGATATAGAACACACTTTTACAAGCCTGTTGGAAGGCATTTGCAGTTTCATTTCGCGTCTAATTTCCCAAACCAAACTGCTTGCAGCTCTAACTGCCTTCTAACTACCACTTCTTCGGTTCAGTGAGATATGCTGGATTCTAAAGAAGCTTCTCTGACGCTTTTTCACAGGGATTTTGAAACTGAAATTTCCAAACCCGTTTCCAACGAAGGCGCCAAAGGGCTTCTCCATAGAACTTGCCAACCTGAATTCCTAAAGGCTAGATGTGAGAGGCACATTCTGCTGCTTCCTCCCTTAGAGTTAAACTAGCTTCTGAAAGCTCAACCTCCGGGGAGTCTGTTTGGCAGAGATATAGAACACACTTTTCCAAGCCTGTTGGAAGGCATTTGCAGTTTCATTTCGCGTCTAATTTCCCAAACCAAACTGCTTGCAGCTCTAACTCCCTTCTAACTACCACTTCTTCGGTTCAGTGAGATATGCTGGATTCTAAACGGAGAAGCTTCTCTGACGCTTTTTCACAGAGATTTTGAAACTGAAATCTCCCATGTCGTTTCCACCATAGGCAGCAATGGGCTTCCCCATAGAACTTGCCAACCTGAATTCCTACAGGCTAGATGTGAGAGGCACATTCTGCTGCTTCCTCCCTTAGAGTTAAACTAGCTTCTGAAAGCTCAACCTCCGGGGAGTTTGTTGGCAGAGATATAGAGCACACTTTTCCAAGCCTGTTGGAAGGCATTTGCAGTGTCATTTCGCGTCTAATTTCCCAAACCAAACTGCTTGCAGCTCTAACTCCCTTCTAACTACCACTTCTTCGGTTCAGTGAGATATGCTAGATTCCAAACGGAGAAGCTTCTCTGACGCTTTTTCACAGAGATTTTGAAACTGAAATTTCCAAACCCGTTTCCTACGAAGGCGCCAATGGGCTTCCCCATAGAACTTGCCAACCTGAATTCTTACAGGCTAGATGTGAGAGGCACATTTTGCTGCTTCCTCCCTTAGAGTTAAACTTGCTTCTGAAAGCTCAACCTCCGGGGAGTCTGTTTGGCAGAGATATAGAACACACTTTTCCAAGTCTGTTGGAAGGCATTTGCAGTGTCATTTCGCGTCTAATTTCCCAAACCAAACTGCTTGCAGCTCTAACTCCCTTCTAACTACCACTTCTTCGGTTCAGTGAGATATGCTGGATTCTAAACGGAGAAGCTTCTCTGACGCTTTTTCACAGAGATTTTGAAACTGAAATCTCCCATGCCGTTTCCACCATAGGCAGCAATGGGCTTCCCCTAGAACTTGCCAACCTGAATTCCTACAGGCTAGATGTGAGAGGCACATTCTGCTGCTTCCTCCTTTAGAGTTAAGCTTGCTTCTCAAAGCTCAACCTCTGGGGAGTCTGTTTGGCAGAGATATAGAACACACTTTTCCAAGCCTGTTGGAAGGCCTTTGCAGTGTCATTTCGCATCTCATTTCCCAAACCAAACTGCTTGCAGCTCTAACTCCCTTCTAACTACCACTTCTTCGGTTCAGTGAGATATGCTGGATTCTAAACGGAGAAGCTTCTCTGACGCTTTTTCACAGAGATTTTGAAACTGAAATCTCCCATGCCGTTTCCACCATAGGCAGCAATGGGCTTCCCCATAGAACTTGCCAACCTGAATTCCTACAGGCTAGATGTGAGAGGCACATTCTGCTGCTTCCTCCCTTAGAGTTAAACTTGCTTCTGAAAGCTCAACCTCCGGGGAGTCTGTTTGGCAGAGATATAGAACACACTTTTCCAAGCCTGTTGGAAGGCATTTGCAGTTTCATTTCGCGTCTAATTTCCCAAACCAAACTGCTTGCAGCTCTAACTCCCTTCTAACTACCACTTCTTCGGTTCAGTGAGATATGCTGGATTCTAAACGGAGAAGCTTCTCTGACGCTTTTTCACAGAGATTTTGAAACTGAAATCTCCCATGCCGTTTCCACCATAGGCAGCAATGGGCTTCCCCATAGAACTTGCCAACCTGAATTCCTACAGGCTAGATGTGAGAGGCACATTCTGCTGCTTCCTCCCTTAGAGTTAAACTAGCTTCTGAAAGCTCCACCTCCGGGGAGTCTGTTTGGCAGAGATATAGAACACACTTTTCCAAGCCTGTTTGAAGGCATTTGCAGTTTCATTTCGCGTCTAATTTCCCAAACCAAACTGCTTGCAGCTCTAACTCCCTTCTAACTACCACTTCTTTGGTTCAGTGAGATATGCTGGATTCTAAACGGAGAAGCTTCTCTGACGCTTTTTCACAGAGATTTTGAAACTGAAATCTCCCATGCCGTTTCCACCATAGGCAGCAATGGGCTTCCCCATAGAACTTGCCAACCTGAATTCCTACAGGCTAGATGTGAGAGGCACATTCTGCTGCTTCCTCCCTTAGAGTTAAACTTGCTTCTGAAAGCTCAACCTCCGGGGAGTCTGTTTGGCAGAGATATAGAACACACTTTTCCAAGCCTGTTGGAAGGCATTTGCAGTTTCATTTCGCGTCTAATTTCCCAAACCAAACTGCTTGCAGCTCTAACTCCCTTCTAACTACCACTTCTTCGGTTCAGTGAGATATGCTAGATTCCAAACGGAGAAGTTTCTCTGACGCTTTTTCACAGAGATTTTGAAACTGAAATCTCCCATGCCGTTTCCACCATAGGCAGCAGTGGGCTTCCCCATAGAACTTGCCAACCTGAATTCCTACAGGCTAGATGTGAGAGGCACATTCTGCTGCTTCCTCCCTTAGAGTTAAACTTGCTTCTGAAAGCTCAACCTCCGGGGAGTCTGTTTGGCAGAGATATAGAACACACTTTTCCAAGCCTGTTGGAAGGCATTTGCAGTTTCATTTCGCGTCTAATTTCCCAAACCAAACTGCTTGCAGCTCTAACTGCCTTCTGACTACCACTTCTTCGGTTCAGTGAGATATGCTGGATTCTAAACGGAGAAGCTTCTCTGATGCTTTTTCACAGAGATTTTGAAACTGAAATCTCTCATGCCGTTTCCACTATAGGCAGCAATGGGCTTCCCCATAGAACTTGCCAACCTGAATTCCTACAGGCTAGATGTGAGAGGCACATTCTGCTGCTTCCTCCCTTAGAGTTAAACTTGCTTCTGAAAGCTCAACCTCCGGGGAGTCTGTTTGGCAGAGATATAGAACACATTTTTCCAAGCCTGTTGGAAGGCATTTGCAGTGTCATTTCGCGTCTAATTTCCCAAACCAAACTGCTTGCAGCTCTAACTCCCTTCTAACTACCACTTCTTCGATTCAGTGAGATATGCTGGATTCTAAACGGAGAAGCTTCTCTGACGCTTTTTCACAGAGATTTTGAAACTGAAATCTCCCATGCCGTTTCCACCATAGGCAGCAATGGGCTTCCCCATAGAACTTGCCAACCTGAATTCCTACAGGCTAGATTGAGAGGCACATTCTGCTGCTTCCTCCCTTAGATTTAAGCTTGCTTCTGAAAGCTCAACCTCTGGGGAGTCTGTTTGGCAGAGATATAGAACACACTTTTCCAAGCCTGTTGGAAGGCCTTTGCAGTGTCATTTCGCATCTAATTTCCCAAACCAAACTGCTTGCAGCTCTAACTCCCTTCTAACTACCAATTCTTCGGTTCAGTGAGATATGCTAGATTCCAAACGGAGAAGCTTCTCTGACGCTTTTTCACAGAGATTTTGAAACTGAAATTTCCAAACCCGTTTCCAACGAAGGCGCTAATGGGCTTCCCCATAGAACTTGCCAACCTGAATTCCTACAGGCTAGATGTGAGAGGCACATTCTGCTGCTTCCTCCCTTAGAGTTAAACTTGCTTCTGAAAGCTCAACCTCCGGGGAGTCTGTTTGGCAGAGATATAGAACACACCTTTCCAAGCCTGTTGGAAGGCATTTGCAGTTTCATTTCGCGTCTAATTTCCCAAACCAAACTGCTTGCAGCTCTAACTCCCTTCTAACTACCACTTCTTCGGTTCAGTGAGATATGCTGGATTCTAAACGGAGAAGCTTCTCTGACGCTTTTTCACAGAGATTTTGAAACTGAAATCTCCCATGCCGTTTCCACCATAGGCAGCAATGGGCTTCCCCATAGAACTTGCCAACCTGAATTCCTACAGGCTAGATGTGAGAGGCACATTCTGCTGCTTCCTCCCTTAGAGTTAAACTAGCTTCTGAAAGCTCAACCTCCAGGGAGTCTGTTTGGCAGAGATATAGAACACACTTTTCCAAGCCTGTTGGAAGGCATTTGCAGTTTCATTTCGCGTCTAATTTCCCAAACCAAACTGCTTGCAGCTCTAACTCCCTTCTAACTACCAATTCTTCGGTTCAGTGAGATATGCTAGATTCCAAACGGAGAAGCTTCTCTGACGCTTTTTCACAGAGATTTTGAAACTGAAATTTCCAAACCCGTTTCCAACGAAGGCGCCAATGGGCTTCCCCATAGAACTTGCCAACCTGAATTCCTACAGGCTAGATGTGAGAGGCACATTCTGCTGCTTCCTCCCTTAGAGTTAAACTTGCTTCTGAAAGCTCAACCTCCGGGGAGTCTGTTTGGCAGAGATATAGAACACACCTTTCCAAGCCTGTTGGAAGGCATTTGCAGTTTCATTTCGCGTCTAATTTCCCAAACCAAACTGCTTGCAGCTCTAACTCCCTTCTAACTACCACTTCTTCGGTTCAGTGAGATATGCTGGATTCTAAACGGAGAAGCTTCTCTGACGCTTTTTCACAGAGATTTTGAAACTGAAATCTCCCATGCCGTTTCCACCATAGGCAGCAATGGGCTTCCCCATAGAACTTGCCAACCTGTATTCCTACAGGCTAGATGTGAGAGGCACATTCTGCTGCTTCCTCCCTTAGAGTTAAGCTTGCTTCTGAAAGCTCAACCTCTGGGGAGTCTGTTTGGCAGAGATATAGAACACACTTTTCCAAGCCTGTTGGAAGGCCTTTGCAGTGTCATTTCGCATCTAATTTCCCAAACCAAACTGCTTGCAGCTCTAACTCCCTTCTAACTACCACTTCTTCGGTTCAGTGAGATATGCTGGATTCTAAACGGAGAAGCTTCTCTGACGCTTTTTCACAGAGATTTTGAAACTGAAATCTCCCATGCCGTTTCCACCAGAGGCAGCAATGGGCTTCCCCATAGAACTTGCCAACCTGAATTCCTACAGGCTAGATGTGAGAGGCACATTCTGCTGCTTCCTCCCTTAGAGTTAAACTTGCTTCTGAAAGCTCAACCTCCGGGGAGTCTGTTTGGCAGAGATATAGAACACACTTTTCCAAGCCTGTTGGAAGGCATTTGCGTTTCATTTCGCGTCTAATTTCCCAAACCAAACTGCTTGCAGCTCTAACTGCCTTCTAACTACCACTTCTTCGGTTCAGTGAGATATGCTGGATTCTAAACGGAGAAGCTTCTCTGACGCTTTTTCACAGAGATTTTGAAACTGAAATCTCCCATGCCGTTTCCACCATAGGCAGCAATGGGCTTCCCCATAGTACTTGGCAACCTGAATTCCTACAGGCTAGATGTGAGAGGCACATTCTGCTGCTTCCTCCCTTAGAGTTAAACTAGCTTCTGAAAGCTCAACCTCCAGGGAGTCTGTTTGGCAGAGATATAGAACACACTTTTACAAGCCTGTTGGAAGGCATTTGCAGTTTCATTTCGCGTCTAATTTCCCAAACCAAACTGCTTGCAGCTCTAACTGCCTTCTAACTACCACTTCTTCGGTTCAGTGAGATATGCTGGATTCTAAAGAAGCTTCTCTGACGCTTTTTCACAGGGATTTTGAAACTGAAATTTCCAAACCCGTTTCCAACGAAGGCGCCAAAGGGCTTCTCCATAGAACTTGCCAACCTGAATTCCTAAAGGCTAGATGTGAGAGGCACATTCTGCTGCTTCCTCCCTTAGAGTTAAACTAGCTTCTGAAAGCTCAACCTCCGGGGAGTCTGTTTGGCAGAGATATAGAACACACTTTTCCAAGCCTGTTGGAAGGCATTTGCAGTTTCATTTCGCGTCTAATTTCCCAAACCAAACTGCTTGCAGCTCTAACTCCCTTCTAACTACCACTTCTTCGGTTCAGTGAGATATGCTGGATTCTAAACGGAGAAGCTTCTCTGACGCTTTTTCACAGAGATTTTGAAACTGAAATCTCCCATGTCGTTTCCACCATAGGCAGCAATGGGCTTCCCCATAGAACTTGCCAACCTGAATTCCTACAGGCTAGATGTGAGAGGCACATTCTGCTGCTTCCTCCCTTAGAGTTAAACTAGCTTCTGAAAGCTCAACCTCCGGGGAGTTTGTTGGCAGAGATATAGAGCACACTTTTCCAAGCCTGTTGGAAGGCATTTGCAGTGTCATTTCGCGTCTAATTTCCCAAACCAAACTGCTTGCAGCTCTAACTCCCTTCTAACTACCACTTCTTCGGTTCAGTGAGATATGCTAGATTCCAAACGGAGAAGCTTCTCTGACGCTTTTTCACAGAGATTTTGAAACTGAAATTTCCAAACCCGTTTCCTACGAAGGCGCCAATGGGCTTCCCCATAGAACTTGCCAACCTGAATTCTTACAGGCTAGATGTGAGAGGCACATTTTGCTGCTTCCTCCCTTAGAGTTAAACTTGCTTCTGAAAGCTCAACCTCCGGGGAGTCTGTTTGGCAGAGATATAGAACACACTTTTCCAAGTCTGTTGGAAGGCATTTGCAGTGTCATTTCGCGTCTAATTTCCCAAACCAAACTGCTTGCAGCTCTAACTCCCTTCTAACTACCACTTCTTCGGTTCAGTGAGATATGCTGGATTCTAAACGGAGAAGCTTCTCTGACGCTTTTTCACAGAGATTTTGAAACTGAAATCTCCCATGCCGTTTCCACCATAGGCAGCAATGGGCTTCCCCTAGAACTTGCCAACCTGAATTCCTACAGGCTAGATGTGAGAGGCACATTCTGCTGCTTCCTCCTTTAGAGTTAAGCTTGCTTCTCAAAGCTCAACCTCTGGGGAGTCTGTTTGGCAGAGATATAGAACACACTTTTCCAAGCCTGTTGGAAGGCCTTTGCAGTGTCATTTCGCATCTCATTTCCCAAACCAAACTGCTTGCAGCTCTAACTCCCTTCTAACTACCACTTCTTCGGTTCAGTGAGATATGCTGGATTCTAAACGGAGAAGCTTCTCTGACGCTTTTTCACAGAGATTTTGAAACTGAAATCTCCCATGCCGTTTCCACCATAGGCAGCAATGGGCTTCCCCATAGAACTTGCCAACCTGAATTCCTACAGGCTAGATGTGAGAGGCACATTCTGCTGCTTCCTCCCTTAGAGTTAAACTTGCTTCTGAAAGCTCAACCTCCGGGGAGTCTGTTTGGCAGAGATATAGAACACACTTTTCCAAGCCTGTTGGAAGGCATTTGCAGTTTCATTTCGCGTCTAATTTCCCAAACCAAACTGCTTGCAGCTCTAACTCCCTTCTAACTACCACTTCTTCGGTTCAGTGAGATATGCTGGATTCTAAACGGAGAAGCTTCTCTGACGCTTTTTCACAGAGATTTTGAAACTGAAATCTCCCATGCCGTTTCCACCATAGGCAGCAATGGGCTTCCCCATAGAACTTGCCAACCTGAATTCCTACAGGCTAGATGTGAGAGGCACATTCTGCTGCTTCCTCCCTTAGAGTTAAACTAGCTTCTGAAAGCTCCACCTCCGGGGAGTCTGTTTGGCAGAGATATAGAACACACTTTTCCAAGCCTGTTTGAAGGCATTTGCAGTTTCATTTCGCGTCTAATTTCCCAAACCAAACTGCTTGCAGCTCTAACTCCCTTCTAACTACCACTTCTTTGGTTCAGTGAGATATGCTGGATTCTAAACGGAGAAGCTTCTCTGACGCTTTTTCACAGAGATTTTGAAACTGAAATCTCCCATGCCGTTTCCACCATAGGCAGCAATGGGCTTCCCCATAGAACTTGCCAACCTGAATTCCTACAGGCTAGATGTGAGAGGCACATTCTGCTGCTTCCTCCCTTAGAGTTAAACTTGCTTCTGAAAGCTCAACCTCCGGGGAGTCTGTTTGGCAGAGATATAGAACACACTTTTCCAAGCCTGTTGGAAGGCATTTGCAGTTTCATTTCGCGTCTAATTTCCCAAACCAAACTGCTTGCAGCTCTAACTCCCTTCTAACTACCACTTCTTCGGTTCAGTGAGATATGCTAGATTCCAAACGGAGAAGTTTCTCTGACGCTTTTTCACAGAGATTTTGAAACTGAAATCTCCCATGCCGTTTCCACCATAGGCAGCAGTGGGCTTCCCCATAGAACTTGCCAACCTGAATTCCTACAGGCTAGATGTGAGAGGCACATTCTGCTGCTTCCTCCCTTAGAGTTAAACTTGCTTCTGAAAGCTCAACCTCCGGGGAGTCTGTTTGGCAGAGATATAGAACACACTTTTCCAAGCCTGTTGGAAGGCATTTGCAGTTTCATTTCGCGTCTAATTTCCCAAACCAAACTGCTTGCAGCTCTAACTGCCTTCTGACTACCACTTCTTCGGTTCAGTGAGATATGCTGGATTCTAAACGGAGAAGCTTCTCTGATGCTTTTTCACAGAGATTTTGAAACTGAAATCTCTCATGCCGTTTCCACTATAGGCAGCAATGGGCTTCCCCATAGAACTTGCCAACCTGAATTCCTACAGGCTAGATGTGAGAGGCACATTCTGCTGCTTCCTCCCTTAGAGTTAAACTTGCTTCTGAAAGCTCAACCTCCGGGGAGTCTGTTTGGCAGAGATATAGAACACATTTTTCCAAGCCTGTTGGAAGGCATTTGCAGTGTCATTTCGCGTCTAATTTCCCAAACCAAACTGCTTGCAGCTCTAACTCCCTTCTAACTACCACTTCTTCGATTCAGTGAGATATGCTGGATTCTAAACGGAGAAGCTTCTCTGACGCTTTTTCACAGAGATTTTGAAACTGAAATCTCCCATGCCGTTTCCACCATAGGCAGCAATGGGCTTCCCCATAGAACTTGCCAACCTGAATTCCTACAGGCTAGATTGAGAGGCACATTCTGCTGCTTCCTCCCTTAGATTTAAGCTTGCTTCTGAAAGCTCAACCTCTGGGGAGTCTGTTTGGCAGAGATATAGAACACACTTTTCCAAGCCTGTTGGAAGGCCTTTGCAGTGTCATTTCGCATCTAATTTCCCAAACCAAACTGCTTGCAGCTCTAACTCCCTTCTAACTACCAATTCTTCGGTTCAGTGAGATATGCTAGATTCCAAACGGAGAAGCTTCTCTGACGCTTTTTCACAGAGATTTTGAAACTGAAATTTCCAAACCCGTTTCCAACGAAGGCGCTAATGGGCTTCCCCATAGAACTTGCCAACCTGAATTCCTACAGGCTAGATGTGAGAGGCACATTCTGCTGCTTCCTCCCTTAGAGTTAAACTTGCTTCTGAAAGCTCAACCTCCGGGGAGTCTGTTTGGCAGAGATATAGAACACACCTTTCCAAGCCTGTTGGAAGGCATTTGCAGTTTCATTTCGCGTCTAATTTCCCAAACCAAACTGCTTGCAGCTCTAACTCCCTTCTAACTACCACTTCTTCGGTTCAGTGAGATATGCTGGATTCTAAACGGAGAAGCTTCTCTGACGCTTTTTCACAGAGATTTTGAAACTGAAATCTCCCATGCCGTTTCCACCATAGGCAGCAATGGGCTTCCCCATAGAACTTGCCAACCTGAATTCCTACAGGCTAGATGTGAGAGGCACATTCTGCTGCTTCCTCCCTTAGAGTTAAACTAGCTTCTGAAAGCTCAACCTCCAGGGAGTCTGTTTGGCAGAGATATAGAACACACTTTTCCAAGCCTGTTGGAAGGCATTTGCAGTTTCATTTCGCGTCTAATTTCCCAAACCAAACTGCTTGCAGCTCTAACTCCCTTCTAACTACCAATTCTTCGGTTCAGTGAGATATGCTAGATTCCAAACGGAGAAGCTTCTCTGACGCTTTTTCACAGAGATTTTGAAACTGAAATTTCCAAACCCGTTTCCAACGAAGGCGCCAATGGGCTTCCCCATAGAACTTGCCAACCTGAATTCCTACAGGCTAGATGTGAGAGGCACATTCTGCTGCTTCCTCCCTTAGAGTTAAACTTGCTTCTGAAAGCTCAACCTCCGGGGAGTCTGTTTGGCAGAGATATAGAACACACCTTTCCAAGCCTGTTGGAAGGCATTTGCAGTTTCATTTCGCGTCTAATTTCCCAAACCAAACTGCTTGCAGCTCTAACTCCCTTCTAACTACCACTTCTTCGGTTCAGTGAGATATGCTGGATTCTAAACGGAGAAGCTTCTCTGACGCTTTTTCACAGAGATTTTGAAACTGAAATCTCCCATGCCGTTTCCACCATAGGCAGCAATGGGCTTCCCCATAGAACTTGCCAACCTGTATTCCTACAGGCTAGATGTGAGAGGCACATTCTGCTGCTTCCTCCCTTAGAGTTAAGCTTGCTTCTGAAAGCTCAACCTCTGGGGAGTCTGTTTGGCAGAGATATAGAACACACTTTTCCAAGCCTGTTGGAAGGCCTTTGCAGTGTCATTTCGCATCTAATTTCCCAAACCAAACTGCTTGCAGCTCTAACTCCCTTCTAACTACCACTTCTTCGGTTCAGTGAGATATGCTGGATTCTAAACGGAGAAGCTTCTCTGACGCTTTTTCACAGAGATTTTGAAACTGAAATCTCCCATGCCGTTTCCACCATAGGCAGCAATGGGCTTCCCCATAGAACTTGCCAACCTGAATTCCTACAGGCTAGATGTGAGAGGCACATTCTGCTGCTTCCTCCCTTAGAGTTAAACTTGCTTCTGAAAGCTCAACCTCCTGGGAGTCTGTTTGGCAGAGATATAGAACACATTTTTCCAAACCTGTTTGAAGGCATTTGCAGTTTCATTTCGCATCTAATTTCCCAAACCAAACTGCTTGCAGCTCTAACTCCCTTCTAACTACCACTTCTTCGGTTCAGTGAGATATGCTGGATTCTAAACGGAGAAGCTTCTCTGACGCTTTTTCACAGAGATTTTGAAACTGAAATCTCCCATGCCGTTTCCACCATAGGCAGCAATGGGCTTCCCCATAGAACTTGCCAACCTGAATTCCTACAGGCTAGATGTGAGAGGCACATTCTGCTGCTTCCTCCCTTAGAGTTAAACTAGCTTCTGAAAGCTCAACCTCCGGGGAGTCTGTTTGGCAGATATATAGAACACACTTTTCCAAGCCTGTTGGAAGGCATTTGCAGTTTCATTTCGCGTCTAATTTCCCAAACCAAACTGCTTGCAGCTCTAACTCCCTTCTAACTACCACTTCTTCGGTTCAGTGAGATATGCTGGATTCTAAAGAAGCTTCTCTGACGCTTTTTCACAGAGATTTTGAAACTGAAATCTCCCATGCCGTTTCCACTTTAGGCAGCAATGGGCTTCCCCATAGAACTTGCCAACCTGAATTCCTACAGGCTAGATGTGAGAGGCACATTCTGCTGCTTCCTCCCTTAGAGTTAAACTTGCTTCTGAAAGCTCAACCTCCGGGGAGTCTGTTTGGCAGAGATATAGAACACATTTTTCCAAGCCTGTTGGAAGGCATTTGCAGTTTCATTTCGCGTCTAATTTCCCAAACCAAACTGCTTGCAGCTCTAACTCCCTTCTAACTACCACTTCTTCGGTTCAGTGAGATATGCTGGATTCTAAACGGAGAAGCTTCTCTGACGCTTTTTCACAGAGATTTTGAAACTGAAATCTCCCATGCCGTTTCCACCATAGGCAGCAATGGGCTTCCCCATAGAACTTGCCAACCTGAATTCCTACAGGCTAGATTGAGAGGCACATTCTGCTGCTTCCTCCCTTAGAGTTAAGCTTGCTTCTGAAAGCTCAACCTCTGGGGAGTCTGTTTGGCAGAGATATAGAACACACTTTTCCAAGCCTGTTGGAAGTCCTTTGCAGTGTCATTTCGCATCTAATTTCCCAAACCAAACTGCTTGCAGCTCTAACTCCCTTCTAACTACCACTTCTTCGGTTCAGTGAGATATGCTGGATTCTAAACGGAGAAGCTTCTCTGACGCTTTTTCACAGAGATTTTGAAACTGAAATCTCCGATGCCGTTTCCACCATAGGCAGCAATGGGCTTCCCCATAGAACTTGCCAACCTGAATTCCTACAGGCTAGATGTGAGAGGCACATTCTGCTGCTTCCTCCCTTAGAGTTAAACTTGCTTCTGAAAGCTCAACCTCCGGGGAGTATGTTTGGCAGAGATATAGAACACACGTTTCCAAGCCTGTTTGAAGGCATTTGCAGTTTCATTTCGCGTCTAATTTCCCAAACCAAACTGCTTGCAGCTCTAACTCCCTTCTAACTACCACTTCTTCGGTTCAGTGAGATATGCTGGATTCTAAACGGAGAAGCTTCTCTGACGCTTTTTCACAGAGATTTTGAAACTGAAATCTCCCATGCCGTTTCCACCATAGGCAGCAATGGGCTTCCCCATAGAACTTGCCAACCTGAATTCCTACAGGCTAGATGTGAGAGGCACATTCTGCTGCTTCCTCCCTTAGAGTTAAACTGGCTTCTGAAAGCTCAACCTCCGGGGAGTCTGTTTGGCAGAGATATAGAACAAACTTTTCCAAGCCTGTTGGAAGGCATTTGCAGTTTCATTTCGCGTCTAATTTCCCAAAGCAAACTGCTTGCAGCTCTAACTCCCTTCTAACTACCACTTCTTCGGTTCAGTGAGATATGCTGGATTCTAAACGGAGAAGCTTCTCTCACGCTTTTTCACAGAGATTTTGAAACTGAAATCTCCCATGCCGTTTCCACCATAGGCAGCAATGGGCTTCCCCATAGAACTTGCCAACCTGAATTCCTAAAGGCTAGATGTGAGAGACACATTCTGCTGCTTCCTCCCTTAGAGTTAAACTGGCTTCTGAAAGCTCAACCTCCGGGGAGTCTGTTTGGCAGAGATATAGAACACACTTTTCCAAGCCTGTTGGAAGGCATTTGCAGTTTCATTTCGCGTCTAATTTCCCAAAGCAAACTGCTTGCAGCTCTAACTCCCTTCTAACTACCACTTCTTCGGTTCAGTGAGATATGCTGGATTCTAAACGGAGAAGCTTCTCTGACGCTTTTTCACAGAGATTTTGAAACTGAAATCTCCCATGACGTTTCCACCATAGGCAGCAATGGGCTTCCCCATAGAACTTGCCAACCTGAATTCCTACAGGCTAGATTGAGAGGCACATTCTGCTGCTTCCTCCCTTAGAGTTAAACTTGCTTCTGAAAGCTCAACCTCCGGGGAGTCTGTTTGACAGAGATATAGAACACACTTTTCCAAGCCTGTTGGAAGGCATTTGCAGTTTCATTTCACGTCTAATTTCCCAAACCAAACTGCTTGCAGCTCTAACTCCCTTCTAACTACCACTTCTTCGGTTCAGTGAGATATGCTGGATTCTAAACGGAGAAGCTTCTCTGACGCTTTTTCACAGAGATTTTGAAACTGAAATCTCCCATGCCGTTTCCACCAGAGGCAGCAATGGGCTTCCCCATAGAACTTGCCAACCTGAATTCCTACAGGCTAGATGTGAGAGGCACATTCTGCTGCTTCCTCCCTTAGAGTTAAACTAGCTTCTGAAAGCTCAACCTCCGGGGAGTCTGTTTGGCAGAGATATAGAACACACTTTTCCAAGCCTGTTTGAAGGCATTTGCAGTTTCATTTCGCGTCTAATTTCCCAAACCAAACTGCTTGCAGCTCTAACTCCCTTCTAACTACCACTTCTTCGGTTCAGTGAGATATGCTGGATTCTAAACGGAGAAGCTTCTCTGACGCTTTTTCACAGAGATTTTGAAACTGAAATCTCCCATGCCGTTTCCACCATAGGCAGCAATGGGCTTCCCCATAGAACTTGCCAACCTGAATTCCTACAGGCTAGATGTGAGAGGCACATTCTGCTGCTTCCTCCCGTAGAGTTAAACTTGCTTCTGAAAGCTCAACCTCCGGGGAGTCTGTTTGGCAGAGATATAGAACACACTTTTCCAAGCCTGTTGGAAGGCATTTGCAGTTTCATTTCGCGTCTAATTTCCCAAACCAAACTGCTTGCAGCTCTAACTCCCTTCTAACTACCACTTCTTCGGTTCAGTGAGATATGCTGGATTCTAAACGGAGAAGCTTCTCTGACGCTTTTTCACAGAGATTTTGAAACTGAAATCTCCCATGCCGTTTCCACCATAGGCAGCAATGGGCTTCCCCATAGAACTTGCCAACCTGAATTCCTACAGGCTAGATTGAGAGGCACATTCTGCTGCTTCCTCCCTTAGAGTTAAGCTTGCTTCTGAAAGCTCAACCTCTGGGGAGTCTGCTTGGCAGAGATATAGAACACACTTTTCCAAGCCTGTTGGAAGTCCTTTGCAGTGTCATTTCTCATCTAATTTCCCAAACCAAACTGCATGCAGCTCTAACTCCCTTCTAACTACCACTTCTTCGGTTCAGTGAGATATGCTGGATTCTAAACGGAGAAGCTTCTCTGACGCTTTTTCACAGAGATTTTGAAACTGAAATCTCCGATGCCGTTTCCACCATAGGCAGCAATGGGTTTCCCATAGAACTTGCCAACCTGAATTCCTACAGGCTAGATGTGAGAGGCACATTCTGCTGCTTCCTCCCTTAGAGTTAAACTTGCTTCTGAAAGCTCAACCTCCGGGGAGTCTGTTTGGCAGAGATATAGAACACACTTTTCCAAGCCTGTTGGAAGGCATTTGCAGTTTCATTTCGCGTCTAATTTCCCAAACCAAACTGCTTGCAGCTCTAACTCCCTTCTAACTACCACTTCTTCGGTTCAGTGAGATATGCTGGATTCTAAACGGAGAAGCTTCTCTGACGCTTTTTCACAGAGATTTTGAAACTGAAATCTCCCATGACGTTTCCACCATAGGCAGCAATGGGCTTCCCCATAGAACTTGCCAACCTGAATTCCTACAGGCTAGATTGAGAGGCACATTCTGCTGCTTCCTCCCTTAGAGTTAAGCTTGCTTCTAAAAGCTCAACCTCTGGGCAGTCTGCTTGGCAGAGATATAGAACACACTTTTCCAAGCCTGTTGGAAGTCCTTTGCAGTGTCATTTCGCATCTAATTTCCCAAACCAAACTGCTTGCAGCTCTAACTCCCTTCTAACTACCACTTCTTCGGTTCAGTGAGATATGCTGGATTCTAAACGGAGAAGCTTCTCTGACGCTTTTTCACAGAGATTTTGAAACTGAAATCTCCGATGCCGTTTCCACCATAGGCAGCAATGGGCTTCCCCATAGAACTTGCCAACCTGAATTCCTACAGGCTAGATGTGAGAGGCACATTCTGCTGCTTCCTCCCTTAGAGTTAAACTTGCTTCTGAAAGCTCAACCTCCGGGGAGTTTGTTTGGCAGAGATATAGAACACACTTTTCCAAGCCTGTTGGAAGGCATTTGCAGTTTCATTTCGCGTCTAATTTCCCAAACCAAACTGCTTGCAGCTCTAACTGCCTTCTAACTACCACTTCTTCGGTTCAGTGAGATATGCTGGATTCTAAACGGAGAAGCTTCTCTCACGCTTTTTCACAGAGATTTTGAAACTGAAATCTCCCATGCCGTTTCCACCATAGGCAGCAATGGGCTTCCCCATAGAACTTGCCAACCTGAATTCCTAAAGGCTAGATGTGAGAGACACATTCTGCTGCTTCCTCCCTTAGAGTTAAACTGGCTTCTGAAAGCTCAACCTCCAGGGAGTCTGTTTGGCAGAGATATAGAACACACTTTTCCAAGCCTGTTGGAAGGCATTTGCAGTTTCATTTCGCGTCTAATTTCCCAAACCAAACTGCTTGCAGCTCTAACTCCCTTCTAACTACCACTTCTTCGGTTCAGTGAGATATGCTGGATTCTAAACGGAGAAGCTTCTCTGACGCTTTTTCACAGAGATTTTGAAACTGAAATCTCCCATGACGTTTCCACCATAGGCAGCAATGGGCTTCCCCATAGAACTTGCCAACCTGAATTCCTACAGGCTAGATTGAGAGGCACATTCTGCTGCTTCCTCCCTTAGAGTTAAACTTGCTTCTGAAAGCTCAACCTCCGGGGAGTCTGTTTGGCAGAGATATAGAACACACTTTTCCAAGCCTGTTGGAAGGCATTTGCAGTTTCATTTCACGTCTAATTTCCCAAACCAAACTGCTTGCAGCTCTAACTCCCTTCTAACTACCACTTCTTCGGTTCAGTGAGATATGCTGGATTCTAAACGGAGAAGCTTCTCTGACGCTTTTTCACAGAGATTTTGAAACTGAAATCTCCCATGCCGTTTCCACCAGAGGCAGCAATGGGCTTCCCCATAGAACTTGCCAACCTGAATTCCTACAGGCTAGATGTGAGAGGCACATTCTGCTGCTTCCTCCCTTAGAGTTAAACTAGCTTCTGAAAGCTCAACCTCCGGGGAGTCTGTTTGGCAGAGATATAGAACACACTTTTCCAAGCCTGTTTGAAGGCATTTGCAGTTTCATTTCGCGTCTAATTTCCCAAACCAAACTGCTTGCAGCTCTAACTCCCTTCTAACTACCACTTCTTCGGTTCAGTGAGATATGCTGGATTCTAAACGGAGAAGCTTCTCTGACGCTTTTTCACAGAGATTTTGAAACTGAAATCTCCCATGCCGTTTCCACCATAGGCAGCAATGGGCTTCCCCATAGAACTTGCCAACCTGAATTCCTACAGGCTAGATGTGAGAGGCACATTCTGCTGCTTCCTCCCTTAGAGTTAAACTTGCTTCTGAAAGCTCAACCTCCGGGGAGTCTGTTTGGCAGAGATATAGAACACACTTTTCCAAGCCTGTTGGAAGGCATTTGCAGTTTCATTTCGCGTCTAATTTCCCAAACCAAACTGCTTGCAGCTCTAACTCCCTTCTAACTACCACTTCTTCGGTTCAGTGAGATATGCTGGATTCTAAACGGAGAAGCTTCTCTGACGCTTTTTCACAGAGATTTTGAAACTGAAATCTCCCATGCCGTTTCCACCATAGGCAGCAATGGGCTTCCCCATAGAACTTGCCAACCTGAATTCCTACAGGCTAGATTGAGAGGCACATTCTGCTGCTTCCTCCCTTAGAGTTAAGCTTGCTTCTGAAAGCTCAACCTCTGGGGAGTCTGCTTGGCAGAGATATAGAACACACTTTTCCAAGCCTGTTGGAAGTCCTTTGCAGTGTCATTTCTCATCTAATTTCCCAAACCAAACTGCATGCAGCTCTAACTCCCTTCTAACTACCACTTCTTCGGTTCAGTGAGATATGCTGGATTCTAAACGGAGAAGCTTCTCTGACGCTTTTTCACAGAGATTTTGAAACTGAAATCTCCGATGCCGTTTCCACCATAGGCAGCAATGGGTTTCCCATAGAACTTGCCAACCTGAATTCCTACAGGCTAGATGTGAGAGGCACATTCTGCTGCTTCCTCCCTTAGAGTTAAACTTGCTTCTGAAAGCTCAACCTCCGGGGAGTCTGTTTGGCAGAGATATAGAACACACTTTTCCAAGCCTGTTGGAAGGCATTTGCAGTTTCATTTCGCGTCTAATTTCCCAAACCAAACTGCTTGCAGCTCTAACTCCCTTCTAACTACCACTTCTTCGGTTCAGTGAGATATGCTGGATTCTAAACGGAGAAGCTTCTCTGACGCTTTTTCACAGAGATTTTGAAACTGAAATCTCCCATGACGTTTCCACCATAGGCAGCAATGGGCTTCCCCATAGAACTTGCCAACCTGAATTCCTACAGGCTAGATTGAGAGGCACATTCTGCTGCTTCCTCCCTTAGAGTTAAGCTTGCTTCTAAAAGCTCAACCTCTGGGGAGTCTGCTTGGCAGAGATATAGAACACACTTTTCCAAGCCTGTTGGAAGTCCTTTGCAGTGTCATTTCGCATCTAATTTCCCAAACCAAACTGCTTGCAGCTCTAACTCCCTTCTAACTACCACTTCTTCGGTTCAGTGAGATATGCTGGATTCTAAACGGAGAAGCTTCTCTGACGCTTTTTCACAGAGATTTTGAAACTGAAATCTCCGATGCCGTTTCCACCATAGGCAGCAATGGGCTTCCCCATAGAACTTGCCAACCTGAATTCCTACAGGCTAGATGTGAGAGGCACATTCTGCTGCTTCCTCCCTTAGAGTTAAACTTGCTTCTGAAAGCTCAACCTCCGGGGAGTTTGTTTGGCAGAGATATAGAACACACTTTTCCAAGCCTGTTGGAAGGCATTTGCAGTTTCATTTCGCGTCTAATTTCCCAAACCAAACTGCTTGCAGCTCTAACTGCCTTCTAACTACCACTTCTTCGGTTCAGTGAGATATGCTGGATTCTAAACGGAGAAGCTTCTCTCACGCTTTTTCACAGAGATTTTGAAACTGAAATCTCCCATGCCGTTTCCACCATAGGCAGCAATGGGCTTCCCCATAGAACTTGCCAACCTGAATTCCTAAAGGCTAGATGTGAGAGACACATTCTGCTGCTTCCTCCCTTAGAGTTAAACTGGCTTCTGAAAGCTCAACCTCCAGGGAGTCTGTTTGGCAGAGATATAGAACACACTTTTCCAAGCCTGTTGGAAGGCATTTGCAGTTTCATTTCGCGTCTAATTTCCCAAACCAAACTGCTTGCAGCTCTAACTCCCTTCTAACTACCACTTCTTCGGTTCAGTGAGATATGCTGGATTCTAAACGGAGAAGCTTCTCTGACGCTTTTTCACAGAGATTTTGAAACTGAAATCTCCCATGACGTTTCCACCATAGGCAGCAATGGGCTTCCCCATAGAACTTGCCAACCTGAATTCCTACAGGCTAGATTGAGAGGCACATTCTGCTGCTTCCTCCCTTAGAGTTAAACTTGCTTCTGAAAGCTCAACCTCCGGGGAGTCTGTTTGGCAGAGATATAGAACACACTTTTCCAAGCCTGTTGGAAGGCATTTGCAGTTTCATTTCACGTCTAATTTCCCAAACCAAACTGCTTGCAGCTCTAACTCCCTTCTAACTACCACTTCTTCGGTTCAGTGAGATATGCTGGATTCTAAACGGAGAAGCTTCTCTGACGCTTTTTCACAGAGATTTTGAAACTGAAATCTCCCATGCCGTTTCCACCAGAGGCAGCAATGGGCTTCCCCATAGAACTTGCCAACCTGAATTCCTACAGGCTAGATGTGAGAGGCACATTCTGCTGCTTCCTCCCTTAGAGTTAAACTAGCTTCTGAAAGCTCAACCTCCGGGGAGTCTGTTTGGCAGAGATATAGAACACACTTTTCCAAGCCTGTTTGAAGGCATTTGCAGTTTCATTTCGCGTCTAATTTCCCAAACCAAACTGCTTGCAGCTCTAACTCCCTTCTAACTACCACTTCTTCGGTTCAGTGAGATATGCTGGATTCTAAACGGAGAAGCTTCTCTGACGCTTTTTCACAGAGATTTTGAAACTGAAATCTCCCATGCCGTTTCCACCATAGGCAGCAATGGGCTTCCCCATAGAACTTGCCAACCTGAATTCCTACAGGCTAGATTGAGAGGCACATTCTGCTGCTTCCTCCCTTAGAGTTAAGCTTGCTTCTGAAAGCTCAACCTCTGGGGAGTCTGCTTGGCAGAGATATAGAACACACTTTTCCAAGCCTGTTGGAAGTCCTTTGCAGTGTCATTTCTCATCTAATTTCCCAAACCAAACTGCATGCAGCTCTAACTCCCTTCTAACTACCACTTCTTCGGTTCAGTGAGATATGCTGGATTCTAAACGGAGAAGCTTCTCTGACGCTTTTTCACAGAGATTTTGAAACTGAAATCTCCGATGCCGTTTCCACCATAGGCAGCAATGGGTTTCCCATAGAACTTGCCAACCTGAATTCCTACAGGCTAGATGTGAGAGGCACATTCTGCTGCTTCCTCCCTTAGAGTTAAACTTGCTTCTGAAAGCTCAACCTCCGGGGAGTTTGTTTGGCAGAGATATAGAACACACTTTTCCAAGCCTGTTGGAAGGCATTTGCAGTTTCATTTCGCGTCTAATTTCCCAAACCAAACTGCTTGCAGCTCTAACTGCCTTCTAACTACCAATTCCTCGGTTCAGTGAGATATGCTGGATTCTAAACGGAGAAGCTTCTCTGACGCTTTTTCACAGAGATTTTGAAACTGAAATCTCCCATGCCGTTTCCACCATAGGCAGCAATGGGCTTCCCCATAGAACTTGCCAACCTGAATTCCTATAGGCTAGATGTGAGAGGCACATTCTGCTGCTTCCTCCCTAACAGTTAAGCTTGCTTCTGAAAGCTCAACCTCCGGGGACTCTGTTTGGCACAGATATAGAACACACTTTTCCAAGCCTGTTGGAAGGCCTTTGCAGTGTCATTTCGCATCTAATTTCCCAAACCAAACTGCTTGCAGCTCTAACTCCCTTCTAACTACCACTTCTTCGGTTCAGTGAGATATGCTGGATTCTAAACGGAGAAGCTTCTCTGACGCTTTTTCACAGAGATTTTGAAACTGAAATCTCCGATGCCGTTTCCACCATAGGCAGCAATGGGCTTCCCCATAGAACTTGCCAACCTGAATTCCTACAGGCTAGATGTGAGAGGCACATTCTGCTGCTTCCTCCCTTAGAGTTAAACTTGCTTCTGAAAGCTCAACCTCCGGGGAGTTTGTTTGGCAGAGATATAGAACACACTTTTCCAAGCCTGTTGGAAGGCATTTGCAGTTTCATTTCGCGTCTAATTTCCCAAACCAAACTGCTTGCAGCTCTAACTGCCTTCTAACTACCACTTCTTCGGTTCAGTGAGATATGCTGGATTCTAAACGGAGAAGCTTCTCTCACGCTTTTTCACAGAGATTTTGAAACTGAAATCTCCCATGCCGTTTCCACCATAGGCAGCAATGGGCTTCCCCATAGAACTTGCCAACCTGAATTCCTAAAGGCTAGATGTGAGAGACACATTCTGCTGCTTCCTCCCTTAGAGTTAAACTGGCTTCTGAAAGCTCAACCTCCAGGGAGTCTGTTTGGCAGAGATATAGAACACACTTTTCCAAGCCTGTTGGAAGGCATTTGCAGTTTCATTTCGCGTCTAATTTCCCAAACCAAACTGCTTGCAGCTCTAACTCCCTTCTAACTACCACTTCTTCGGTTCAGTGAGATATGCTGGATTCTAAACGGAGAAGCTTCTCTGACGCTTTTTCACAGAGATTTTGAAACTGAAATCTCCCATGACGTTTCCACCATAGGCAGCAATGGGCTTCCCCATAGAACTTGCCAACCTGAATTCCTACAGGCTAGATTGAGAGGCACATTCTGCTGCTTCCTCCCTTAGAGTTAAACTTGCTTCTGAAAGCTCAACCTCCGGGGAGTCTGTTTGGCAGAGATATAGAACACACTTTTCCAAGCCTGTTGGAAGGCATTTGCAGTTTCATTTCACGTCTAATTTCCCAAACCAAACTGCTTGCAGCTCTAACTCCCTTCTAACTACCACTTCTTCGGTTCAGTGAGATATGCTGGATTCTAAACGGAGAAGCTTCTCTGACGCTTTTTCACAGAGATTTTGAAACTGAAATCTCCCATGCCGTTTCCACCAGAGGCAGCAATGGGCTTCCCCATAGAACTTGCCAACCTGAATTCCTACAGGCTAGATTGAGAGGCACATTCTGCTGCTTCCTCCCTTAGAGTTAAGCTTGCTTCTGAAAGCTCAACCTCTGGGGAGTCTGCTTGGCAGAGATATAGAACACACTTTTCCAAGCCTGTTGGAAGTCCTTTGCAGTGTCATTTCTCATCTAATTTCCCAAACCAAACTGCATGCAGCTCTAACTCCCTTCTAACTACCACTTCTTCGGTTCAGTGAGATATGCTGGATTCTAAACGGAGAAGCTTCTCTGACGCTTTTTCACAGAGATTTTGAAACTGAAATCTCCGATGCCGTTTCCACCATAGGCAGCAATGGGTTTCCCATAGAACTTGCCAACCTGAATTCCTACAGGCTAGATGTGAGAGGCACATTCTGCTGCTTCCTCCCTTAGAGTTAAACTTGCTTCTGAAAGCTCAACCTCCGGGGAGTTTGTTTGGCAGAGATATAGAACACACTTTTCCAAGCCTGTTGGAAGGCATTTGCAGTTTCATTTCGCGTCTAATTTCCCAAACCAAACTGCTTGCAGCTCTAACTGCCTTCTAACTACCAATTCCTCGGTTCAGTGAGATATGCTGGATTCTAAACGGAGAAGCTTCTCTGACGCTTTTTCACAGAGATTTTGAAACTGAAATCTCCCATGCCGTTTCCACCATAGGCAGCAATGGGCTTCCCCATAGAACTTGCCAACCTGAATTCCTATAGGCTAGATGTGAGAGGCACATTCTGCTGCTTCCTCCCTAACAGTTAAGCTTGCTTCTGAAAGCTCAACCTCCGGGGACTCTGTTTGGCACAGATATAGAACACACTTTTCCAAGCCTGTTGGAAGGCCTTTGCAGTGTCATTTCGCATCTAATTTCCCAAACCAAACTGCTTGCAGCTCTAACTCCCTTCTAACTACCACTTCTTCGGTTCAGTGAGATATGCTGGATTCTAAACGGAGAAGCTTCTCTGACGCTTTTTCACAGAGATTTTGAAACTGAAATCTCCCATGCCGTTTCCACCATAGGCAGCAATGGGCTTCCCCATAGAACTTGCCAACCTGAATTCCTACAGGCTAGATGTGAGAGGCACATTCTGCTGCTTCCTCCCTTAGAGTTAAACTAGCTTCTGAAAGCTCAACCTCCGGGGAGTTTGTTTGGCAGAGATATAGAACACACTTTTCCAAGCCTGTTGGAAGGCATTTGCAGTTTCATTTCGCGTCTAATTTCCCAAACCAAACTGCTTGCAGCTCTAACTCCCTTCTAACTACCACTTCTTCGGTTCAGTGAGATATGCTGGATTCTAAACGGAGAAGCTTCTCTGACGCTTTTTCACAGAGATTTTGAAACTGAAATCTCCCATGCCGTTTCCACCATAGGCAGCAATGGGCTTCCCCATAGAACTTGCCAACCTGAATTCCTACAGGCTAGATTGAGAGGCACATTCTGCTGCTTCCTCCCATAGAGTTAAGCTTGCTTCTAAAAGCTCAACCTCTGGGGAGTCTGTTTGGCAGAGATATAGAACACACTTTTCCAAGCCTGTTGGAAGTCCTTTGCAGTGTCATTTCGCATCTAATTTCCCAAACCAAACTGCTTGCAGCTCTAACTCCCTTCTAACTACCACTTCTTCGGTTCAGTGAGATATGCTGGATTCTAAACGGAGAAGCTTCTCTGACGCTTTTTCACAGAGATTTTGAAACTGAAATCTCTGATGCCGTTTCCACCATAGGCAGCAATGGGCTTCCCCATAGAACTTGCCAACCTGAATTCCTACAGGCTAGATGTGAGAGGCACATTCTGCTGCTTCCTCCCTTAGAGTTAAACTTGCTTCTGAAAGCTCAACCTCCGGGGAGTATGTTTGGCAGAGATATAGAACACACTTTTCCAAGCCTGTTTGAAGGCATTTGCAGTTTCATTTCGCGTCTAATTTCCCAAACCAAACTGCTTGCAGCTCTAACTCCCTTCTAACTACCACTTCTTCGGTTCAGTGAGATATGCTGGATTCTAAACGGAGAAGCTTCTCTGACGCTTTTTCACAGAGATTTTGAAACTGAAATCTCCCATGCCGTTTCCACCATAGGCAGCAATGGGCTTCCCCATAGAACTTGCCAACCTGAATTCCTACAGGCTAGATGTGAGAGGCACATTCTGCTGCTTCCTCCCTTAGAGTTAAACTGGCTTCTGAAAGCTCAACCTCCGGGGAGTCTGTTTGGCAGAGATATAGAACACACTTTTCCAAGCCTGTTTGAAGGCATTTGCAGTTTCATTTCGCGTCTAATTTCCCAAACCAAACTGCTTGCAGCTCTAACTCCCTTCTAACTACCACTTCTTCGGTTCAGTGAGATATGCTGGATTCTAAACGGAGAAGCTTCTCTGACGCTTTTTCACAGAGATTTTGAAACTGAAATCTCCCATGACGTTTCCACCATAGGCAGCAATGGGCTTCCCCATAGAACTTGCCAACCTGAATTCCTACAGGCTAGATTGAGAGGCACATTCTGCTGCTTCCTCCCTTAGAGTTAAACTTGCTTCTGAAAGCTCAACCTCCGGGGAGTCTGTTTGGCAGAGATATAGAACACACTTTTCCAAGCCTGTTGGAAGGCATTTGCAGTTTCATTTCACGTCTAATTTCCCAAACCAAACTGCTTGCAGCTCTAACTCCCTTCTAACTACCACTTCTTCGGTTCAGTGAGATATGCTGGATTCTAAACGGAGAAGCTTCTCTGACGCTTTTTCACAGAGATTTTGAAACTGAAATCTCCCATGCCGTTTCCACCAGAGGCAGCAATGGGCTTCCCCATAGAACTTGCCAACCTGAATTCCTACAGGCTAGATGTGAGAGGCACATTCTGCTGCTTCCTCCCTTAGAGTTAAACTAGCTTCTGAAAGCTCAACCTCCGGGGAGTCTGTTTGGCAGAGATATAGAACACACTTTTCCAAGCCTGTTTGAAGGCATTTGCAGTTTCATTTCGCGTCTAATTTCCCAAACCAAACTGCTTGCAGCTCTAACTCCCTTCTAACTACCACTTCTTCGGTTCAGTGAGATATGCTGGATTCTAAACGGAGAAGCTTCTCTGACGCTTTTTCACAGAGATTTTGAAACTGAAATCTCCCATGCCGTTTCCACCATAGGCAGCAATGGGCTTCCCCATAGAACTTGCCAACCTGAATTCCTACAGGCTAGATGTGAGAGGCACATTCTGCTGCTTCCTCCCTTAGAGTTAAACTTGCTTCTGAAAGCTCAACCTCCGGGGAGTCTGTTTGGCAGAGATATAGAATACACTTTTCCAAGCCTGTTGGAAGGCATTTGCAGTTTCATTTCGCGTCTAATTTCCCAAACCAAACTGCTTGCAGCTCTAACTCCCTTCTAACTACCACTTCTTCGGTTCAGTGAGATATGCTGGATTCTAAACGGAGAAGCTTCTCTGACGCTTTTTCACAGAGATTTTGAAACTGAAATCTCCCATGCCGTTTCCACCATAGGCAGCAATGGGCTTCCCCATAGAACTTGCCAACCTGAATTCCTACAGGCTAGATTGAGAGGCACATTCTGCTGCTTCCTCCCTTAGAGTTAAGCTTGCTTCTGAAAGCTCAACCTCTGGGGAGTCTGCTTGGCAGAGATATAGAACACACTTTTCCAAGCCTGTTGGAAGTCCTTTGCAGTGTCATTTCTCATCTAATTTCCCAAACCAAACTGCATGCAGCTCTAACTCCCTTCTAACTACCACTTCTTCGGTTCAGTGAGATATGCTGGATTCTAAACGGAGAAGCTTCTCTGACGCTTTTTCACAGAGATTTTGAAACTGAAATCTCCGATGCCGTTTCCACCATAGGCAGCAATGGGTTTCCCATAGAACTTGCCAACCTGAATTCCTACAGGCTAGATGTGAGAGGCACATTCTGCTGCTTCCTCCCTTAGAGTTAAACTTGCTTCTGAAAGCTCAACCTCCGGGGAGTTTGTTTGGCAGAGATATAGAACACACTTTTCCAAGCCTGTTGGAAGGCATTTGCAGTTTCATTTCGCGTCTAATTTCCCAAACCAAACTGCTTGCAGCTCTAACTGCCTTCTAACTACCAATTCCTCGGTTCAGTGAGATATGCTGGATTCTAAACGGAGAAGCTTCTCTGACGCTTTTTCACAGAGATTTTGAAACTGAAATCTCCCATGCCGTTTCCACCATAGGCAGCAATGGGCTTCCCCATAGAACTTGCCAACCTGAATTCCTATAGGCTAGATGTGAGAGGCACATTCTGCTGCTTCCTCCCTAACAGTTAAGCTTGCTTCTGAAAGCTCAACCTCCGGGGACTCTGTTTGGCACAGATATAGAACACACTTTTCCAAGCCTGTTGGAAGGCCTTTGCAGTGTCATTTCGCATCTAATTTCCCAAACCAAACTGCTTGCAGCTCTAACTCCCTTCTAACTACCACTTCTTCGGTTCAGTGAGATATGCTGGATTCTAAACGGAGAAGCTTCTCTGACGCTTTTTCACAGAGATTTTGAAACTGAAATCTCCGATGCCGTTTCCACCATAGGCAGCAATGGGCTTCCCCATAGAACTTGCCAACCTGAATTCCTACAGGCTAGATGTGAGAGGCACATTCTGCTGCTTCCTCCCTTAGAGTTAAACTTGCTTCTGAAAGCTCAACCTCCGGGGAGTTTGTTTGGCAGAGATATAGAACACACTTTTCCAAGCCTGTTGGAAGGCATTTGCAGTTTCATTTCGCGTCTAATTTCCCAAACCAAACTGCTTGCAGCTCTAACTGCCTTCTAACTACCACTTCTTCGGTTCAGTGAGATATGCTGGATTCTAAACGGAGAAGCTTCTCTCACGCTTTTTCACAGAGATTTTGAAACTGAAATCTCCCATGCCGTTTCCACCATAGGCAGCAATGGGCTTCCCCATAGAACTTGCCAACCTGAATTCCTAAAGGCTAGATGTGAGAGACACATTCTGCTGCTTCCTCCCTTAGAGTTAAACTGGCTTCTGAAAGCTCAACCTCCAGGGAGTCTGTTTGGCAGAGATATAGAACACACTTTTCCAAGCCTGTTGGAAGGCATTTGCAGTTTCATTTCGCGTCTAATTTCCCAAACCAAACTGCTTGCAGCTCTAACTCCCTTCTAACTACCACTTCTTCGGTTCAGTGAGATATGCTGGATTCTAAACGGAGAAGCTTCTCTGACGCTTTTTCACAGAGATTTTGAAACTGAAATCTCCCATGACGTTTCCACCATAGGCAGCAATGGGCTTCCCCATAGAACTTGCCAACCTGAATTCCTACAGGCTAGATTGAGAGGCACATTCTGCTGCTTCCTCCCTTAGAGTTAAACTTGCTTCTGAAAGCTCAACCTCCGGGGAGTCTGTTTGGCAGAGATATAGAACACACTTTTCCAAGCCTGTTGGAAGGCATTTGCAGTTTCATTTCACGTCTAATTTCCCAAACCAAACTGCTTGCAGCTCTAACTCCCTTCTAACTACCACTTCTTCGGTTCAGTGAGATATGCTGGATTCTAAACGGAGAAGCTTCTCTGACGCTTTTTCACAGAGATTTTGAAACTGAAATCTCCCATGCCGTTTCCACCAGAGGCAGCAATGGGCTTCCCCATAGAACTTGCCAACCTGAATTCCTACAGGCTAGATTGAGAGGCACATTCTGCTGCTTCCTCCCTTAGAGTTAAGCTTGCTTCTGAAAGCTCAACCTCTGGGGAGTCTGCTTGGCAGAGATATAGAACACACTTTTCCAAGCCTGTTGGAAGTCCTTTGCAGTGTCATTTCTCATCTAATTTCCCAAACCAAACTGCATGCAGCTCTAACTCCCTTCTAACTACCACTTCTTCGGTTCAGTGAGATATGCTGGATTCTAAACGGAGAAGCTTCTCTGACGCTTTTTCACAGAGATTTTGAAACTGAAATCTCCGATGCCGTTTCCACCATAGGCAGCAATGGGTTTCCCATAGAACTTGCCAACCTGAATTCCTACAGGCTAGATGTGAGAGGCACATTCTGCTGCTTCCTCCCTTAGAGTTAAACTTGCTTCTGAAAGCTCAACCTCCGGGGAGTTTGTTTGGCAGAGATATAGAACACACTTTTCCAAGCCTGTTGGAAGGCATTTGCAGTTTCATTTCGCGTCTAATTTCCCAAACCAAACTGCTTGCAGCTCTAACTGCCTTCTAACTACCAATTCCTCGGTTCAGTGAGATATGCTGGATTCTAAACGGAGAAGCTTCTCTGACGCTTTTTCACAGAGATTTTGAAACTGAAATCTCCCATGCCGTTTCCACCATAGGCAGCAATGGGCTTCCCCATAGAACTTGCCAACCTGAATTCCTATAGGCTAGATGTGAGAGGCACATTCTGCTGCTTCCTCCCTAACAGTTAAGCTTGCTTCTGAAAGCTCAACCTCCGGGGACTCTGTTTGGCACAGATATAGAACACACTTTTCCAAGCCTGTTGGAAGGCCTTTGCAGTGTCATTTCGCATCTAATTTCCCAAACCAAACTGCTTGCAGCTCTAACTCCCTTCTAACTACCACTTCTTCGGTTCAGTGAGATATGCTGGATTCTAAACGGAGAAGCTTCTCTGACGCTTTTTCACAGAGATTTTGAAACTGAAATCTCCCATGCCGTTTCCACCATAGGCAGCAATGGGCTTCCCCATAGAACTTGCCAACCTGAATTCCTACAGGCTAGATGTGAGAGGCACATTCTGCTGCTTCCTCCCTTAGAGTTAAACTAGCTTCTGAAAGCTCAACCTCCGGGGAGTTTGTTTGGCAGAGATATAGAACACACTTTTCCAAGCCTGTTGGAAGGCATTTGCAGTTTCATTTCGCGTCTAATTTCCCAAACCAAACTGCTTGCAGCTCTAACTCCCTTCTAACTACCACTTCTTCGGTTCAGTGAGATATGCTGGATTCTAAACGGAGAAGCTTCTCTGACGCTTTTTCACAGAGATTTTGAAACTGAAATCTCCCATGCCGTTTCCACCATAGGCAGCAATGGGCTTCCCCATAGAACTTGCCAACCTGAATTCCTACAGGCTAGATTGAGAGGCACATTCTGCTGCTTCCTCCCATAGAGTTAAGCTTGCTTCTAAAAGCTCAACCTCTGGGGAGTCTGTTTGGCAGAGATATAGAACACACTTTTCCAAGCCTGTTGGAAGTCCTTTGCAGTGTCATTTCGCATCTAATTTCCCAAACCAAACTGCTTGCAGCTCTAACTCCCTTCTAACTACCACTTCTTCGGTTCAGTGAGATATGCTGGATTCTAAACGGAGAAGCTTCTCTGACGCTTTTTCACAGAGATTTTGAAACTGAAATCTCTGATGCCGTTTCCACCATAGGCAGCAATGGGCTTCCCCATAGAACTTGCCAACCTGAATTCCTACAGGCTAGATGTGAGAGGCACATTCTGCTGCTTCCTCCCTTAGAGTTAAACTTGCTTCTGAAAGCTCAACCTCCGGGGAGTATGTTTGGCAGAGATATAGAACACACTTTTCCAAGCCTGTTTGAAGGCATTTGCAGTTTCATTTCGCGTCTAATTTCCCAAACCAAACTGCTTGCAGCTCTAACTCCCTTCTAACTACCACTTCTTCGGTTCAGTGAGATATGCTGGATTCTAAACGGAGAAGCTTCTCTGACGCTTTTTCACAGAGATTTTGAAACTGAAATCTCCCATGCCGTTTCCACCATAGGCAGCAATGGGCTTCCCCATAGAACTTGCCAACCTGAATTCCTACAGGCTAGATGTGAGAGGCACATTCTGCTGCTTCCTCCCTTAGAGTTAAACTGGCTTCTGAAAGCTCAACCTCCGGGGAGTCTGTTTGGCAGAGATATAGAACACACTTTTCCAAGCCTGTTTGAAGGCATTTGCAGTTTCATTTCGCGTCTAATTTCCCAAACCAAACTGCTTGCAGCTCTAACTCCCTTCTAACTACCACTTCTTCGGTTCAGTGAGATATGCTGGATTCTAAACGGAGAAGCTTCTCTGACGCTTTTTCACAGAGATTTTGAAACTGAAATCTCCCATGACGTTTCCACCATAGGCAGCAATGGGCTTCCCCATAGAACTTGCCAACCTGAATTCCTACAGGCTAGATTGAGAGGCACATTCTGCTGCTTCCTCCCTTAGAGTTAAACTTGCTTCTGAAAGCTCAACCTCCGGGGAGTCTGTTTGGCAGAGATATAGAACACACTTTTCCAAGCCTGTTGGAAGGCATTTGCAGTTTCATTTCACGTCTAATTTCCCAAACCAAACTGCTTGCAGCTCTAACTCCCTTCTAACTACCACTTCTTCGGTTCAGTGAGATATGCTGGATTCTAAACGGAGAAGCTTCTCTGACGCTTTTTCACAGAGATTTTGAAACTGAAATCTCCCATGCCGTTTCCACCAGAGGCAGCAATGGGCTTCCCCATAGAACTTGCCAACCTGAATTCCTACAGGCTAGATGTGAGAGGCACATTCTGCTGCTTCCTCCCTTAGAGTTAAACTAGCTTCTGAAAGCTCAACCTCCGGGGAGTCTGTTTGGCAGAGATATAGAACACACTTTTCCAAGCCTGTTTGAAGGCATTTGCAGTTTCATTTCGCGTCTAATTTCCCAAACCAAACTGCTTGCAGCTCTAACTCCCTTCTAACTACCACTTCTTCGGTTCAGTGAGATATGCTGGATTCTAAACGGAGAAGCTTCTCTGACGCTTTTTCACAGAGATTTTGAAACTGAAATCTCCCATGCCGTTTCCACCATAGGCAGCAATGGGCTTCCCCATAGAACTTGCCAACCTGAATTCCTACAGGCTAGATGTGAGAGGCACATTCTGCTGCTTCCTCCCTTAGAGTTAAACTTGCTTCTGAAAGCTCAACCTCCGGGGAGTCTGTTTGGCAGAGATATAGAATACACTTTTCCAAGCCTGTTGGAAGGCATTTGCAGTTTCATTTCGCGTCTAATTTCCCAAACCAAACTGCTTGCAGCTCTAACTCCCTTCTAACTACCACTTCTTCGGTTCAGTGAGATATGCTGGATTCTAAACGGAGAAGCTTCTCTGACGCTTTTTCACAGAGATTTTGAAACTGAAATCTCCCATGCCGTTTCCACCATAGGCAGCAATGGGCTTCCCCATAGAACTTGCCAACCTGAATTCCTACAGGCTAGATTGAGAGGCACATTCTGCTGCTTCCTCCCTTAGAGTTAAGCTTGCTTCTGAAAGCTCAACCTCTGGGGAGTCTGCTTGGCAGAGATATAGAACACACTTTTCCAAGCCTGTTGGAAGTCCTTTGCAGTGTCATTTCTCATCTAATTTCCCAAACCAAACTGCATGCAGCTCTAACTCCCTTCTAACTACCACTTCTTCGGTTCAGTGAGATATGCTGGATTCTAAACGGAGAAGCTTCTCTGACGCTTTTTCACAGAGATTTTGAAACTGAAATCTCCGATGCCGTTTGCACCATAGGCAGCAATGGGTTTCCCATAGAACTTGCCAACCTGAATTCCTACAGGCTAGATGTGAGAGGCACATTCTGCTGCTTCCTCCCTTAGAGTTAAACTTGCTTCTGAAAGCTCAACCTCCGGGGAGTTTGTTTGGCAGTGATATAGAACACACTTTTCCAAGCCTGTTGGAAGGCATTTGCAGTTTCATTTCGCGTCTAATTTCCCAAACCAAACTGCTTGCAGCTCTAACTGCCTTCTAACTACCAATTCCTCGGTTCAGTGAGATATGCTGGATTCTAAACGGAGAAGCTTCTCTGACGCTTTTTCACAGAGATTTTGAAACTGAAATCTCCCATGCCGTTTCCACCATAGGCAGCAATGGGCTTCCCCATAGAACTTGCCAACCTGAATTCCTATAGGCTAGATGTGAGAGGCACATTCTGCTGCTTCCTCCCTAACAGTTAAGCTTGCTTCTGAAAGCTCAACCTCCGGGGACTTTGTTTGGCACAGATATAGAACACACTTTTCCAAGCCTGTTGGAAGGCCTTTGCAGTGTCATTTCGCATCTAATTTCCCAAACCAAACTGCTTGCAGCTCTAACTCCCTTCTAACTACCACTTCTTCGGTTCAGTGAGATATGCTGGATTCTAAACGGAGAAGCTTCTCTGACGCTTTTTCACAGAGATTTTGAAACTGAAATCTCCCATGCCGTTTCCACCATAGGCAGCAATGGGCTTCCCCATAGAACTTGCCAACCTGAATTCCTACAGGCTAGATGTGAGAGGCACATTCTGCTGCTTCCTCCCTTAGAGTTAAACTAGCTTCTGAAAGCTCAACCTCCGGGGAGTTTGTTTGGCAGAGATATAGAACACACTTTTCCAAGCCTGTTGGAAGGCATTTGCAGTTTCATTTCGCGTCTAATTTCCCAAACCAAACTGCTTGCAGCTCTAACTCCCTTCTAACTACCACTTCTTCGGTTCAGTGAGATATGCTGGATTCTAAACGGAGAAGCTTCTCTGACGCTTTTTCACAGAGATTTTGAAACTGAAATCTCCCATGCCGTTTCCACCATAGGCAGCAATGGGCTTCCCCATAGAACTTGCCAACCTGAATTCCTACAGGCTAGATTGAGAGGCACATTCTGCTGCTTCCTCCCATAGAGTTAAGCTTGCTTCTGAAAGCTCAACCTCTGGGGAGTCTGTTTGGCAGAGATATAGAACACACTTTTCCAAGCCTGTTGGAAGTCCTTTGCAGTGTCATTTCGCATCTAATTTCCCAAACCAAACTGCTTGCAGCTCTAACTCCCTTCTAACTACCACTTCTTCGGTTCAGTGAGATATGCTGGATTCTAAACGGAGAAGCTTCTCTGACGCTTTTTCACAGAGATTTTGAAACTGAAATCTCCGATGCCGTTTCCACCATAGGGAGCAATGGGCTTCCCCATAGAACTTGCCAACCTGAATTCCTACAGGCTAGATGTGAGAGGCACATTCTGCTGCTTCCTCCCTTAGAGTTAAACTTGCTTCTGAAAGCTCAACCTCCGGGGAGTATGTTTGGCAGAGATATAGAACACACTTTTCCAAGCCTGTTTGAAGGCATTTGCAGTTTCATTTCGCGTCTAATTTCCCAAACCAAACTGCTTGCAGCTCTAACTCCCTTCTAACTACCACTTCTTCGGTTCAGTGAGATATGCTGGATTCTAAACGGAGAAGCTTCTCTGACGCTTTTTCACAGAGATTTTGAAACTGAAATCTCCCATGCCGTTTCCACCATAGGCAGCAATGGGCTTCCCCATAGAACTTGCCAACCTGAATTCCTACAGGCTAGATGTGAGAGGCACATTCTGCTGCTTCCTCCCTTAGAGTTAAACTGGCTTCTGAAAGCTCAACCTCCGGGGAGTCTGTTTGGCAGAGATATAGAACACACTTTTCCAAGCCTGTTTGAAGGCATTTGCAGTTTCATTTCGCGTCTAATTTCCCAAACCAAACTGCTTGCAGCTCTAACTCCCTTCTAACTACCACTTCTTCGGTTCAGTGAGATATGCTGGATTCTAAACGGAGAAGCTTCTCTGACGCTTTTTCACAGAGATTTTGAAACTGAAATCTCCCATGACGTTTCCACCATAGGCAGCAATGGGCTTCCCCATAGAACTTGCCAACCTGAATTCCTACAGGCTAGATTGAGAGGCACATTCTGCTGCTTCCTCCCTTAGAGTTAAACTTGCTTCTGAAAGCTCAACCTCCGGGGAGTCTGTTTGGCAGAGATATAGAACACACTTTTCCAAGCCTGTTGGAAGGCATTTGCAGTTTCATTTCACGTCTAATTTCCCAAACCAAACTGCTTGCAGCTCTAACTCCCTTCTAACTACCACTTCTTCGGTTCAGTGAGATATGCTGGATTCTAAACGGAGAAGCTTCTCTGACGCTTTTTCACAGAGATTTTGAAACTGAAATCTCCCATGCCGTTTCCACCAGAGGCAGCAATGGGCTTCCCCATAGAACTTGCCAACCTGAATTCCTACAGGCTAGATGTGAGAGGCACATTCTGCTGCTTCCTCCCTTAGAGTTAAACTAGCTTCTGAAAGCTCAACCTCCGGGGAGTCTGTTTGGCAGAGATATAGAACACACTTTTCCAAGCCTGTTTGAAGGCATTTGCAGTTTCATTTCGCGTCTAATTTCCCAAACCAAACTGCTTGCAGCTCTAACTCCCTTCTAACTACCACTTCTTCGGTTCAGTGAGATATGCTGGATTCTAAACGGAGAAGCTTCTCTGACGCTTTTTCACAGAGATTTTGAAACTGAAATCTCCCATGCCGTTTCCACCATAGGCAGCAATGGGCTTCCCCATAGAACTTGCCAACCTGAATTCCTACAGGCTAGATGTGAGAGGCACATTCTGCTGCTTCCTCCCTTAGAGTTAAACTTGCTTCTGAAAGCTCAACCTCCGGGGAGTCTGTTTGGCAGAGATATAGAACACACTTTTCCAAGCCTGTTGGAAGGCATTTGCAGTTTCATTTCGCGTCTAATTTCCCAAACCAAACTGCTTGCAGCTCTAACTCCCTTCTAACTACCACTTCTTCGGTTCAGTGAGATATGCTGGATTCTAAACGGAGAAGCTTCTCTGACGCTTTTTCACAGAGATTTTGAAACTGAAATCTCCCATGACGTTTCCACCATAGGCAGCAATGGGCTTCCCCATAGAACTTGCCAACCTGAATTCCTACAGGCTAGATTGAGAGGCACATTCTGCTGCTTCCTCCCTTAGAGTTAAGCTTGCTTCTAAAAGCTCAACCTCTGGGGAGTCTGCTTGGCAGAGATATAGAACACACTTTTCCAAGCCTGTTGGAAGTCCTTTGCAGTGTCATTTCGCATCTAATTTCCCAAACCAAACTGCTTGCAGCTCTAACTCCCTTCTAACTACCACTTCTTCGGTTCAGTGAGATATGCTGGATTCTAAACGGAGAAGCTTCTCTGACGCTTTTTCACAGAGATTTTGAAACTGAAATCTCCCATGCCGTTTCCACCATAGGCAGCAATGGGCTTCCCCATAGAACTTGCCAACCTGAATTCCTACAGGCTAGATGTGAGAGGCACATTCTGCTGCTTCCTCCCTTAGAGTTAAACTTGCTTCTGAAAGCTCAACCTCCGGGGAGTTTGTTTGGCAGAGATATAGAACACACTTTTCCAAGCCTGTTGGAAGGCATTTGCAGTTTCATTTCGCGTCTAATTTCCCAAACCAAACTGCTTGCAGCTCTAACTGCCTTCTAACTACCACTTCTTCGGTTCAGTGAGATATGCTGGATTCTAAACGGAGAAGCTTCTCTCACGCTTTTTCACAGAGATTTTGAAACTGAAATCTCCCATGCCGTTTCCACCATAGGCAGCAATGGGCTTCCCCATAGAACTTGCCAACCTGAATTCCTAAAGGCTAGATGTGAGAGACACATTCTGCTGCTTCCTCCCTTAGAGTTAAACTGGCTTCTGAAAGCTCAACCTCCGGGGAGTCTGTTTGGCAGAGATATAGAACACACTTTTCCAAGCCTGTTGGAAGGCATTTGCAGTTTCATTTCGCGTCTAATTTCCCAAACCAAACTGCTTGCAGCTCTAACTCCCTTCTAACTACCACTTCTTCGGTTCAGTGAGATATGCTGGATTCTAAACGGAGAAGCTTCTCTGACGCTTTTTCACAGAGATTTTGAAACTGAAATCTCCCATGCCGTTTCCACCATAGGCAGCAATGGGCTTCCCCATAGAACTTGCCAACCTGAATTCCTACAGGCTAGATTGAGAGGCACATTCTGCTGCTTCCTCCCTTAGAGTTAAACTTGCTTCTGAAAGCTCAACCTCCGGGGAGTCTGTTTGGCAGAGATATAGAACACACTTTTCCAAGCCTGTTGGAAGGCATTTGCAGTTTCATTTCACGTCTAATTTCCCAAACCAAACTGCTTGCAGCTCTAACTCCCTTCTAACTACCACTTCTTCGGTTCAGTGAGATATGCTGGATTCTAAACGGAGAAGCTTCTCTGACGCTTTTTCACAGAGATTTTGAAACTGAAATCTCCCATGCCGTTTCCACCAGAGGCAGCAATGGGCTTCCCCATAGAACTTGCCAACCTGAATTCCTACAGGCTAGATGTGAGAGGCACATTCTGCTGCTTCCTCCCTTAGAGTTAAACTAGCTTCTGAAAGCTCAACCTCCGGGGAGTCTGTTTGGCAGAGATATAGAACACACTTTTCCAAGCCTGTTTGAAGGCATTTGCAGTTTCATTTCGCGTCTAATTTCCCAAACCAAACTGCTTGCAGCTCTAACTCCCTTCTAACTACCACTTCTTCGGTTCAGTGAGATATGCTGGATTCTAAACGGAGAAGCTTCTCTGACGCTTTTTCACAGAGATTTTGAAACTGAAATCTCCCATGCCGTTTCCACCATAGGCAGCAATGGGCTTCCCCATAGAACTTGCCAACCTGAATTCCTACAGGCTAGATGTGAGAGGCACATTCTGCTGCTTCCTCCCTTAGAGTTAAACTTGCTTCTGAAAGCTCAACCTCCGGGGAGTCTGTTTGGCAGAGATATAGAACACACTTTTCCAAGCCTGTTGGAAGGCATTTGCAGTTTCATTTCGCGTCTAATTTCCCAAACCAAACTGCTTGCAGCTCTAACTCCCTTCTAACTACCACTTCTTCGGTTCAGTGAGATATGCTGGATTCTAAACGGAGAAGCTTCTCTGACGCTTTTTCACAGAGATTTTGAAACTGAAATCTCCCATGCCGTTTCCACCATAGGCAGCAATGGGCTTCCCCATAGAACTTGCCACCCTGAATTCCTACAGGCTAGATTGAGAGGCACATTCTGCTGCTTCCTCCCTTAGAGTTAAACTTGCTTCTGAAAGCTCAACCTCCGGGGAGTCTGTTTGGCAGAGATATAGAACACACTTTTCCAAGCCTGTTGGAAGGCATTTGCAGTTTCATTTCACGTCTAATTTCCCAAACCAAACTGCTTGCAGCTCTAACTCCCTTCTAACTACCACTTCTTCGGTTCAGTGAGATATGCTGGATTCTAAACGGAGAAGCTTCTCTGACGCTTTTTCACAGAGATTTTGAAACTGAAATCTCCGATGCCGTTTCCACCAGAGGCAGCAATGGGCTTCCCCATAGAACTTGCCAACCTGAATTCCTACAGGCTAGATGTGAGAGGCACATTCTGCTGCTTCCTCCCTTAGAGTTAAACTAGCTTCTGAAAGCTCAACCTCCGGGGAGTCTGTTTGGCAGAGATATAGAACACACTTTTCCAAGCCTGTTTGAAGGCATTTGCAGTTTCATTTCGCGTCTAATTTCCCAAACCAAACTGCTTGCAGCTCTAACTCCCTTCTAACTACCACTTCTTCGGTTCAGTGAGATATGCTGGATTCTAAACGGAGAAGCTTCTCTGACGCTTTTTCACAGAGATTTTGAAACTGAAATCTCCCATGCCGTTTCCACCATAGGCAGCAATGGGCTTCCCCATAGAACTTGCCAACCTGAATTCCTACAGGCTAGATGTGAGAGGCACATTCTGCTGCTTCCTCCCTTAGAGTTAAACTTGCTTCTGAAAGCTCAACCTCCGGGGAGTCTGTTTGGCAGAGATATAGAACACACTTTTCCAAGCCTGTTGGAAGGCATTTGCAGTTTCATTTCGCGTCTAATTTCCCAAACCAAACTGCTTGCAGCTCTAACTCCCTTCTAACTACCACTTCTTCGGTTCAGTGAGATATGCTGGATTCTAAACGGAGAAGCTTCTCTGACGCTTTTTCACAGAGATTTTGAAACTAAAATCTCCCATGACGTTTCCACCATAGGCAGCAATGGGCTTCCCCATAGAACTTGCCAACCTGAATTCCTACAGGCTAGATTGAGAGGCACATTCTGCTGCTTCCTCCCTTAGAGTTAAGCTTGCTTCTAAAAGCTCAACCTCTGGGGAGTCTGCTTGGCAGAGATATAGAACACACTTTTCCAAGCCTGTTGGAAGTCCTTTGCAGTGTCATTTCGCATCTAATTTCCCAAACCAAACTGCTTGCAGCTCTAACTCCCTTCTAACTACCACTTCTTCAGTTCAGTGAGATATGCTGGATTCTAAACGGAGAAGCTTCTCTGACGCTTTTTCACAGAGATTTTGAAACTGAAATCTCCGATGCCGTTTCCACCATAGGCAGCAATGGGCTTCCCCATAGAACTTGCCAACCTGAATTCCTACAGGCTAGATGTGAGAGGCACATTCTGCTGCTTCCTCCCTTAGAGTTAAACTTGCTTCTGAAAGCTCAACCTCCGGGGAGTTTGTTTGGCAGAGATATAGAACACACTTTTCCAAGCCTGTTGGAAGGCATTTGCAGTTTCATTTCGCGTCTAATTTCCCAAACCAAACTGCTTGCAGCTCTAACTGCCTTCTAACTACCACTTCTTCGGTTCAGTGAGATATGCTGGATTCTAAACGGAGAAGCTTCTCTCACGCTTTTTCACAGAGATTTTGAAACTGAAATCTCCCATGCCGTTTCCACCATAGGCAGCAATGGGCTTCCCCATAGAACTTGCCAACCTGAATTCCTAAAGGCTAGATGTGAGAGGCACATTCTGCTGCTTCCTCCCTTAGAGTTAAACTGGCTTCTGAAAGCTCAACCTCCGGGGAGTCTGTTTGGCAGAGATATAGAACACACTTTTCCAAGCCTGTTGGAAGGCATTTGCAGTTTCATTTCGCGTCTAATTTCCCAAACCAAACTGCTTGCAGCTCTAACTCCCTTCTAACTACCACTTCTTCGGTTCAGTGAGATATGCTGGATTCTAAACCGAGAAGCTTCTCTGACGCTTTTTCACAGAGATTTTGAAACTGAAATCTCCCATGACGTTTCCACCATAGGCAGCAATGGGCTTCCCCATAGAACTTGCCAACCTGAATTCCTACAGGCTAGATTGAGAGGCACATTCTGCTGCTTCCTCCCTTAGAGTTAAACTTGCTTCTGAAAGCTCAACCTCCGGGGAGTCTGTTTGGCAGAGATATAGAACACACTTTTCCAAGCCTGTTGGAAGGCATTTGCAGTTTCATTTCACGTCTAATTTCCCAAACCAAACTGCTTGCAGCTCTAACTCCCTTCTAACTACCACTTCTTCGGTTCAGTGAGATATGCTGGATTCTAAACGGAGAAGCTTCTCTGACGCTTTTTCACAGAGATTTTGAAACTGAAATCTCCCATGCCGTTTCCACCAGAGGCAGCAATGGGCTTCCCCATAGAACTTGCCAACCTGAATTCCTACAGGCTAGATGTGAGAGGCACATTCTGCTGCTTCCTCCCTTAGAGTTAAACTAGCTTCTGAAAGCTCAACCTCTGGGGAGTCTGTTTGGCAGAGATATAGAACACACTTTTCCAAGCCTGTTTGAAGGCATTTGCAGTTTCATTTCGCGTCTAATTTCCCAAACCAAACTGCTTGCAGCTCTAACTCCCTTCTAACTACCACTTCTTCGGTTCAGTGAGATATGCTGGATTCTAAACGGAGAAGCTTCTCTGACGCTTTTTCACAGAGATTTTGAAACTGAAATCTCCGATGCCGTTTCCACCATAGGCAGCAATGGGCTTCCCCATAGAACTTGCCAACCTGAATTCCTACAGGCTAGATGTGAGAGGCACATTCTGCTGCTTCCTCCCTTAGAGTTAAACTTGCTTCTGAAAGCTCAACCTCCGGGGAGTCTGTTTGGCAGAGATATAGAACACACTTTTCCAAGCCTGTTGGAAGGCATTTGCAGTTTCATTTCGCGTCTAATTTCCCAAACCAAACTGCTTGCAGCTCTAACTCCCTTCTAACTACCACTTCTTCGGTTCAGTGAGATATGCTGGATTCTAAACGGAGAAGCTTCTCTGACGCTTTTTCACAGAGATTTTGAAACTGAAATCTCCCATGACGTTTCCACCATAGGCAGCAATGGGCTTCCCCATAGAACTTGCCAACCTGAATTCCTACAGGCTAGATTGAGAGGCACATTCTGCTGCTTCCTCCCTTAGAGTTAAGCTTGCTTCTGAAAGCTCAACCTCCGGGGAGTTTGTTTGGCAGAGATATAGAACACACTTTTCCAAGCCTGTTGGAAGTCCTTTGCAGTGTCATTTCTCATCTAATTTCCCAAAAAAAACTGCATGCAGCTCTAACTCCCTTCTAACTACCACTTCTTCGGTTCAGTGAGATATGCTGGATTCTAAACGGAGAAGCTTCTCTGACGCTTTTTCACAGAGATTTTGAAACTGAAATCTCCGATGCCGTTTCCACCATAGGCAGCAAAGGGTTTCCCATAGAACTTGCCAACCTGAATTCCTACAGGCTAGATGTGAGAGGCACATTCTGCTGCTTCCTCCCTTAGAGTTAAACTTGCTTCTGAAAGCTCAACCTCCGGGGAGTTTGTTTGGCAGAGATATAGAACACACTTTTCCAAGCCTGTTGGAAGGCATTTGCAGTTTCATTTCGCGTCTAATTTCCCAAACCAAACTGCTTGCAGCTCTAACTGCCTTCTAACTACCAATTCTTCGGTTCAGTGAGATATGCTGGATTCTAAACGGAGAAGCTTCTCTGACGCTTTTTCACAGAGATTTTGAAACTGAAATCTCCCATGCCGTTTCCACCATAGGCAGCAATGGGCTTCCCCATAAAACTTGCCAACCTGAATTCCTATAGGCTAGATGTGAGAGGCACATTCTGCTGCTTCCTCCCTAACAGTTAAGCTTGCTTCTGAAAGCTCAACCTCCGGGGACTCTGTTTGGCACAGATATAGAACACACTTTTCCAAGCCTGTTGGAAGGCCTTTGCAGTGTCATTTCGCATCTAATTTCCCAAACCAAACTGCTTGCAGCTCTAACTCCCTTCTAACTACCACTTCTTCGGTTCAGTGAGATATGCTGGATTCTAAACGGAGAAGCTTCTCTGACGCTTTTTCACAGAGATTTTGAAACTGAAATCTCCCATGCCGTTTCCACCATAGGCAGCAATGGGCTTCCCCATAGAACTTGCCAACCTGAATTCCTATAGGCTAGATGTGAGAGGCACATTCTGCTGCTTCCTCCCTAACAGTTAAGCTTGCTTCTGAAAGCTCAACCTCCGGGGACTCTGTTTGGCACAGATATAGAACACACTTTTCCAAGCCTGTTGGAAGGCCTTTGCAGTGTCATTTCGCATCTAATTTCCCAAACCAAACTGCTTGCAGCTCTAACTCCCTTCTAACTACCACTTCTTCGGTTCAGTGAGATATGCTGGATTCTAAACGGAGAAGCTTCTCTGACGCTTTTTCACAGAGATTTTGAAACTGAAATCTCCCATGCCGTTTCCACCATAGGCAGCAATGGGCTTCCCCATAGAACTTGCCAACCTGAATTCCTACAGGCTAGATGTGAGAGGCACATTCTGCTGCTTCCTCCCTTAGAGTTAAACTTGCTTCTGAAAGCTCAACCTCTGGGGAGTCTGTTTGGCAGAGATATAGAACACACTTTTCCAAGCCTGTTGGAAGGCATTTGCAGTGTCATTTCGCGTCTAATTTCCCAAACCAAACTGCTTGCAGCTCTAACTCCCTTCTAACTACCACTTCTTGGTTCAGTGAGATATGCTGGATTCTAAACGGAGAAGCTTCTCTGACGCTTTTTCACAGAAATTTTGAAACTGAAATCTCCCATGCCGTTTCCACCATAGGCAGCAATGGGCTTCATCATAGAAGTTGCCAACCTGAATTCCTACAGGCTAGATGTGAGGGGCACATTCTGCTGCTTCCACCCTAAGAGTTAAACTTGCTTCTGAAAGCTCAACCTCCGGGGAGTCTGTTTGACAGTGATATAGAACACACTTTTCCAAGCCTGTTCGAAGGCCTTTGCAATGTGATTTCGCGTCTAATTTCCCAAACCAAAGTGCTTGCAGTTCTAACTCCCTTCTAACTAAACTTCTTCGGTTCAGTGAGATATGCTGGATTCTAAGCGGAGAAGCATCCCTGATGCTTTTTCACAGAGATTTTGAAACTGAAATTTCGAAACCCGTTTCCAACGAAGGCGCCAATGGGCTTCCCCATAGAACTTGCCAACCTGAATTCCTACAGGCTAGATGTGAGAGGCACATTCTGCTGCTTCCTCCCTTAGAGTTACACTTGCTTCTGAAAGCTCAACCTCCGGGGAGTGTGTTTGGCAGAGGTATAGAACACACTTTTCCAAGCCTCTTGTAAGGCCTCTGCAGTGTCATTTCGCGTCTAATTTCCCAAACCAAACTGCTTGCAGCTCTAACTTCCTTCTAACTACCACTTCCTCGGTTCAGTGAGATATGCTGGATTCTAAACGGAGAAGCTTCCCTGACGCTTTTTCACAGAGATTTTGAAACTGAAATCTCCCATGCCGTTTCCACCATAGGCATCAATGGGCTTCCCCATAGAACTTGCCAACCTGAATTCCTACAGGCTAGATATGAGGGGCACATTCTGCTGCTTCAACCCTAAGAGTAAAACTTGCTTCTGAAAGCTCAACCTCCGGGGAGTCTGTTTGGCAGAGATATAGAACACACTTTTCCAAGCCTGTTGGAAGGCCTTTGCAGTTTCATTTCGCGTCTAATTTCCCAAACCAAACTGCTTGCAGCTCTAGGTTATAACTACCACTTTTTCGGTTCAGGGAGATATGCTGGATTCTAAATGGAGAAGCTTCTCTGACGCTTTTTCACAGAGATTTTGAAAGTGAAATCTCCCATGCCGTTTCCCCCATAGGCAGCAATGGGCTTCCCCATAGAACTTGCCAACCTGAATTCCTACAGGCTAGATGTGAGAGGCACATTCTGCTGCTTCCTCTCTTAGAGTTAAACTTGCTTCTGAAAGCTCAACCTCCGGGGAGTGTGTTTGGCAGAGATATCGAACACACTTTTCCAAGCCTGTTGGAAGGCATTTGCAGTGTCATTTCGCGTCTAATTTCCGAAACCAAAGTGTTTGCCGGTCTAACTCCCTTCTAAATACCACTTCTTCGGTTCAGTGAGAATTGCTGTATTATAAACGCGGAAGCTTCTCTGACACTTTTACGCAGAGATTTTCAAACTGAAATCTCCTAACCCGTTTCCACCATAGACGGCAATGGGCTCCCCCATAGAACTTGCCAACCTGAATTCCTACAGGCTAGATGTGAGAGGCACATTCTGCTGCTTCGTCCCTTAGAGTTAAACATGCTTCTAAAAGCTCAACCTGCAGGGAGTCTCTTTGGCTGAGATATAGAACACACTTTTCCAAGCCAGTTCGAAGGCCTTTGCAATGTGATTTCGCGTCTAATTTCCCAAACCAAACTGCTTGCAGCTCTAACTCCCTTCTAACTACCACTTCTTCGGTTCAGTGAGATATGCTGGATTCTAAACGGAGAAGCTTCTCTGACGCTTTTTCACAGAGATTTTGAAACTGAAATCTCCCATGCCGTTTTACCCATAGGCAGCAATGGGCTTCCCCATAGAACTTGCCAACCTGAATTCCTACAGGCTAGATGTGAGAGGCACATTCTGCTGCTTCCTCCCTTAGAGTTAAACTAGCTTCTGAAAGCTCAACCTCCGGGGAGTGTGTTTGGCAGAGATAACGAACACACTTTTCCAAGCCTGTTGGAAGGCCTTTGCAGTGTCATTTCGCGTCTAATTTCCGAAACCAAACTGCTTGCAGCTCTAACTCCCTTCTAACTACCACTTCTTCGGTTCAGTGAGATATGCTGGATTCTAAACGGAGAAGCTTCTCTGACGCTTTTTCACAGAGATTTTGAAACTGAAATCTCCCATGCCGTTTCCACCATAGGCAGCAATGGGCTTCCCCATAGAACTTGCCAACCTGAATTCCTACAGGCTAGATGTGAGAGGCACATTCTGCTGCTTCCTCCCTTAGAGTTAAACTGGCTTCTGAAAGCTCAACCTCCGGGGAGTCTGTTTGGCAGAGATATAGAACACACTTTTCCAAGCCTGTTTGAAGGCATTTGCAGTTTCATTTCGCGTCTAATTTCCCAAACCAAACTGCTTGCAGCTCTAACTCCCTTCTAACTACCACTTCTTCGGTTCAGTGAGATATGCTGGATTCTAAACGGAGAAGCTTCTCTGACGCTTTTTCACAGAGATTTTGAAACTGAAATCTCCCATGACGTTTCCACCATAGGCAGCAATGGGCTTCCCCATAGAACTTGCCAACCTGAATTCCTACAGGCTAGATTGAGAGGCACATTCTGCTGCTTCCTCCCTTAGAGTTAAACTTGCTTCTGAAAGCTCAACCTCCGGGGAGTCTGTTTGGCAGAGATATAGAACACACTTTTCCAAGCCTGTTGGAAGGCATTTGCAGTTTCATTTCACGTCTAATTTCCCAAACCAAACTGCTTGCAGCTCTAACTCCCTTCTAACTACCACTTCTTCGGTTCAGTGAGATATGCTGGATTCTAAACGGAGAAGCTTCTCTGACGCTTTTTCACAGAGATTTTGAAACTGAAATCTCCCATGCCGTTTCCACCAGAGGCAGCAATGGGCTTCCCCATAGAACTTGCCAACCTGAATTCCTACAGGCTAGATGTGAGAGGCACATTCTGCTGCTTCCTCCCTTAGAGTTAAACTAGCTTCTGAAAGCTCAACCTCCGGGGAGTCTGTTTGGCAGAGATATAGAACACACTTTTCCAAGCCTGTTTGAAGGCATTTGCAGTTTCATTTCGCGTCTAATTTCCCAAACCAAACTGCTTGCAGCTCTAACTCCCTTCTAACTACCACTTCTTCGGTTCAGTGAGATATGCTGGATTCTAAACGGAGAAGCTTCTCTGACGCTTTTTCACAGAGATTTTGAAACTGAAATCTCCCATGCCGTTTCCACCATAGGCAGCAATGGGCTTCCCCATAGAACTTGCCAACCTGAATTCCTACAGGCTAGATGTGAGAGGCACATTCTGCTGCTTCCTCCCTTAGAGTTAAACTTGCTTCTGAAAGCTCAACCTCCGGGGAGTCTGTTTGGCAGAGATATAGAACACACTTTTCCAAGCCTGTTGGAAGGCATTTGCAGTGTCATTTCGCGTCTAATTTCCCAAACCAAACTGCTTGCAGCTCTAACTCCCTTCTAACTACCACTTCTTCGGTTCAGTGAGATATGCTGGATTCTAAACGGAGAAGCTTCTCTGACGCTTTTTCACAGAGATTTTGAAACTGAAATCTCCCATGACGTTTCCACCATAGGCAGCAATGGGCTTCCCCATAGAACTTGCCAACCTGAATTCCTACAGGCTAGATTGAGAGGCACATTCTGCTGCTTCCTCCCTTAGAGTTAAGCTTGCTTCTAAAAGCTCAACCTCTGGGGAGTCTGCTTGGCAGAGATATAGAACACACTTTTCCAAGCCTGTTGGAAGTCCTTTGCAGTGTCATTTCGCATCTAATTTCCCAAACCAAACTGCTTGCAGCTCTAACTCCCTTCTAACTACCACTTCTTCGGTTCAGTGAGATATGCTGGATTCTAAACGGAGAAGCTTCTCTGACGCTTTTTCACAGAGATTTTGAAACTGAAATCTCCGATGCCGTTTCCACCATAGGCAGCAATGGGCTTCCCCATAGAACTTGCCAACCTGAATTCCTACAGGCTAGATGTGAGAGGCACATTCTGCTGCTTCCTCCCTTAGAGTTAAACTTACTTCTGAAAGCTCAACCTCCGGGGAGTTTGTTTGGCAGAGATATAGAACACACTTTTCCAAGCCTGTTGGAAGGCATTTGCAGTTTCATTTCGCGTCTAATTTCCCAAACCAAACTGCTTGCAGCTCTAACTGCCTTCTAACTACCACTTCTTCGGTTCAGTGAGATATGCTGGATTCTAAACGGAGAAGCTTCTCTCACGCTTTTTCACAGAGATTTTGAAACTGAAATCTCCCATGCCGTTTCCACCATAGGCAGCAATGGGCTTCCCCATAGAACTTGCCAACCTGAATTCCTAAAGGCTAGATGTGAGAGGCACATTCTGCTGCTTCCTCCCTTAGAGTTAAACTGGCTTCTGAAAGCTCAACCTCCGGGGAGTCTGTTTGGCAGAGATATAGAACACACTTTTCCAAGCCTGTTGGAAGGCATTTGCAGTTTCATTTCGCGTCTAATTTCCCAAACCAAACTGCTTGCAGCTCTAACTCCCTTCTAACTACCACTTCTTCGGTTCAGTGAGATATGCTGGATTCTAAACGGAGAAGCTTCTCTGACGCTTTTTCACAGAGATTTTGAAACTGAAATCTCCCATGCCGTTTTACCCATAGGCAGCAATGGGCTTCCCCATAGAACTTGCCAACCTGAATTCCTACAGGCTAGATGTGAGAGGCACATTCTGCTGCTTCCTCCCTTAGAGTTAAACTAGCTTCTGAAAGCTCAACCTCCGGGGAGTGTGTTTGGCAGAGATAACGAACACACTTTTCCAAGCCTGTTGGAAGGCCTTTGCAGTGTCATTTCGCGTCTAATTTCCGAAACCAAACTGCTTGCAGCTCTAACTCCCTTCTAACTACCACTTCTTCGGTTCAGTGAGATATGCTGGATTCTAAACGGAGAAGCTTCTCTGACGCTTTTTCACAGAGATTTTGAAACTGAAATCTCCCATGCCGTTTCCACCATAGGCAGCAATGGGCTTCCCCATAGAACTTGCCAACCTGAATTCCTACAGGCTAGATGTGAGAGGCACATTCTGCTGCTTCCTCCCTTAGAGTTAAACTGGCTTCTGAAAGCTCAACCTCCGGGGAGTCTGTTTGGCAGAGATATAGAACACACTTTTCCAAGCCTGTTGGAAGGCATTTGCAGTTTCATTTCGCGTCTAATTTCCCAAACCAAACTGCTTGCAGCTCTAACTCCCTTCTAACTACCACTTCTTCGGTTCAGTGAGATATGCTGGATTCTAAACGGAGAAGCTTCTCTGACGCTTTTTCACAGAGATTTTGAAACTGAAATCTCCCATGACGTTTCCACCATAGGCAGCAATGGGCTTCCCCATAGAACTTGCCAACCTGAATTCCTACAGGCTAGATTGAGAGGCACATTCTGCTGCTTCCTCCCTTAGAGTTAAACTTGCTTCTGAAAGCTCAACCTCCGGGGAGTCTGTTTGGCAGAGATATAGAACACACTTTTCCAAGCCTGTTGGAAGGCATTTGCAGTTTCATTTCACGTCTAATTTCCCAAACCAAACTGCTTGCAGCTCTAACTCCCTTCTAACTACCACTTCTTCGGTTCAGTGAGATATGCTGGATTCTAAACGGAGAAGCTTCTCTGACGCTTTTTCACAGAGATTTTGAAACTGAAATCTCCCATGCCGTTTCCACCAGAGGCAGCAATGGGCTTCCCCATAGAACTTGCCAACCTGAATTCCTACAGGCTAGATGTGAGAGGCACATTCTGCTGCTTCCTCCCTTAGAGTTAAACTAGCTTCTGAAAGCTCAACCTCCGGGGAGTCTGTTTGGCAGAGATATAGAACACACTTTTCCAAGCCTGTTTGAAGGCATTTGCAGTTTCATTTCGCGTCTAATTTCCCAAACCAAACTGCTTGCAGCTCTAACTCCCTTCTAACTACCACTTCTTCGGTTCAGTGAGATATGCTGGATTCTAAACGGAGAAGCTTCTCTGACGCTTTTTCACAGAGATTTTGAAACTGAAATCTCCCATGCCGTTTCCACCATAGGCAGCAATGGGCTTCCCCATAGAACTTGCCAACCTGAATTCCTACAGGCTAGATGTGAGAGGCACATTCTGCTGCTTCCTCCCTTAGAGTTAAACTTGCTTCTGAAAGCTCAACCTCCGGGGAGTCTGTTTGGCAGAGATATAGAACACACTTTTCCAAGCCTGTTGGAAGGCATTTGCAGTTTCATTTCGCGTCTAATTTCCCAAACCAAACTGCTTGCAGCTCTAACTCCCTTCTAACTACCACTTCTTCGGTTCAGTGAGATATGCTGGATTCTAAACGGAGAAGCTTCTCTGACGCTTTTTCACAGAGATTTTGAAACTGAAATCTCCCATGACGTTTCCACCATAGGCAGCAATGGGCTTCCCCATAGAACTTGCCAACCTGAATTCCTACAGGCTAGATTGAGAGGCACATTCTGCTGCTTCCTCCCTTAGAGTTAAGCTTGCTTCTAAAAGCTCAACCTCTGGGGAGTCTGCTTGGCAGAGATATAGAACACACTTTTCCAAGCCTGTTGGAAGTCCTTTGCAGTGTCATTTCGCATCTAATTTCCCAAACCAAACTGCTTGCAGCTCTAACTCCCTTCTAACTACCACTTCTTCGGTTCAGTGAGATATGCTGGATTCTAAACGGAGAAGCTTCTCTGACGCTTTTTCACAGAGATTTTGAAACTGAAATCTCCGATGCCGTTTCCACCATAGGCAGCAATGGGCTTCCCCATAGAACTTGCCAACCTGAATTCCTACAGGCTAGATGTGAGAGGCACATTCTGCTGCTTCCTCCCTTAGAGTTAAACTTACTTCTGAAAGCTCAACCTCCGGGGAGTTTGTTTGGCAGAGATATAGAACACACTTTTCCAAGCCTGTTGGAAGGCATTTGCAGTTTCATTTCGCGTCTAATTTCCCAAACCAAACTGCTTGCAGCTCTAACTGCCTTCTAACTACCACTTCTTCGGTTCAGTGAGATATGCTGGATTCTAAACGGAGAAGCTTCTCTCACGCTTTTTCACAGAGATTTTGAAACTGAAATCTCCCATGCCGTTTCCACCATAGGCAGCAATGGGCTTCCCCATAGAACTTGCCAACCTGAATTCCTAAAGGCTAGATGTGAGAGGCACATTCTGCTGCTTCCTCCCTTAGAGTTAAACTGGCTTCTGAAAGCTCAACCTCCGGGGAGTCTGTTTGGCAGAGATATAGAACACACTTTTCCAAGCCTGTTGGAAGGCATTTGCAGTTTCATTTCGCGTCTAATTTCCCAAACCAAACTGCTTGCAGCTCTAACTCCCTTCTAACTACCACTTCTTCGGTTCAGTGAGATATGCTGGATTCTAAACGGAGAAGCTTCTCTGACGCTTTTTCACAGAGATTTTGAAACTGAAATCTCCCATGCCGTTTTACCCATAGGCAGCAATGGGCTTCCCCATAGAACTTGCCAACCTGAATTCCTACAGGCTAGATGTGAGAGGCACATTCTGCTGCTTCCTCCCTTAGAGTTAAACTAGCTTCTGAAAGCTCAACCTCCGGGGAGTGTGTTTGGCAGAGATAACGAACACACTTTTCCAAGCCTGTTGGAAGGCCTTTGCAGTGTCATTTCGCGTCTAATTTCCGAAACCAAACTGCTTGCAGCTCTAACTCCCTTCTAACTACCACTTCTTCGGTTCAGTGAGATATGCTGGATTCTAAACGGAGAAGCTTCTCTGACGCTTTTTCACAGAGATTTTGAAACTGAAATCTCCCATGCCGTTTCCACCATAGGCAGCAATGGGCTTCCCCATAGAACTTGCCAACCTGAATTCCTACAGGCTAGATGTGAGAGGCACATTCTGCTGCTTCCTCCCTTAGAGTTAAACTGGCTTCTGAAAGCTCAACCTCCGGGGAGTCTGTTTGGCAGAGATATAGAACACACTTTTCCAAGCCTGTTGGAAGGCATTTGCAGTTTCATTTCGCGTCTAATTTCCCAAACCAAACTGCTTGCAGCTCTAACTCCCTTCTAACTACCACTTCTTCGGTTCAGTGAGATATGCTGGATTCTAAACGGAGAAGCTTCTCTGACGCTTTTTCACAGAGATTTTGAAACTGAAATCTCCCATGACGTTTCCACCATAGGCAGCAATGGGCTTCCCCATAGAACTTGCCAACCTGAATTCCTACAGGCTAGATTGAGAGGCACATTCTGCTGCTTCCTCCCTTAGAGTTAAACTTGCTTCTGAAAGCTCAACCTCCGGGGAGTCTGTTTGGCAGAGATATAGAACACACTTTTCCAAGCCTGTTGGAAGGCATTTGCAGTTTCATTTCACGTCTAATTTCCCAAACCAAACTGCTTGCAGCTCTAACTCCCTTCTAACTACCACTTCTTCGGTTCAGTGAGATATGCTGGATTCTAAACGGAGAAGCTTCTCTGACGCTTTTTCACAGAGATTTTGAAACTGAAATCTCCCATGCCGTTTCCACCAGAGGCAGCAATGGGCTTCCCCATAGAACTTGCCAACCTGAATTCCTACAGGCTAGATGTGAGAGGCACATTCTGCTGCTTCCTCCCTTAGAGTTAAACTAGCTTCTGAAAGCTCAACCTCCGGGGAGTCTGTTTGGCAGAGATATAGAACACACTTTTCCAAGCCTGTTTGAAGGCATTTGCAGTTTCATTTCGCGTCTAATTTCCCAAACCAAACTGCTTGCAGCTCTAACTCCCTTCTAACTACCACTTCTTCGGTTCAGTGAGATATGCTGGATTCTAAACGGAGAAGCTTCTCTGACGCTTTTTCACAGAGATTTTGAAACTGAAATCTCCCATGCCGTTTCCACCATAGGCAGCAATGGGCTTCCCCATAGAACTTGCCAACCTGAATTCCTACAGGCTAGATGTGAGAGGCACATTCTGCTGCTTCCTCCCTTAGAGTTAAACTTGCTTCTGAAAGCTCAACCTCCGGGGAGTCTGTTTGGCAGAGATATAGAACACACTTTTCCAAGCCTGTTGGAAGGCATTTGCAGTTTCATTTCGCGTCTAATTTCCCAAACCAAACTGCTTGCAGCTCTAACTCCCTTCTAACTACCACTTCTTCGGTTCAGTGAGATATGCTGGATTCTAAACGGAGAAGCTTCTCTGACGCTTTTTCACAGAGATTTGAAACTGAAATCTCCCATGACGTTTCCACCATAGGCAGCAATGGGCTTCCCCATAGAACTTGCCAACCTGAATTCCTACAGGCTAGATTGAGAGGCACATTCTGCTGCTTCCTCCCTTAGAGTTAAGCTTGCTTCTAAAAGCTCAACCTCTGGGGAGTCTGCTTGGCAGAGATATAGAACACACTTTTCCAAGCCTGTTGGAAGTCCTTTGCAGTGTCATTTCGCATCTAATTTCCCAAACCAAACTGCTTGCAGCTCTAACTCCCTTCTAACTACCACTTCTTCGGTTCAGTGAGATATGCTGGATTCTAAACGGAGAAGCTTCTCTGACGCTTTTTCACAGAGATTTTGAAACTGAAATCTCCGATGCCGTTTCCACCATAGGCAGCAATGGGCTTCCCCATAGAACTTGCCAACCTGAATTCCTACAGGCTAGATGTGAGAGGCACATTCTGCTGCTTCCTCCCTTAGAGTTAAACTTACTTCTGAAAGCTCAACCTCCGGGGAGTTTGTTTGGCAGAGATATAGAACACACTTTTCCAAGCCTGTTGGAAGGCATTTGCAGTTTCATTTCGCGTCTAATTTCCCAAACCAAACTGCTTGCAGCTCTAACTGCCTTCTAACTACCACTTCTTCGGTTCAGTGAGATATGCTGGATTCTAAACGGAGAAGCTTCTCTGACGCTTTTTCACAGAGATTTTGAAACTGAAATCTCCCATGCCGTTTCCACCATAGGCAGCAATGGGCTTCCCCATAGAACTTGCCAACCTGAATTCCTAAAGGCTAGATGTGAGAGGCACATTCTGCTGCTTCCTCCCTTAGAGTTAAACTGGCTTCTGAAAGCTCAACCTCCGGGGAGTCTGTTTGGCAGAGATATAGAACACACTTTTCCAAGCCTGTTGGAAGGCATTTGCAGTTTCATTTCGCGTCTAATTTCCCAAACCAAACTGCTTGCAGCTCTAACTCCCTTCTAACTACCACTTCTTCGGTTCAGTGAGATATGCTGGATTCTAAACGGAGAAGCTTCTCTGACGCTTTTTCACAGAGATTTTGAAACTGAAATCTCCCATGACGTTTCCACCATAGGCAGCAATGGGCTTCCCCATAGAACTTGCCAACCTGAATTCCTACAGGCTAGATTGAGAGGCACATTCTGCTGCTTCCTCCCTTAGAGTTAAACTTGCTTCTGAAAGCTCAACCTCCGGGGAGTCTGTTTGGCAGAGATATAGAACACACTTTTCCAAGCCTGTTGGAAGGCATTTGCAGTTTCATTTCACGTCTAATTTCCCAAACCAAACTGCTTGCAGCTCTAACTCCCTTCTAACTACCACTTCTTCGGTTCAGTGAGATATGCTGGATTCTAAACGGAGAAGCTTCTCTGACGCTTTTTCACAGAGATTTTGAAACTGAAATCTCCCATGCCGTTTCCACCAGAGGCAGCAATGGGCTTCCCCATAGAACTTGCCAACCTGAATTCCTACAGGCTAGATGTGAGAGGCACATTCTGCTGCTTCCTCCCTTAGAGTTAAACTAGCTTCTGAAAGCTCAACCTCCGGGGAGTCTGTTTGGCAGAGATATAGAACACACTTTTCCAAGCCTGTTTGAAGGCATTTGCAGTTTCATTTCGCGTCTAATTTCCCAAACCAAACTGCTTGCAGCTCTAACTCCCTTCTAACTACCACTTCTTCGGTTCAGTGAGATATGCTGGATTCTAAACGGAGAAGCTTCTCTGACGCTTTTTCACAGAGATTTTGAAACTGAAATCTCCCATGCCGTTTCCACCATAGGCAGCAATGGGCTTCCCCATAGAACTTGCCAACCTGAATTCCTACAGGCTAGATGTGAGAGGCACATTCTGCTGCTTCCTCCCTTAGAGTTAAACTTGCTTCTGAAAGCTCAACCTCCGGGGAGTCTGTTTGGCAGAGATATAGAACACACTTTTCCAAGCCTGTTGGAAGGCATTTGCAGATTCATTTCGCGTCTAATTTCCCAAACCAAACTGCTTGCAGCTCTAACTCCCTTCTAACTACCACTTCTTCGGTTCAGTGAGATATGCTGGATTCTAAACGGAGAAGCTTCTCTGACGCTTTTTCACAGAGATTTTGAAACTGAAATCTCCCATGCCGTTTCCACCATAGGCAGCAATGGGCTTCCCCATAGAACTTGCCAACCTGAATTCCTACAGGCTAGATTGAGAGGCACATTCTGCTGCTTCCGCCCTTAGAGTTAAGCTTGCTTCTGAAAGCTCAACCTCTGGGGAGTCTGCTTGGCAGAGATATAGAACACACTTTTCCAAGCCTGTTGGAAGTCCTTTGCAGTGTCATTTCTCATCTAATTTCCCAAACCAAACTGCTTGCAGCTCTAACTCCCTTCTAACTACCACTTCTTCGGTTCAGTGAGATATGCTGGATTCTAAACGGAGAAGCTTCTCTGACGCTTTTTCACAGAGATTTTGAAACTGAAATCTCCGATGCCGTTTCCACCATAGGCAGCAATGGGCTTCCCCATAGAACTTGCCAACCTGAATTCCTACAGGCTAGATGTGAGAGGCACATTCTGCTGCTTCCTCCCTTAGAGTTAAACTTGCTTCTGAAAGCTCAACCTCCGGGGAGTTTGTTTGGCAGAGATATAGAACACACTTTTCCAAGCCTGTTGGAAGGCATTTGCAGTTTCATTTCGCGTCTAATTTCCCAAACCAAACTGCTTGCAGCTCTAACTGCCTTCTAACTACCACTTCTTCGGTTCAGTGAGATATGCTGGATTCTAAACGGAGAAGCTTCTCTGACGCTTTTTCACAGAGATTTTGAAACTGAAATCTCCCATGCCGTTTCCACCATAGGCAGCAATGGGCTTCCCCATAGAACTTGCCAACCTGAATTCCTATAGGCTAGATGTGAGAGGCACATTCTGCTGCTTCCTCCCTAACAGTTAAGCTTGCTTCTGAAAGCTCAACCTCCGGGGACTCTGTTTGGCACAGATATAGAACACACTTTTCCAAGCCTGTTGGAAGGCCTTTGCAGTGTCATTTCGCATCTAATTTCCCAAACCAAACTGCTTGCAGCTCTAACTCCCTTCTAACTACCACTTCTTCGGTTCAGTGAGATATGCTGGATTCTAAACGGAGAAGCTTCTCTGACGCTTTTTCACAGAGATTTTGAAACTGAAATCTCCCATGCCGTTTCCACCAGAGGCAGCAATGGGCTTCCCCATAGAACTTGCCAACCTGAATTCCTACAGGCTAGATGTGAGAGGCACATTCTGCTGCTTCCTCCCTTAGAGTTAAACTAGCTTCTGAAAGCTCAACCTCCGGGGAGTCTGTTTGGCAGAGATATAGAACACACTTTTCCAAGCCTGTTTGAAGGCATTTGCAGTTTCATTTCGCGTCTAATTTCCCAAACCAAACTGCTTGCAGCTCTAACTCCCTTCTAACTACCACTTCTTCGGTTCAGTGAGATATGCTGGATTCTAAACGGAGAAGCTTCTCTGACGCTTTTTCACAGAGATTTTGAAACTGAAATCTCCCATGCCGTTTCCACCATAGGCAGCAATGGGCTTCCCCATAGAACTTGCCAACCTGAATTCCTACAGGCTAGATGTGAGAGGCACATTCTGCTGCTTCCTCCCTTAGAGTTAAACTTGCTTCTGAAAGCTCAACCTCCGGGGAGTCTGTTTGGCAGAGATATAGAACACACTTTTCCAAGCCTGTTGGAAGGCATTTGCAGTTTCATTTCGCGTCTAATTTCCCAAACCAAACTGCTTGCAGCTCTAACTCCCTTCTAACTACCACTTCTTCGGTTCAGTGAGATATGCTGGATTCTAAACGGAGAAGCTTCTCTGACGCTTTTTCACAGAGATTTTGAAACTGAAATCTCCCATGACGTTTCCACCATAGGCAGCAATGGGCTTCCCCATAGAACTTGCCAACCTGAATTCCTACAGGCTAGATTGAGAGGCACATTCTGCTGCTTCCTCCCTTAGAGTTAAGCTTGCTTCTAAAAGCTCAACCTCTGGGGAGTCTGCTTGGCAGAGATATAGAACACACTTTTCCAAGCCTGTTGGAAGTCCTTTGCAGTGTCATTTCGCATCTAATTTCCCAAACCAAACTGCTTGCAGCTCTAACTCCCTTCTAACTACCACTTCTTCGGTTCAGTGAGATATGCTGGATTCTAAATGGAGAAGCTTCTCTGACGCTTTTTCACAGAGATTTTGAAACTGAAATCTCCGATGCCGTTTCCACCATAGGCAGCAATGGGCTTCCCCATAGAACTTGCCAACCTGAATTCCTACAGGCTAGATGTGAGAGGCACATTCTGCTGCTTCCTCCCTTAGAGTTAAACTTACTTCTGAAAGCTCAACCTCCGGGGAGTTTGTTTGGCAGAGATATAGAACACACTTTTCCAAGCCTGTTGGAAGGCATTTGCAGTTTCATTTCGCGTCTAATTTCCCAAACCAAACTGCTTGCAGCTCTAACTGCCTTCTAACTACCACTTCTTCGGTTCAGTGAGATATGCTGGATTCTAAACGGAGAAGCTTCTCTGACGCTTTTTCACAGAGATTTTGAAACTGAAATCTCCCATGCCGTTTCCACCATAGGCAGCAATGGGCTTCCCCATAGAACTTGCCAACCTGAATTCCTAAAGGCTAGATGTGAGAGGCACATTCTGCTGCTTCCTCCCTTAGAGTTAAACTGGCTTCTGAAAGCTCAACCTCCGGGGAGTCTGTTTGGCAGAGATATAGAACACACTTTTCCAAGCCTGTTGGAAGGCATTTGCAGTTTCATTTCGCGTCTAATTTCCCAAACCAAACTGCTTGCAGCTCTAACTCCCTTCTAACTACCACTTCTTCGGTTCAGTGAGATATGCTGGATTCTAAACGGAGAAGCTTCTCTGACGCTTTTTCACAGAGATTTTGAAACTGAAATCTCCCATGCCGTTTCCACCATAGGCAGCAATGGGCTTCCCCATAGAACTTGCCAACCTGAATTCCTATAGGCTAGATGTGAGAGGCACATTCTGCTGCTTCCTCCCTAACAGTTAAGCTTGCTTCTGAAAGCTCAACCTCCGGGGACTCTGTTTGGCACAGATATAGAACACACTTTTCCAAGCCTGTTGGAAGGCCTTTGCAGTGTCATTTCGCATCTAATTTCCCAAACCAAACTGCTTGCAGCTCTAACTCCCTTCTAACTACCACTTCTTCGGTTCAGTGAGATATGCTGGATTCTAAACGGAGAAGCTTCTCTGACGCTTTTTCACAGAGATTTTGAAACTGAAATCTCCCATGCCGTTTCCACCATAGGCAGCAATGGGCTTCCCCATAGAACTTGCCAACCTGAATTCCTACAGGCTAGATTGAGAGGCACATTCTGCTGCTTCCGCCCTTAGAGTTAAGCTTGCTTCTGAAAGCTCAACCTCTGGGGAGTCTGCTTGGCAGAGATATAGAACACACTTTTCCAAGCCTGTTGGAAGTCCTTTGCAGTGTCATTTCTCATCTAATTTCCCAAACCAAACTGCTTGCAGCTCTAACTCCCTTCTAACTACCACTTCTTCGGTTCAGTGAGATATGCTGGATTCTAAACGGAGAAGCTTCTCTGACGCTTTTTCACAGAGATTTTGAAACTGAAATCTCCGATGCCATTTCCACCATAGGCAGCAATGGGCTTCCCCATAGAACTTGCCAACCTGAATTCCTACAGGCTAGATGTGAGAGGCACATTCTGCTGCTTCCTCCCTTAGAGTTAAACTTGCTTCTGAAAGCTCAACCTCCGGGGAGTTTGTTTGGCAGAGATATAGAACACACTTTTCCAAGCCTGTTGGAAGGCATTTGCAGTTTCATTTCGCGTCTAATTTCCCAAACCAAACTGCTTGCAGCTCTAACTGCCTTCTAACTACCACTTCTTCGGTTCAGTGAGATATGCTGGATTCTAAACGGAGAAGCTTCTCTGACGCTTTTTCACAGAGATTTTGAAACTGAAATCTCCCATGCCGTTTCCACCATAGGCAGCAATGGGCTTCCCCATAGAACTTGCCAACCTGAATTCCTATAGGCTAGATGTGAGAGGCACATTCTGCTGCTTCCTCCCTAACAGTTAAGCTTGCTTCTGAAAGCTCAACCTCCGGGGACTCTGTTTGGCACAGATATAGAACACACTTTTCCAAGCCTGTTGGAAGGCCTTTGCAGTGTCATTTCGCATCTAATTTCCCAAACCAAACTGCTTGCAGCTCTAACTCCCTTCTAACTACCACTTCTTCGGTTCAGTGAGATATGCTGGATTCTAAACGGAGAAGCTTCTCTGACGCTTTTTCACAGAGATTTTGAAACTGAAATCTCCCATGCCGTTTCCACCATAGGCAGCAATGGGCTTCCCCATAGAACTTGCCAACCTGAATTCCTACAGGCTAGATGTGAGAGGCACATTCTGCTGCTTCCTCCCTTAGAGTTAAACTAGCTTCTGAAAGCTCAACCTCCGGGGAGTTTGTTTGGCAGAGATATAGAACACACTTTTCCAAGCCTGTTGGAAGGCATTTGCAGTTTCATTTCGCGTCTAATTTCCCAAACCAAACTGCTTGCAGCTCTAACTCCCTTCTAACTACCACTTCTTCGGTTCAGTGAGATATGCTGGATTCTAAACGGAGAAGCTTCTCTGACGCTTTTTCACAGAGATTTTGAAACTGAAATCTCCCATGCCGTTTCCACCATAGGCAGCAATGGGCTTCCCCATAGAACTTGCCAACCTGAATTCCTACAGGCTAGATGTGAGAGGCACATTCTGCTGCTTCCTCCCTTAGAGTTAAACTTGCTTCTGAAAGCTCAACCTCTGGGGAGTCTGTTTGGCAGAGATATAGAACACACTTTTCCAAGCCTGTTGGAAGGCATTTGCAGTGTCATTTCGCGTCTAATTTCCCAAACCAAACTGCTTGCAGCTCTAACTCCCTTCTAACTACCACTTCTTGGTTCAGTGAGATATGCTGGATTCTAAACGGAGAAGCTTCTCTGACGCTTTTTCACAGAAATTTTGAAACTGAAATCTCCCATGCCGTTTCCACCATAGGCAGCAATGGGCTTCATCATAGAAGTTGCCAACCTGAATTCCTACAGGCTAGATGTGAGGGGCACATTCTGCTGCTTCCACCCTAAGAGTTAAACTTGCTTCTGAAAGCTCAACCTCCGGGGAGTCTGTTTGACAGTGATATAGAACACACTTTTCCAAGCCTGTTCGAAGGCCTTTGCAATGTGATTTCGCGTCTAATTTCCCAAACCAAAGTGCTTGCAGTTCTAACTCCCTTCTAACTAAACTTCTTCGGTTCAGTGAGATATGCTGGATTCTAAGCGGAGAAGCATCCCTGATGCTTTTTCACAGAGATTTTGAAACTGAAATTTCGAAACCCGTTTCCAACGAAGGCGCCAATGGGCTTCCCCATAGAACTTGCCAACCTGAATTCCTACAGGCTAGATGTGAGAGGCACATTCTGCTGCTTCCTCCCTTAGAGTTACACTTGCTTCTGAAAGCTCAACCTCCGGGGAGTGTGTTTGGCAGAGGTATAGAACACACTTTTCCAAGCCTCTTGGAAGGCCTCTGCAGTGTCATTTCGCGTCTAATTTCCCAAACCAAACTGCTTGCAGCTCTAACTCCCTTCTAACTACCACTTCCTCGGTTCAGTGAGATATGCTGGATTCTAAACGGAGAAGCTTCCCTGACGCTTTTTCACAGAGATTTTGAAACTGAAATCTCCCATGCCGTTTCCACCATAGGCATCAATGGGCTTCCCCATAGAACTTGCCAACCTGAATTCCTACAGGCTAGATGTGAGAGGCACATTCTGCTGCTTCCACCCTAAGAGTTAAACTTGCTTCTGAAAGCTCATCCTCCGGGGAGTCTGTTGGGCAGAGATATAGAACACACTTTTCCAAGCCAGTTCGAAGGCCTTTGCAATGTGATTTCTCGTCTAATTTCCCAAACCAAACTGCTTGCAGCTCTAACTCCCTTCTAACTACCACTTCTTCGGTTCAGTGAGATATGCTGGATTCTAAACGGAGAAGCTTCTCTGACGCTTTTTCACAGAGATTTTGAAACTGAAATCTCCCATGCCCTTTTACCCATAGGCAGCAATGGGCTTCCCCATAGAACTTGCCAACCTGAATTCCTACAGGCTAGATGTGAGAGGCACATTCTGCTGCTTCCTCCCTTAGAGTTAAACTAGCTTCTGAAAGCTCAACCTCCGGGGAGTGTGTTTGGCAGAGATATCGAACACACTTTTCCAAGCCTGTTGGAAGGCATTTGCAGTGTCATTTCGCGTCTAATTTCCGAAACCAAACTGTTTGCCGGTCTAACTCCCTTCTAAATACCACTTCTTCGGTTCAGTGAGAATTGCTGTATTCTAAACGCGGAAGCTTCTCTGACACTTTTACACAGAGATTTTGAAACTGAAATCTCCTAACCCGTTTCCACCATAGACGGCAATGGGCTCCCCCATAGAACTTGGCAACCTGAATTCCTACAGGCTAGATGTGAGAGGCACATTCTGCTGCTTCGTCCCTTAGAGTTGAACATGCTTCTAAAAGCTCAACCTGCAGGGAGTCTCTTTGGCTGAGATATAGGACACACATTTTCAAGCCTCTTGGAAGGCATTTGCAGTGTGATTTCGTGTCTAATTTGCCAAACCAAACTGTTTGGAGCTCTAACTCCCTTATAAGAAACCACTTCTTCTTTCAGTGAGATATCCTGTACTCTAAAAGGGTAAGATTCTCTAACGCCTTTTCAGAGAGATTTTGAAACTGAAATCTCCCAAGCCATTTCCACCATAGGCGCCAATGGGCTTCCCCATAGAACTTTCCAACCTGAATTCCTACAGGCTAGATGTAGGAGGCACATTCTGCTGCTTCGTCCCTTAGAGTTAAACATGCTTCTAAAAGCTCAACCTCCAGGGAGTCTCTTTGGTAGAGTTATGGCACACACTTTGCAAGCCTGTTGAACGGCCTTTGCAGTGTGATTTCGCGTCTAATTTCCCAAACCAAACTGCTTGCAGCTCTAACTCCCTTCTAACTACCACTTCTTAGGTTCAGTGAGAGTTGCTGTATTCTAAACGCGGAAGCTTCTCTGACACTTTTACACAGAGATTTTCAAACTGATATCTCCCAACTCGTTTCCACAATCGACGGCAATGGGCTTCCCCATAGAACTTGCCAACCTGAATTCCTACAGGCTAGATGTGAGAGGCACATTCTGCTGCTTCCTCCCTTAGAGGTAAGCTTCCTTCTCAAAGCTCAATCTCCAGGGAGTCTCTTTGGCAGAGTTATAGCACACACTTTTCCAAGCCTTTTGTAAGGCATTTGCAGTGTGATTTCATGTCTAATTTCCAAAACCAAAGAGTTTAAAGCTCTAACTCCCTTATAACTACCACTTCTTTGGTTCAGTGCGATATGCTGGATTCTAAACGGGGAAGCTTCTTTGACGCTCTTTCACAGAGTTTTTGAAACTGAAATCTCCAAACCCATTTCCAACGTAGGCACCAATGGGCTTCCCCATACAACCTGCCAACCTGAATTCCTACAGGCTAGATGTGAGAGCCACATTCTGCTCCTTCCTACCTTAGCATTGAACTTGCTTCTAAAAGCTCAACCTCCAGGGAGTCTCTTTGGCTGAGATATAGCACACAATTTTCCAAGCCTTTTGGAAGGCCTTTGCAGTGTGATTTCGCGTCTTATTTCCCAAACCAAACTGTTTGCAGATCTAAATCCGTTCTAACTACCATTTCTTTGGTTCAGTGAGATATGCTGGATTCTAAACGGGGAAGCTTCTCTGACGCTTTTTCACAGAGATTTTGAAACTGAAATCTCCCATGCCGTTTCCACCATAGGCAGCAATGGGCTTCCCCATAGAACTTGCCAACCTGAATTCCTATAGGCTAGATGTGAGAGGCACATTCTGCTGCTTCCTCCCTAACAGTTAAGCTTGCTTCTGAAAGCTCAACCTCCGGGGACTCTGTTTGGCACAGATATAGAACACACTTTTCCAAGCCTGTTGGAAGGCCTTTGCAGTGTCATTTCGCATCTAATTTCCCAAACCAAACTGCTTGCAGCTCTAACTCCCTTCTAACTACCACTTCTTCGGTTCAGTGAGATATGCTGGATTCTAAACGGAGAAGCTTCTCTGACGCTTTTTCACAGAGATTTTGAAACTGAAATCTCCCATGCCGTTTCCACCAGAGGCAGCAATGGGCTTCCCCATAGAACTTGCCAACCTGAATTCCTACAGGCTAGATGTGAGAGGCACATTCTGCTGCTTCCTCCCTTAGAGTTAAACTAGCTTCTGAAAGCTCAACCTCCGGGGAGTCTGTTTGGCAGAGATATAGAACACACTTTTCCAAGCCTGTTTGAAGGCATTTGCAGTTTCATTTCGCGTCTAATTTCCCAAACCAAACTGCTTGCAGCTCTAACTCCCTTCTAACTACCACTTCTTCGGTTCAGTGAGATATGCTGGATTCTAAACGGAGAAGCTTCTCTGACGCTTTTTCACAGAGATTTTGAAACTGAAATCTCCCATGCCGTTTCCACCATAGGCAGCAATGGGCTTCCCCATAGAACTTGCCAACCTGAATTCCTACAGGCTAGATGTGAGAGGCACATTCTGCTGCTTCCTCCCTTAGAGTTAAACTTGCTTCTGAAAGCTCAACCTCCGGGGAGTCTGTTTGGCAGAGATATAGAACACACTTTTCCAAGCCTGTTGGAAGGCATTTGCAGTTTCATTTCGCGTCTAATTTCCCAAACCAAACTGCTTGCAGCTCTAACTCCCTTCTAACTACCACTTCTTCGGTTCAGTGAGATATGCTGGATTCTAAACGGAGAAGCTTCTCTGACGCTTTTTCACAGAGATTTTGAAACTGAAATCTCCCATGACGTTTCCACCATAGGCAGCAATGGGCTTCCCCATAGAACTTGCCAACCTGAATTCCTACAGGCTAGATTGAGAGGCACATTCTGCTGCTTCCTCCCTTAGAGTTAAGCTTGCTTCTAAAAGCTCAACCTCTGGGGAGTCTGCTTGGCAGAGATATAGAACACACTTTTCCAAGCCTGTTGGAAGTCCTTTGCAGTGTCATTTCGCATCTAATTTCCCAAACCAAACTGCTTGCAGCTCTAACTCCCTTCTAACTACCACTTCTTCGGTTCAGTGAGATATGCTGGATTCTAAACGGAGAAGCTTCTCTGACGCTTTTTCACAGAGATTTTGAAACTGAAATCTCCGATGCCGTTTCCACCATAGGCAGCAATGGGCTTCCCCATAGAACTTGCCAACCTGAATTCCTACAGGCTAGATGTGAGAGGCACATTCTGCTGCTTCCTCCCTTAGAGTTAAACTTACTTCTGAAAGCTCAACCTCCGGGGAGTTTGTTTGGCAGAGATATAGAACACACTTTTCCAAGCCTGTTGGAAGGCATTTGCAGTTTCATTTCGCGTCTAATTTCCCAAACCAAACTGCTTGCAGCTCTAACTCCCTTCTAACTACCACTTCTTCGGTTCAGTGAGATATGCTGGATTCTAAACGGAGAAGCTTCTCTGACGCTTTTTCACAGAGATTTTGAAACTGAAATCTCCCATGCCCTTTTACCCATAGGCAGCAATGGGCTTCCCCATAGAACTTGCCAACCTGAATTCCTACAGGCTAGATGTGAGAGGCACATTCTGCTGCTTCCTCCCTTAGAGTTAAACTAGCTTCTGAAAGCTCAACCTCCGGGGAGTGTGTTTGGCAGAGATATCGAACACACTTTTCCAAGCCTGTTGGAAGGCATTTGCAGTGTCATTTCGCGTCTAATTTCCGAAACCAAACTGTTTGCCGGTCTAACTCCCTTCTAAATACCACTTCTTCGGTTCAGTGAGAATTGCTGTATTCTAAACGCGGAAGCTTCTCTGACACTTTACACAGAGATTTTGAAACTGAAATCTCCTAACCCGTTTCCACCATAGACGGCAATGGGCTCCCCCATAGAACTTGGCAACCTGAATTCCTACAGGCTAGATGTGAGAGGCACATTCTGCTGCTTCGTCCCTTAGAGTTGAACATGCTTCTAAAAGCTCAACCTGCAGGGAGTCTCTTTGGCTGAGATATAGGACACACATTTTCAAGCCTCTTGGAAGGCATTTGCAGTGTGATTTCGTGTCTAATTTGCCAAACCAAACTGTTTGGAGCTCTAACTCCCTTATAAGAAACCACTTCTTCTTTCAGTGAGATATCCTGTACTCTAAAAGGGTAAGATTCTCTAACGCCTTTTCAGAGAGATTTTGAAACTGAAATCTCCCAAGCCATTTCCACCATAGGCGCCAATGGGCTTCCCCATAGAACTTTCCAACCTGAATTCCTACAGGCTAGATGTAGGAGGCACATTCTGCTGCTTCGTCCCTTAGAGTTAAACATGCTTCTAAAAGCTCAACCTCCAGGGAGTCTCTTTGGTAGAGTTATGGCACACACTTTGCAAGCCTGTTGAACGGCCTTTGCAGTGTGATTTCGCGTCTAATTTCCCAAACCAAACTGCTTGCAGCTCTAACTCCCTTCTAACTACCACTTCTTAGGTTCAGTGAGAGTTGCTGTATTCTAAACGCGGAAGCTTCTCTGACACTTTTACACAGAGATTTTCAAACTGATATCTCCCAACTCGTTTCCACAATCGACGGCAATGGGCTTCCCCATAGAACTTGCCAACCTGAATTCCTACAGGCTAGATGTGAGAGGCACATTCTGCTGCTTCCTCCCTTAGAGGTAAGCTTCCTTCTCAAAGCTCAATCTCCAGGGAGTCTCTTTGGCAGAGTTATAGCACACACTTTTCCAAGCCTTTTGTAAGGCATTTGCAGTGTGATTTCATGTCTAATTTCCAAAACCAAAGAGTTTAAAGCTCTAACTCCCTTATAACTACCACTTCTTTGGTTCAGTGCGATATGCTGGATTCTAAACGGGGAAGCTTCTTTGACGCTCTTTCACAGAGTTTTTGAAACTGAAATCTCCAAACCCATTTCCAACGTAGGCACCAATGGGCTTCCCCATACAACCTGCCAACCTGAATTCCTACAGGCTAGATGTGAGAGCCACATTCTGCTCCTTCCTACCTTAGCATTGAACTTGCTTCTAAAAGCTCAACCTCCAGGGAGTCTCTTTGGCTGAGATATAGCACACAATTTTCCAAGCCTTTTGGAAGGCCTTTGCAGTGTGATTTCGCGTCTTATTTCCCAAACCAAACTGTTTGCAGATCTAAATCCGTTCTAACTACCATTTCTTTGGTTCAGTGAGATATGCTGGATTCTAAACGGGGAAGCTTCTCTGACGCTTTTTCACAGAGATTTTGAAACTGAAATCTCCCATGCCGTTTCCACCATAGGCAGCAATGGGCTTCCCCATAGAACTTGCCAACCTGAATTCCTATAGGCTAGATGTGAGAGGCACATTCTGCTGCTTCCTCCCTAACAGTTAAGCTTGCTTCTGAAAGCTCAACCTCCGGGGACTCTGTTTGGCACAGATATAGAACACACTTTTCCAAGCCTGTTGGAAGGCCTTTGCAGTGTCATTTCGCATCTAATTTCCCAAACCAAACTGCTTGCAGCTCTAACTCCCTTCTAACTACCACTTCTTCGGTTCAGTGAGATATGCTGGATTCTAAACGGAGAAGCTTCTCTGACGCTTTTTCACAGAGATTTTGAAACTGAAATCTCCCATGCCGTTTCCACCAGAGGCAGCAATGGGCTTCCCCATAGAACTTGCCAACCTGAATTCCTACAGGCTAGATGTGAGAGGCACATTCTGCTGCTTCCTCCCTTAGAGTTAAACTAGCTTCTGAAAGCTCAACCTCCGGGGAGTCTGTTTGGCAGAGATATAGAACACACTTTTCCAAGCCTGTTTGAAGGCATTTGCAGTTTCATTTCGCGTCTAATTTCCCAAACCAAACTGCTTGCAGCTCTAACTCCCTTCTAACTACCACTTCTTCGGTTCAGTGAGATATGCTGGATTCTAAACGGAGAAGCTTCTCTGACGCTTTTTCACAGAGATTTTGAAACTGAAATCTCCCATGCCGTTTCCACCATAGGCAGCAATGGGCTTCCCCATAGAACTTGCCAACCTGAATTCCTACAGGCTAGATGTGAGAGGCACATTCTGCTGCTTCCTCCCTTAGAGTTAAACTTGCTTCTGAAAGCTCAACCTCCGGGGAGTCTGTTTGGCAGAGATATAGAACACACTTTTCCAAGCCTGTTGGAAGGCATTTGCAGTTTCATTTCGCGTCTAATTTCCCAAACCAAACTGCTTGCAGCTCTAACTCCCTTCTAACTACCACTTCTTCGGTTCAGTGAGATATGCTGGATTCTAAACGGAGAAGCTTCTCTGACGCTTTTTCACAGAGATTTTGAAACTGAAATCTCCCATGACGTTTCCACCATAGGCAGCAATGGGCTTCCCCATAGAACTTGCCAACCTGAATTCCTACAGGCTAGATTGAGAGGCACATTCTGCTGCTTCCTCCCTTAGAGTTAAGCTTGCTTCTAAAAGCTCAACCTCTGGGGAGTCTGCTTGGCAGAGATATAGAACACACTTTTCCAAGCCTGTTGGAAGTCCTTTGCAGTGTCATTTCGCATCTAATTTCCCAAACCAAACTGCTTGCAGCTCTAACTCCCTTCTAACTACCACTTCTTCGGTTCAGTGAGATATGCTGGATTCTAAACGGAGAAGCTTCTCTGACGCTTTTTCACAGAGATTTTGAAACTGAAATCTCCGATGCCGTTTCCACCATAGGCAGCAATGGGCTTCCCCATAGAACTTGCCAACCTGAATTCCTACAGGCTAGATGTGAGAGGCACATTCTGCTGCTTCCTCCCTTAGAGTTAAACTTACTTCTGAAAGCTCAACCTCCGGGGAGTTTGTTTGGCAGAGATATAGAACACACTTTTCCAAGCCTGTTGGAAGGCATTTGCAGTTTCATTTCGCGTCTAATTTCCCAAACCAAACTGCTTGCAGCTCTAACTGCCTTCTAACTACCACTTCTTCGGTTCAGTGAGATATGCTGGATTCTAAACGGAGAAGCTTCTCTGACGCTTTTTCACAGAGATTTTGAAACTGAAATCTCCGATGCCGTTTCCACCATAGGCAGCAATGGGCTTCCCCATAGAACTTGCCAACCTGAATTCCTACAGGCTAGATGTGAGAGGCACATTCTGCTGCTTCCTCCCTTAGAGTTAAACTTGCTTCTGAAAGCTCAACCTCCGGGGAGTTTGTTTGGCAGAGATATAGAACACACTTTTCCAAGCCTGTTGGAAGGCATTTGCAGTTTCATTTCGCGTCTAATTTCCCAAACCAAACTGCTTGCAGCTCTAACTGCCTTCTAACTACCACTTCTTCGGTTCAGTGAGATATGCTGGATTCTAAACGGAGAAGCTTCTCTGACGCTTTTTCACAGAGATTTTGAAACTGAAATCTCCCATGCCGTTTCCACCATAGGCAGCAATGGGCTTCCCCATAGAACTTGCCAACCTGAATTCCTATAGGCTAGATGTGAGAGGCACATTCTGCTGCTTCCTCCCTAACAGTTAAGCTTGCTTCTGAAAGCTCAACCTCCGGGGACTCTGTTTGGCACAGATATAGAACACACTTTTCCAAGCCTGTTGGAAGGCCTTTGCAGTGTCATTTCGCATCTAATTTCCCAAACCAAACTGCTTGCAGCTCTAACTCCCTTCTAACTACCACTTCTTCGGTTCAGTGAGATATGCTGGATTCTAAACGGAGAAGCTTCTCTGACGCTTTTTCACAGAGATTTTGAAACTGAAATCTCCCATGCCGTTTCCACCATAGGCAGCAATGGGCTTCCCCATAGAACTTGCCAACCTGAATTCCTACAGGCTAGATGTGAGAGGCACATTCTGCTGCTTCCTCCCTTAGAGTTAAACTAGCTTCTGAAAGCTCAACCTCCGGGGAGTTTGTTTGGCAGAGATATAGAACACACTTTTCCAAGCCTGTTGGAAGGCATTTGCAGTTTCATTTCGCGTCTAATTTCCCAAACCAAACTGCTTGCAGCTCTAACTCCCTTCTAACTACCACTTCTTCGGTTCAGTGAGATATGCTGGATTCTAAACGGAGAAGCTTCTCTGACGCTTTTTCACAGAGATTTTGAAACTGAAATCTCCCATGCCGTTTCCACCATAGGCAGCAATGGGCTTCCCCATAGAACTTGCCAACCTGAATTCCTACAGGCTAGATGTGAGAGGCACATTCTGCTGCTTCCTCCCTTAGAGTTAAACTTGCTTCTGAAAGCTCAACCTCTGGGGAGTCTGTTTGGCAGAGATATAGAACACACTTTTCCAAGCCTGTTGGAAGGCATTTGCAGTGTCATTTCGCGTCTAATTTCCCAAACCAAACTGCTTGCAGCTCTAACTCCCTTCTAACTACCACTTCTTGGTTCAGTGAGATATGCTGGATTCTAAACGGAGAAGCTTCTCTGACGCTTTTTCACAGAAATTTTGAAACTGAAATCTCCCATGCCGTTTCCACCATAGGCAGCAATGGGCTTCATCATAGAAGTTGCCAACCTGAATTCCTACAGGCTAGATGTGAGGGGCACATTCTGCTGCTTCCACCCTAAGAGTTAAACTTGCTTCTGAAAGCTCAACCTCCGGGGAGTCTGTTTGACAGTGATATAGAACACACTTTTCCAAGCCTGTTCGAAGGCCTTTGCAATGTGATTTCGCGTCTAATTTCCCAAACCAAAGTGCTTGCAGTTCTAACTCCCTTCTAACTAAACTTCTTCGGTTCAGTGAGATATGCTGGATTCTAAGCGGAGAAGCATCCCTGATGCTTTTTCACAGAGATTTTGAAACTGAAATTTCGAAACCCGTTTCCAACGAAGGCGCCAATGGGCTTCCCCATAGAACTTGCCAACCTGAATTCCTACAGGCTAGATGTGAGAGGCACATTCTGCTGCTTCCTCCCTTAGAGTTACACTTGCTTCTGAAAGCTCAACCTCCGGGGAGTGTGTTTGGCAGAGGTATAGAACACACTTTTCCAAGCCTCTTGGAAGGCCTCTGCAGTGTCATTTCTCGTCTAATTTCCCAAACCAAACTGCTTGCAGCTCTAACTCCCTTCTAACTACCACTTCCTCGGTTCAGTGAGATATGCTGGATTCTAAACGGAGAAGCTTCCCTGACGCTTTTTCACAGAGATTTTGAAACTGAAATCTCCCATGCCGTTTCCACCATAGGCATCAATGGGCTTCCCCATAGAACTTGCCAACCTGAATTCCTACAGGCTAGATGTGAGAGGCACATTCTGCTGCTTCCACCCTAAGAGTTAAACTTGCTTCTGAAAGCTCATCCTCCGGGGAGTCTGTTGGGCAGAGATATAGAACACACTTTTCCAAGCCAGTTCGAAGGCCTTTGCAATGTGATTTCTCGTCTAATTTCCCAAACCAAACTGCTTGCAGCTCTAACTCCCTTCTAACTACCACTTCTTCGGTTCAGTGAGATATGCTGGATTCTAAACGGAGAAGCTTCTCTGACGCTTTTTCACAGAGATTTTGAAACTGAAATCTCCCATGCCCTTTTACCCATAGGCAGCAATGGGCTTCCCCATAGAACTTGCCAACCTGAATTCCTACAGGCTAGATGTGAGAGGCACATTCTGCTGCTTCCTCCCTTAGAGTTAAACTAGCTTCTGAAAGCTCAACCTCCGGGGAGTGTGTTTGGCAGAGATATCGAACACACTTTTCCAAGCCTGTTGGAAGGCATTTGCAGTGTCATTTCGCGTCTAATTTCCGAAACCAAACTGTTTGCCGGTCTAACTCCCTTCTAAATACCACTTCTTCGGTTCAGTGAGAATTGCTGTATTCTAAACGCGGAAGCTTCTCTGACACTTTTACACAGAGATTTTGAAACTGAAATCTCCTAACCCGTTTCCACCATAGACGGCAATGGGCTCCCCCATAGAACTTGGCAACCTGAATTCCTACAGGCTAGATGTGAGAGGCACATTCTGCTGCTTCGTCCCTTAGAGTTGAACATGCTTCTAAAAGCTCAACCTGCAGGGAGTCTCTTTGGCTGAGATATAGGACACACATTTTCAAGCCTCTTGGAAGGCATTTGCAGTGTGATTTCGTGTCTAATTTGCCAAACCAAACTGTTTGGAGCTCTAACTCCCTTATAAGAAACCACTTCTTCTTTCAGTGAGATATCCTGTACTCTAAAAGGGTAAGATTCTCTAACGCCTTTTCAGAGAGATTTTGAAACTGAAATCTCCCAAGCCATTTCCACCATAGGCGCCAATGGGCTTCCCCATAGAACTTTCCAACCTGAATTCCTACAGGCTAGATGTAGGAGGCACATTCTGCTGCTTCGTCCCTTAGAGTTAAACATGCTTCTAAAAGCTCAACCTCCAGGGAGTCTCTTTGGTAGAGTTATGGCACACACTTTGCAAGCCTGTTGAACGGCCTTTGCAGTGTGATTTCGCGTCTAATTTCCCAAACCAAACTGCTTGCAGCTCTAACTCCCTTCTAACTACCACTTCTTAGGTTCAGTGAGAGTTGCTGTATTCTAAACGCGGAAGCTTCTCTGACACTTTTACACAGAGATTTTCAAACTGATATCTCCCAACTCGTTTCCACAATCGACGGCAATGGGCTTCCCCATAGAACTTGCCAACCTGAATTCCTACAGGCTAGATGTGAGAGGCACATTCTGCTGCTTCCTCCCTTAGAGGTAAGCTTCCTTCTCAAAGCTCAATCTCCAGGGAGTCTCTTTGGCAGAGTTATAGCACACACTTTTCCAAGCCTTTTGTAAGGCATTTGCAGTGTGATTTCATGTCTAATTTCCAAAACCAAAGAGTTTAAAGCTCTAACTCCCTTATAACTACCACTTCTTTGGTTCAGTGCGATATGCTGGATTCTAAACGGGGAAGCTTCTTTGACGCTCTTTCACAGAGTTTTTGAAACTGAAATCTCCAAACCCATTTCCAACGTAGGCACCAATGGGCTTCCCCATACAACCTGCCAACCTGAATTCCTACAGGCTAGATGTGAGAGCCACATTCTGCTCCTTCCTACCTTAGCATTGAACTTGCTTCTAAAAGCTCAACCTCCAGGGAGTCTCTTTGGCTGAGATATAGCACACAATTTTCCAAGCCTTTTGGAAGGCCTTTGCAGTGTGATTTCGCGTCTTATTTCCCAAACCAAACTGTTTGCAGATCTAAATCCGTTCTAACTACCATTTCTTTGGTTCAGTGAGATATGCTGGATTCTAAACGGGGAAGCTTCTCTGACGCTTTTTCACAGAGATTTTGAAACTGAAATCTCCCATGCCGTTTCCACCATAGGCAGCAATGGGCTTCCCCATAGAACTTGCCAACCTGAATTCCTATAGGCTAGATGTGAGAGGCACATTCTGCTGCTTCCTCCCTAACAGTTAAGCTTGCTTCTGAAAGCTCAACCTCCGGGGACTCTGTTTGGCACAGATATAGAACACACTTTTCCAAGCCTGTTGGAAGGCCTTTGCAGTGTCATTTCGCATCTAATTTCCCAAACCAAACTGCTTGCAGCTCTAACTCCCTTCTAACTACCACTTCTTCGGTTCAGTGAGATATGCTGGATTCTAAACGGAGAAGCTTCTCTGACGCTTTTTCACAGAGATTTTGAAACTGAAATCTCCGATGCCGTTTCCACCATAGGCAGCAATGGGCTTCCCCATAGAACTTGCCAACCTGAATTCCTACAGGCTAGATGTGAGAGGCACATTCTGCTGCTTCCTCCCTTAGAGTTAAACTTGCTTCTGAAAGCTCAACCTCCGGGGAGTTTGTTTGGCAGAGATATAGAACACACTTTTCCAAGCCTGTTGGAAGGCATTTGCAGTTTCATTTCGCGTCTAATTTCCCAAACCAAACTGCTTGCAGCTCTAACTGCCTTCTAACTACCACTTCTTCGGTTCAGTGAGATATGCTGGATTCTAAACGGAGAAGCTTCTCTCACGCTTTTTCACAGAGATTTTGAAACTGAAATCTCCCATGCCGTTTCCACCATAGGCAGCAATGGGCTTCCCCATAGAACTTGCCAACCTGAATTCCTAAAGGCTAGATGTGAGAGGCACATTCTGCTGCTTCCTCCCTTAGAGTTAAACTGGCTTCTGAAAGCTCAACCTCCGGGGAGTCTGTTTGGCAGAGATATAGAACACACTTTTCCAAGCCTGTTGGAAGGCATTTGCAGTTTCATTTCGCGTCTAATTTCCCAAACCAAACTGCTTGCAGCTCTAACTCCCTTCTAACTACCACTTCTTCGGTTCAGTGAGATATGCTGGATTCTAAACCGAGAAGCTTCTCTGACGCTTTTTCACAGAGATTTTGAAACTGAAATCTCCCATGACGTTTCCACCATAGGCAGCAATGGGCTTCCCCATAGAACTTGCCAACCTGAATTCCTACAGGCTAGATTGAGAGGCACATTCTGCTGCTTCCTCCCTTAGAGTTAAACTTGCTTCTGAAAGCTCAACCTCCGGGGAGTCTGTTTGGCAGAGATATAGAACACACTTTTCCAAGCCTGTTGGAAGGCATTTGCAGTTTCATTTCACGTCTAATTTCCCAAACCAAACTGCTTGCAGCTCTAACTCCCTTCTAACTACCACTTCTTCGGTTCAGTGAGATATGCTGGATTCTAAACGGAGAAGCTTCTCTGACGCTTTTTCACAGAGATTTTGAAACTGAAATCTCCCATGCCGTTTCCACCAGAGGCAGCAATGGGCTTCCCCATAGAACTTGCCAACCTGAATTCCTACAGGCTAGATGTGAGAGGCACATTCTGCTGCTTCCTCCCTTAGAGTTAAACTAGCTTCTGAAAGCTCAACCTCCGGGGAGTCTGTTTGGCAGAGATATAGAACACACTTTTCCAAGCCTGTTTGAAGGCATTTGCAGTTTCATTTCGCGTCTAATTTCCCAAACCAAACTGCTTGCAGCTCTAACTCCCTTCTAACTACCACTTCTTCGGTTCAGTGAGATATGCTGGATTCTAAACGGAGAAGCTTCTCTGACGCTTTTTCACAGAGATTTTGAAACTGAAATCTCCGATGCCGTTTCCACCATAGGCAGCAATGGGCTTCCCCATAGAACTTGCCAACCTGAATTCCTACAGGCTAGATGTGAGAGGCACATTCTGCTGCTTCCTCCCTTAGAGTTAAACTTGCTTCTGAAAGCTCAACCTCCGGGGAGTCTGTTTGGCAGAGATATAGAACACACTTTTCCAAGCCTGTTGGAAGGCATTTGCAGTTTCATTTCGCGTCTAATTTCCCAAACCAAACTGCTTGCAGCTCTAACTCCCTTCTAACTACCACTTCTTCGGTTCAGTGAGATATGCTGGATTCTAAACGGAGAAGCTTCTCTGACGCTTTTTCACAGAGATTTTGAAACTGAAATCTCCCATGACGTTTCCACCATAGGCAGCAATGGGCTTCCCCATAGAACTTGCCAACCTGAATTCCTACAGGCTAGATTGAGAGGCACATTCTGCTGCTTCCTCCCTTAGAGTTAAGCTTGCTTCTGAAAGCTCAACCTCCGGGGAGTTTGTTTGGCAGAGATATAGAACACACTTTTCCAAGCCTGTTGGAAGTCCTTTGCAGTGTCATTTCTCATCTAATTTCCCAAAAAAAACTGCATGCAGCTCTAACTCCCTTCTAACTACCACTTCTTCGGTTCAGTGAGATATGCTGGATTCTAAACGGAGAAGCTTCTCTGACGCTTTTTCACAGAGATTTTGAAACTGAAATCTCCGATGCCGTTTCCACCATAGGCAGCAAAGGGTTTCCCATAGAACTTGCCAACCTGAATTCCTACAGGCTAGATGTGAGAGGCACATTCTGCTGCTTCCTCCCTTAGAGTTAAACTTGCTTCTGAAAGCTCAACCTCCGGGGAGTTTGTTTGGCAGAGATATAGAACACACTTTTCCAAGCCTGTTGGAAGGCATTTGCAGTTTCATTTCGCGTCTAATTTCCCAAACCAAACTGCTTGCAGCTCTAACTGCCTTCTAACTACCAATTCTTCGGTTCAGTGAGATATGCTGGATTCTAAACGGAGAAGCTTCTCTGACGCTTTTTCACAGAGATTTTGAAACTGAAATCTCCCATGCCGTTTCCACCATAGGCAGCAATGGGCTTCCCCATAAAACTTGCCAACCTGAATTCCTATAGGCTAGATGTGAGAGGCACATTCTGCTGCTTCCTCCCTAACAGTTAAGCTTGCTTCTGAAAGCTCAACCTCCGGGGACTCTGTTTGGCACAGATATAGAACACACTTTTCCAAGCCTGTTGGAAGGCCTTTGCAGTGTCATTTCGCATCTAATTTCCCAAACCAAACTGCTTGCAGCTCTAACTCCCTTCTAACTACCACTTCTTCGGTTCAGTGAGATATGCTGGATTCTAAACGGAGAAGCTTCTCTGACGCTTTTTCACAGAGATTTTGAAACTGAAATCTCCCATGCCGTTTCCACCATAGGCAGCAATGGGCTTCCCCATAGAACTTGCCAACCTGAATTCCTATAGGCTAGATGTGAGAGGCACATTCTGCTGCTTCCTCCCTAACAGTTAAGCTTGCTTCTGAAAGCTCAACCTCCGGGGACTCTGTTTGGCACAGATATAGAACACACTTTTCCAAGCCTGTTGGAAGGCCTTTGCAGTGTCATTTCGCATCTAATTTCCCAAACCAAAGTGCTTGCAGCTCTAACTCCCTTCTAACTACCACTTCTTCGGTTCAGTGAGATATGCTGGATTCTAAACGGAGAAGCTTCTCTGACGCTTTTTCACAGAGATTTTGAAACTGAAATCTCCCATGCCGTTTCCACCATAGGCAGCAATGGGCTTCCCCATAGAACTTGCCAACCTGAATTCCTACAGGCTAGATGTGAGAGGCACATTCTGCTGCTTCCTCCCTTAGAGTTAAACTTGCTTCTGAAAGCTCAACCTCTGGGGAGTCTGTTTGGCAGAGATATAGAACACACTTTTCCAAGCCTGTTGGAAGGCATTTGCAGTGTCATTTCGCGTCTAATTTCCCAAACCAAACTGCTTGCAGCTCTAACTCCCTTCTAACTACCACTTCTTGGTTCAGTGAGATATGCTGGATTCTAAACGGAGAAGCTTCTCTGACGCTTTTTCACAGAAATTTTGAAACTGAAATCTCCCATGCCGTTTCCACCATAGGCAGCAATGGGCTTCATCATAGAAATTGCCAACCTGAATTCCTACAGGCTAGATGTGAGGGGCACATTCTGCTGCTTCCACCCTAAGAGTTAAACTTGCTTCTGAAAGCTCAACCTCCGGGGAGTCTGTTTGACAGTGATATAGAACACACTTTTCCAAGCCTGTTCGAAGGCCTTTGCAATGTGATTTCGCGTCTAATTTCCCAAACCAAAGTGCTTGCAGTTCTAACTCCCTTCTAACTAAACTTCTTCGGTTCAGTGAGATATGCTGGATTCTAAGCGGAGAAGCATCCCTGATGCTTTTTCACAGAGATTTTGAAACTGAAATTTCGAAACCCGTTTCCAACGAAGGCGCCAATGGGCTTCCCCATAGAACTTGCCAACCTGAATTCCTACAGGCTAGATGTGAGAGGCACATTCTGCTGCTTCCTCCCTTAGAGTTACACTTGCTTCTGAAAGCTCAACCTCCGGGGAGTGTGTTTGGCAGAGGTATAGAACACACTTTTCCAAGCCTCTTGGAAGGCCTCTGCAGTGTCATTTCGCGTCTAATTTCCCAAACCAAACTGCTTGCAGCTCTAACTTCCTTCTAACTACCACTTCCTCGGTTCAGTGAGATATGCTGGATTCTAAACGGAGAAGCTTCCCTGACGCTTTTTCACAGAGATTTTGAAACTGAAATCTCCCATGCCGTTTCCACCATAGGCATCAATGGGCTTCCCCATAGAACTTGCCAACCTGAATTCCTACAGGCTAGATATGAGGGGCACATTCTGCTGCTTCAACCCTAAGAGTAAAACTTGCTTCTGAAAGCTCAACCTCCGGGGAGTCTGTTTGGCAGAGATATAGAACACACTTTTCCAAGCCTGTTGGAAGGCCTTTGCAGTGTCATTTCGCGTCTAATTTCCCAAACCAAACTGCTTGCAGCTCTAGGTTATAACTACCACTTTTTCGGTTCAGGGAGATATGCTGGATTCTAAATGGAGAAGCTTCTCTGACGCTTTTTCACAGAGATTTTGAAAGTGAAATCTCCCATGCCGTTTCCCCCATAGGCAGCAATGGGCTTCCCCATAGAACTTGCCAACCTGAATTCCTACAGGCTAGATGTGAGAGGCACATTCTGCTGCTTCCTCTCTTAGAGTTAAACTTGCTTCTGAAAGCTCAACCTCCGGGGAGTGTGTTTGGCAGAGATATCGAACACACTTTTCCAAGCCTGTTGGAAGGCATTTGCAGTGTCATTTCGCGTCTAATTTCCGAAACCAAAGTGTTTGCCGGTCTAACTCCCTTCTAAATACCACTTCTTCGGTTCAGTGAGAATTGCTGTATTATAAACGCGGAAGCTTCTCTGACACTTTTACGCAGAGATTTTCAAACTGAAATCTCCTAACCCGTTTCCACCATAGACGGCAATGGGCTCCCCCATAGAACTTGCCAACCTGAATTCCTACAGGCTAGATGTGAGAGGCACATTCTGCTGCTTCGTCCCTTAGAGGTAAACATGCTTCTAAAAGCTCAACCTGCAGGGAGTCTCTTTGGCTGAGATATAGAACACACTTTTCCAAGCCAGTTCGAAGGCCTTTGCAATGTGATTTCGCGTCTAATTTCCCAAACCAAACTGCTTGCAGCTCTAACTCCCTTCTAACTACCACTTCTTCGGTTCAGTGAGATATGCTGGATTCTAAACGGAGAAGCTTCTCTGACGCTTTTTCACAGAGATTTTGAAACTGAAATCTCCCATGCCGTTTCCACCATAGGCAGCAATGGGCTTCCCCATAGAACTTGCCAACCTGAATTCCTACAGGCTAGATGTGAGAGGCACATTCTGCTGCTTCCTCCCTTAGAGTTAAACTGGCTTCTGAAAGCTCAACCTCCGGGGAGTCTGTTTGGCAGAGATATAGAACACACTTTTCCAAGCCTGTTTGAAGGCATTTGCAGTTTCATTTCGCGTCTAATTTCCCAAACCAAACTGCTTGCAGCTCTAACTCCCTTCTAACTACCACTTCTTCGGTTCAGTGAGATATGCTGGATTCTAAACGGAGAAGCTTCTCTGACGCTTTTTCACAGAGATTTTGAAACTGAAATCTCCCATGACGTTTCCACCATAGGCAGCAATGGGCTTCCCCATAGAACTTGCCAACCTGAATTCCTACAGGCTAGATTGAGAGGCACATTCTGCTGCTTCCTCCCTTAGAGTTAAACTTGCTTCTGAAAGCTCAACCTCCGGGGAGTCTGTTTGGCAGAGATATAGAACACACTTTTCCAAGCCTGTTGGAAGGCATTTGCAGTTTCATTTCACGTCTAATTTCCCAAACCAAACTGCTTGCAGCTCTAACTCCCTTCTAACTACCACTTCTTCGGTTCAGTGAGATATGCTGGATTCTAAACGGAGAAGCTTCTCTGACGCTTTTTCACAGAGATTTTGAAACTGAAATCTCCCATGCCGTTTCCACCAGAGGCAGCAATGGGCTTCCCCATAGAACTTGCCAACCTGAATTCCTACAGGCTAGATGTGAGAGGCACATTCTGCTGCTTCCTCCCTTAGAGTTAAACTAGCTTCTGAAAGCTCAACCTCCGGGGAGTCTGTTTGGCAGAGATATAGAACACACTTTTCCAAGCCTGTTTGAAGGCATTTGCAGTTTCATTTCGCGTCTAATTTCCCAAACCAAACTGCTTGCAGCTCTAACTCCCTTCTAACTACCACTTCTTCGGTTCAGTGAGATATGCTGGATTCTAAACGGAGAAGCTTCTCTGACGCTTTTTCACAGAGATTTTGAAACTGAAATCTCCCATGCCGTTTCCACCATAGGCAGCAATGGGCTTCCCCATAGAACTTGCCAACCTGAATTCCTACAGGCTAGATGTGAGAGGCACATTCTGCTGCTTCCTCCCTTAGAGTTAAACTTGCTTCTGAAAGCTCAACCTCCGGGGAGTCTGTTTGGCAGAGATATAGAACACACTTTTCCAAGCCTGTTGGAAGGCATTTGCAGTTTCATTTCGCGTCTAATTTCCCAAACCAAACTGCTTGCAGCTCTAACTCCCTTCTAACTACCACTTCTTCGGTTCAGTGAGATATGCTGGATTCTAAACGGAGAAGCTTCTCTGACGCTTTTTCACAGAGATTTTGAAACTGAAATCTCCCATGACGTTTCCACCATAGGCAGCAATGGGCTTCCCCATAGAACTTGCCAACCTGAATTCCTACAGGCTAGATTGAGAGGCACATTCTGCTGCTTCCTCCCTTAGAGTTAAGCTTGCTTCTAAAAGCTCAACCTCTGGGGAGTCTGCTTGGCAGAGATATAGAACACACTTTTCCAAGCCTGTTGGAAGTCCTTTGCAGTGTCATTTCGCATCTAATTTCCCAAACCAAACTGCTTGCAGCTCTAACTCCCTTCTAACTACCACTTCTTCGGTTCAGTGAGATATGCTGGATTCTAAACGGAGAAGCTTCTCTGACGCTTTTTCACAGAGATTTTGAAACTGAAATCTCCGATGCCGTTTCCACCATAGGCAGCAATGGGCTTCCCCATAGAACTTGCCAACCTGAATTCCTACAGGCTAGATGTGAGAGGCACATTCTGCTGCTTCCTCCCTTAGAGTTAAACTTACTTCTGAAAGCTCAACCTCCGGGGAGTTTGTTTGGCAGAGATATAGAACACACTTTTCCAAGCCTGTTGGAAGGCATTTGCAGTTTCATTTCGCGTCTAATTTCCCAAACCAAACTGCTTGCAGCTCTAACTGCCTTCTAACTACCACTTCTTCGGTTCAGTGAGATATGCTGGATTCTAAACGGAGAAGCTTCTCTCACGCTTTTTCACAGAGATTTTGAAACTGAAATCTCCCATGCCGTTTCCACCATAGGCAGCAATGGGCTTCCCCATAGAACTTGCCAACCTGAATTCCTAAAGGCTAGATGTGAGAGGCACATTCTGCTGCTTCCTCCCTTAGAGTTAAACTGGCTTCTGAAAGCTCAACCTCCGGGGAGTCTGTTTGGCAGAGATATAGAACACACTTTTCCAAGCCTGTTGGAAGGCATTTGCAGTTTCATTTCGCGTCTAATTTCCCAAACCAAACTGCTTGCAGCTCTAACTCCCTTCTAACTACCACTTCTTCGGTTCAGTGAGATATGCTGGATTCTAAACGGAGAAGCTTCTCTGACGCTTTTTCACAGAGATTTTGAAACTGAAATCTCCCATGCCGTTTTACCCATAGGCAGCAATGGGCTTCCCCATAGAACTTGCCAACCTGAATTCCTACAGGCTAGATGTGAGAGGCACATTCTGCTGCTTCCTCCCTTAGAGTTAAACTAGCTTCTGAAAGCTCAACCTCCGGGGAGTGTGTTTGGCAGAGATAACGAACACACTTTTCCAAGCCTGTTGGAAGGCCTTTGCAGTGTCATTTCGCGTCTAATTTCCGAAACCAAACTGCTTGCAGCTCTAACTCCCTTCTAACTACCACTTCTTCGGTTCAGTGAGATATGCTGGATTCTAAACGGAGAAGCTTCTCTGACGCTTTTTCACAGAGATTTTGAAACTGAAATCTCCCATGCCGTTTCCACCATAGGCAGCAATGGGCTTCCCCATAGAACTTGCCAACCTGAATTCCTACAGGCTAGATGTGAGAGGCACATTCTGCTGCTTCCTCCCTTAGAGTTAAACTGGCTTCTGAAAGCTCAACCTCCGGGGAGTCTGTTTGGCAGAGATATAGAACACACTTTTCCAAGCCTGTTGGAAGGCATTTGCAGTTTCATTTCGCGTCTAATTTCCCAAACCAAACTGCTTGCAGCTCTAACTCCCTTCTAACTACCACTTCTTCGGTTCAGTGAGATATGCTGGATTCTAAACGGAGAAGCTTCTCTGACGCTTTTTCACAGAGATTTTGAAACTGAAATCTCCCATGACGTTTCCACCATAGGCAGCAATGGGCTTCCCCATAGAACTTGCCAACCTGAATTCCTACAGGCTAGATTGAGAGGCACATTCTGCTGCTTCCTCCCTTAGAGTTAAACTTGCTTCTGAAAGCTCAACCTCCGGGGAGTCTGTTTGGCAGAGATATAGAACACACTTTTCCAAGCCTGTTGGAAGGCATTTGCAGTTTCATTTCACGTCTAATTTCCCAAACCAAACTGCTTGCAGCTCTAACTCCCTTCTAACTACCACTTCTTCGGTTCAGTGAGATATGCTGGATTCTAAACGGAGAAGCTTCTCTGACGCTTTTTCACAGAGATTTTGAAACTGAAATCTCCCATGCCGTTTCCACCAGAGGCAGCAATGGGCTTCCCCATAGAACTTGCCAACCTGAATTCCTACAGGCTAGATGTGAGAGGCACATTCTGCTGCTTCCTCCCTTAGAGTTAAACTAGCTTCTGAAAGCTCAACCTCCGGGGAGTCTGTTTGGCAGAGATATAGAACACACTTTTCCAAGCCTGTTTGAAGGCATTTGCAGTTTCATTTCGCGTCTAATTTCCCAAACCAAACTGCTTGCAGCTCTAACTCCCTTCTAACTACCACTTCTTCGGTTCAGTGAGATATGCTGGATTCTAAACGGAGAAGCTTCTCTGACGCTTTTTCACAGAGATTTTGAAACTGAAATCTCCCATGCCGTTTCCACCATAGGCAGCAATGGGCTTCCCCATAGAACTTGCCAACCTGAATTCCTACAGGCTAGATGTGAGAGGCACATTCTGCTGCTTCCTCCCTTAGAGTTAAACTTGCTTCTGAAAGCTCAACCTCCGGGGAGTCTGTTTGGCAGAGATATAGAACACACTTTTCCAAGCCTGTTGGAAGGCATTTGCAGTTTCATTTCGCGTCTAATTTCCCAAACCAAACTGCTTGCAGCTCTAACTCCCTTCTAACTACCACTTCTTCGGTTCAGTGAGATATGCTGGATTCTAAACGGAGAAGCTTCTCTGACGCTTTTTCACAGAGATTTTGAAACTGAAATCTCCCATGACGTTTCCACCATAGGCAGCAATGGGCTTCCCCATAGAACTTGCCAACCTGAATTCCTACAGGCTAGATTGAGAGGCACATTCTGCTGCTTCCTCCCTTAGAGTTAAGCTTGCTTCTAAAAGCTCAACCTCTGGGGAGTCTGCTTGGCAGAGATATAGAACACACTTTTCCAAGCCTGTTGGAAGTCCTTTGCAGTGTCATTTCGCATCTAATTTCCCAAACCAAACTGCTTGCAGCTCTAACTCCCTTCTAACTACCACTTCTTCGGTTCAGTGAGATATGCTGGATTCTAAACGGAGAAGCTTCTCTGACGCTTTTTCACAGAGATTTTGAAACTGAAATCTCCGATGCCGTTTCCACCATAGGCAGCAATGGGCTTCCCCATAGAACTTGCCAACCTGAATTCCTACAGGCTAGATGTGAGAGGCACATTCTGCTGCTTCCTCCCTTAGAGTTAAACTTACTTCTGAAAGCTCAACCTCCGGGGAGTTTGTTTGGCAGAGATATAGAACACACTTTTCCAAGCCTGTTGGAAGGCATTTGCAGTTTCATTTCGCGTCTAATTTCCCAAACCAAACTGCTTGCAGCTCTAACTGCCTTCTAACTACCACTTCTTCGGTTCAGTGAGATATGCTGGATTCTAAACGGAGAAGCTTCTCTCACGCTTTTTCACAGAGATTTTGAAACTGAAATCTCCCATGCCGTTTCCACCATAGGCAGCAATGGGCTTCCCCATAGAACTTGCCAACCTGAATTCCTAAAGGCTAGATGTGAGAGGCACATTCTGCTGCTTCCTCCCTTAGAGTTAAACTGGCTTCTGAAAGCTCAACCTCCGGGGAGTCTGTTTGGCAGAGATATAGAACACACTTTTCCAAGCCTGTTGGAAGGCATTTGCAGTTTCATTTCGCGTCTAATTTCCCAAACCAAACTGCTTGCAGCTCTAACTCCCTTCTAACTACCACTTCTTCGGTTCAGTGAGATATGCTGGATTCTAAACGGAGAAGCTTCTCTGACGCTTTTTCACAGAGATTTTGAAACTGAAATCTCCCATGCCGTTTTACCCATAGGCAGCAATGGGCTTCCCCATAGAACTTGCCAACCTGAATTCCTACAGGCTAGATGTGAGAGGCACATTCTGCTGCTTCCTCCCTTAGAGTTAAACTAGCTTCTGAAAGCTCAACCTCCGGGGAGTGTGTTTGGCAGAGATAACGAACACACTTTTCCAAGCCTGTTGGAAGGCCTTTGCAGTGTCATTTCGCGTCTAATTTCCGAAACCAAACTGCTTGCAGCTCTAACTCCCTTCTAACTACCACTTCTTCGGTTCAGTGAGATATGCTGGATTCTAAACGGAGAAGCTTCTCTGACGCTTTTTCACAGAGATTTTGAAACTGAAATCTCCCATGCCGTTTCCACCATAGGCAGCAATGGGCTTCCCCATAGAACTTGCCAACCTGAATTCCTACAGGCTAGATGTGAGAGGCACATTCTGCTGCTTCCTCCCTTAGAGTTAAACTGGCTTCTGAAAGCTCAACCTCCGGGGAGTCTGTTTGGCAGAGATATAGAACACACTTTTCCAAGCCTGTTGGAAGGCATTTGCAGTTTCATTTCGCGTCTAATTTCCCAAACCAAACTGCTTGCAGCTCTAACTCCCTTCTAACTACCACTTCTTCGGTTCAGTGAGATATGCTGGATTCTAAACGGAGAAGCTTCTCTGACGCTTTTTCACAGAGATTTTGAAACTGAAATCTCCCATGACGTTTCCACCATAGGCAGCAATGGGCTTCCCCATAGAACTTGCCAACCTGAATTCCTACAGGCTAGATTGAGAGGCACATTCTGCTGCTTCCTCCCTTAGAGTTAAACTTGCTTCTGAAAGCTCAACCTCCGGGGAGTCTGTTTGGCAGAGATATAGAACACACTTTTCCAAGCCTGTTGGAAGGCATTTGCAGTTTCATTTCACGTCTAATTTCCCAAACCAAACTGCTTGCAGCTCTAACTCCCTTCTAACTACCACTTCTTCGGTTCAGTGAGATATGCTGGATTCTAAACGGAGAAGCTTCTCTGACGCTTTTTCACAGAGATTTTGAAACTGAAATCTCCCATGCCGTTTCCACCAGAGGCAGCAATGGGCTTCCCCATAGAACTTGCCAACCTGAATTCCTACAGGCTAGATGTGAGAGGCACATTCTGCTGCTTCCTCCCTTAGAGTTAAACTAGCTTCTGAAAGCTCAACCTCCGGGGAGTCTGTTTGGCAGAGATATAGAACACACTTTTCCAAGCCTGTTTGAAGGCATTTGCAGTTTCATTTCGCGTCTAATTTCCCAAACCAAACTGCTTGCAGCTCTAACTCCCTTCTAACTACCACTTCTTCGGTTCAGTGAGATATGCTGGATTCTAAACGGAGAAGCTTCTCTGACGCTTTTTCACAGAGATTTTGAAACTGAAATCTCCCATGCCGTTTCCACCATAGGCAGCAATGGGCTTCCCCATAGAACTTGCCAACCTGAATTCCTACAGGCTAGATGTGAGAGGCACATTCTGCTGCTTCCTCCCTTAGAGTTAAACTTGCTTCTGAAAGCTCAACCTCCGGGGAGTCTGTTTGGCAGAGATATAGAACACACTTTTCCAAGCCTGTTGGAAGGCATTTGCAGTTTCATTTCGCGTCTAATTTCCCAAACCAAACTGCTTGCAGCTCTAACTCCCTTCTAACTACCACTTCTTCGGTTCAGTGAGATATGCTGGATTCTAAACGGAGAAGCTTCTCTGACGCTTTTTCACAGAGATTTGAAACTGAAATCTCCCATGACGTTTCCACCATAGGCAGCAATGGGCTTCCCCATAGAACTTGCCAACCTGAATTCCTACAGGCTAGATTGAGAGGCACATTCTGCTGCTTCCTCCCTTAGAGTTAAGCTTGCTTCTAAAAGCTCAACCTCTGGGGAGTCTGCTTGGCAGAGATATAGAACACACTTTTCCAAGCCTGTTGGAAGTCCTTTGCAGTGTCATTTCGCATCTAATTTCCCAAACCAAACTGCTTGCAGCTCTAACTCCCTTCTAACTACCACTTCTTCGGTTCAGTGAGATATGCTGGATTCTAAACGGAGAAGCTTCTCTGACGCTTTTTCACAGAGATTTTGAAACTGAAATCTCCGATGCCGTTTCCACCATAGGCAGCAATGGGCTTCCCCATAGAACTTGCCAACCTGAATTCCTACAGGCTAGATGTGAGAGGCACATTCTGCTGCTTCCTCCCTTAGAGTTAAACTTACTTCTGAAAGCTCAACCTCCGGGGAGTTTGTTTGGCAGAGATATAGAACACACTTTTCCAAGCCTGTTGGAAGGCATTTGCAGTTTCATTTCGCGTCTAATTTCCCAAACCAAACTGCTTGCAGCTCTAACTGCCTTCTAACTACCACTTCTTCGGTTCAGTGAGATATGCTGGATTCTAAACGGAGAAGCTTCTCTGACGCTTTTTCACAGAGATTTTGAAACTGAAATCTCCCATGCCGTTTCCACCATAGGCAGCAATGGGCTTCCCCATAGAACTTGCCAACCTGAATTCCTAAAGGCTAGATGTGAGAGGCACATTCTGCTGCTTCCTCCCTTAGAGTTAAACTGGCTTCTGAAAGCTCAACCTCCGGGGAGTCTGTTTGGCAGAGATATAGAACACACTTTTCCAAGCCTGTTGGAAGGCATTTGCAGTTTCATTTCGCGTCTAATTTCCCAAACCAAACTGCTTGCAGCTCTAACTCCCTTCTAACTACCACTTCTTCGGTTCAGTGAGATATGCTGGATTCTAAACGGAGAAGCTTCTCTGACGCTTTTTCACAGAGATTTTGAAACTGAAATCTCCCATGACGTTTCCACCATAGGCAGCAATGGGCTTCCCCATAGAACTTGCCAACCTGAATTCCTACAGGCTAGATTGAGAGGCACATTCTGCTGCTTCCTCCCTTAGAGTTAAACTTGCTTCTGAAAGCTCAACCTCCGGGGAGTCTGTTTGGCAGAGATATAGAACACACTTTTCCAAGCCTGTTGGAAGGCATTTGCAGTTTCATTTCACGTCTAATTTCCCAAACCAAACTGCTTGCAGCTCTAACTCCCTTCTAACTACCACTTCTTCGGTTCAGTGAGATATGCTGGATTCTAAACGGAGAAGCTTCTCTGACGCTTTTTCACAGAGATTTTGAAACTGAAATCTCCCATGCCGTTTCCACCAGAGGCAGCAATGGGCTTCCCCATAGAACTTGCCAACCTGAATTCCTACAGGCTAGATGTGAGAGGCACATTCTGCTGCTTCCTCCCTTAGAGTTAAACTAGCTTCTGAAAGCTCAACCTCCGGGGAGTCTGTTTGGCAGAGATATAGAACACACTTTTCCAAGCCTGTTTGAAGGCATTTGCAGTTTCATTTCGCGTCTAATTTCCCAAACCAAACTGCTTGCAGCTCTAACTCCCTTCTAACTACCACTTCTTCGGTTCAGTGAGATATGCTGGATTCTAAACGGAGAAGCTTCTCTGACGCTTTTTCACAGAGATTTTGAAACTGAAATCTCCCATGCCGTTTCCACCATAGGCAGCAATGGGCTTCCCCATAGAACTTGCCAACCTGAATTCCTACAGGCTAGATGTGAGAGGCACATTCTGCTGCTTCCTCCCTTAGAGTTAAACTTGCTTCTGAAAGCTCAACCTCCGGGGAGTCTGTTTGGCAGAGATATAGAACACACTTTTCCAAGCCTGTTGGAAGGCATTTGCAGATTCATTTCGCGTCTAATTTCCCAAACCAAACTGCTTGCAGCTCTAACTCCCTTCTAACTACCACTTCTTCGGTTCAGTGAGATATGCTGGATTCTAAACGGAGAAGCTTCTCTGACGCTTTTTCACAGAGATTTTGAAACTGAAATCTCCCATGCCGTTTCCACCATAGGCAGCAATGGGCTTCCCCATAGAACTTGCCAACCTGAATTCCTACAGGCTAGATTGAGAGGCACATTCTGCTGCTTCCGCCCTTAGAGTTAAGCTTGCTTCTGAAAGCTCAACCTCTGGGGAGTCTGCTTGGCAGAGATATAGAACACACTTTTCCAAGCCTGTTGGAAGGCCTTTGCAGTGTCATTTCGCATCTAATTTCCCAAACCAAACTGCTTGCAGCTCTAACTCCCTTCTAACTACCACTTCTTCGGTTCAGTGAGATATGCTGGATTCTAAACGGAGAAGCTTCTCTGACGCTTTTTCACAGAGATTTTGAAACTGAAATCTCCCATGCCGTTTCCACCATAGGCAGCAATGGGCTTCCCCATAGAACTTGCCAACCTGAATTCCTACAGGCTAGATTGAGAGGCACATTCTGCTGCTTCCGCCCTTAGAGTTAAGCTTGCTTCTGAAAGCTCAACCTCTGGGGAGTCTGCTTGGCAGAGATATAGAACACACTTTTCCAAGCCTGTTGGAAGTCCTTTGCAGTGTCATTTCTCATCTAATTTCCCAAACCAAACTGCTTGCAGCTCTAACTCCCTTCTAACTACCACTTCTTCGGTTCAGTGAGATATGCTGGATTCTAAACGGAGAAGCTTCTCTGACGCTTTTTCACAGAGATTTTGAAACTGAAATCTCCGATGCCGTTTCCACCATAGGCAGCAATGGGCTTCCCCATAGAACTTGCCAACCTGAATTCCTACAGGCTAGATGTGAGAGGCACATTCTGCTGCTTCCTCCCTTAGAGTTAAACTTGCTTCTGAAAGCTCAACCTCCGGGGAGTTTGTTTGGCAGAGATATAGAACACACTTTTCCAAGCCTGTTGGAAGGCATTTGCAGTTTCATTTCGCGTCTAATTTCCCAAACCAAACTGCTTGCAGCTCTAACTGCCTTCTAACTACCACTTCTTCGGTTCAGTGAGATATGCTGGATTCTAAACGGAGAAGCTTCTCTGACGCTTTTTCACAGAGATTTTGAAACTGAAATCTCCCATGCCGTTTCCACCATAGGCAGCAATGGGCTTCCCCATAGAACTTGCCAACCTGAATTCCTATAGGCTAGATGTGAGAGGCACATTCTGCTGCTTCCTCCCTAACAGTTAAGCTTGCTTCTGAAAGCTCAACCTCCGGGGACTCTGTTTGGCACAGATATAGAACACACTTTTCCAAGCCTGTTGGAAGGCCTTTGCAGTGTCATTTCGCATCTAATTTCCCAAACCAAACTGCTTGCAGCTCTAACTCCCTTCTAACTACCACTTCTTCGGTTCAGTGAGATATGCTGGATTCTAAACGGAGAAGCTTCTCTGACGCTTTTTCACAGAGATTTTGAAACTGAAATCTCCCATGCCGTTTCCACCATAGGCAGCAATGGGCTTCCCCATAGAACTTGCCAACCTGAATTCCTACAGGCTAGATGTGAGAGGCACATTCTGCTGCTTCCTCCCTTAGAGTTAAACTAGCTTCTGAAAGCTCAACCTCCGGGGAGTTTGTTTGGCAGAGATATAGAACACACTTTTCCAAGCCTGTTGGAAGGCATTTGCAGTTTCATTTCGCGTCTAATTTCCCAAACCAAACTGCTTGCAGCTCTAACTCCCTTCTAACTACCACTTCTTCGGTTCAGTGAGATATGCTGGATTCTAAACGGAGAAGCTTCTCTGACGCTTTTTCACAGAGATTTTGAAACTGAAATCTCCCATGCCGTTTCCACCATAGGCAGCAATGGGCTTCCCCATAGAACTTGCCAACCTGAATTCCTACAGGCTAGATGTGAGAGGCACATTCTGCTGCTTCCTCCCTTAGAGTTAAACTTGCTTCTGAAAGCTCAACCTCTGGGGAGTCTGTTTGGCAGAGATATAGAACACACTTTTCCAAGCCTGTTGGAAGGCATTTGCAGTGTCATTTCGCGTCTAATTTCCCAAACCAAACTGCTTGCAGCTCTAACTCCCTTCTAACTACCACTTCTTGGTTCAGTGAGATATGCTGGATTCTAAACGGAGAAGCTTCTCTGACGCTTTTTCACAGAAATTTTGAAACTGAAATCTCCCATGCCGTTTCCACCATAGGCAGCAATGGGCTTCATCATAGAAGTTGCCAACCTGAATTCCTACAGGCTAGATGTGAGGGGCACATTCTGCTGCTTCCACCCTAAGAGTTAAACTTGCTTCTGAAAGCTCAACCTCCGGGGAGTCTGTTTGACAGTGATATAGAACACACTTTTCCAAGCCTGTTCGAAGGCCTTTGCAATGTGATTTCGCGTCTAATTTCCCAAACCAAAGTGCTTGCAGTTCTAACTCCCTTCTAACTAAACTTCTTCGGTTCAGTGAGATATGCTGGATTCTAAGCGGAGAAGCATCCCTGATGCTTTTTCACAGAGATTTTGAAACTGAAATTTCGAAACCCGTTTCCAACGAAGGCGCCAATGGGCTTCCCCATAGAACTTGCCAACCTGAATTCCTACAGGCTAGATGTGAGAGGCACATTCTGCTGCTTCCTCCCTTAGAGTTACACTTGCTTCTGAAAGCTCAACCTCCGGGGAGTGTGTTTGGCAGAGGTATAGAACACACTTTTCCAAGCCTCTTGGAAGGCCTCTGCAGTGTCATTTCGCGTCTAATTTCCCAAACCAAACTGCTTGCAGCTCTAACTCCCTTCTAACTACCACTTCCTCGGTTCAGTGAGATATGCTGGATTCTAAACGGAGAAGCTTCCCTGACGCTTTTTCACAGAGATTTTGAAACTGAAATCTCCCATGCCGTTTCCACCATAGGCATCAATGGGCTTCCCCATAGAACTTGCCAACCTGAATTCCTACAGGCTAGATGTGAGAGGCACATTCTGCTGCTTCCACCCTAAGAGTTAAACTTGCTTCTGAAAGCTCATCCTCCGGGGAGTCTGTTGGGCAGAGATATAGAACACACTTTTCCAAGCCAGTTCGAAGGCCTTTGCAATGTGATTTCTCGTCTAATTTCCCAAACCAAACTGCTTGCAGCTCTAACTCCCTTCTAACTACCACTTCTTCGGTTCAGTGAGATATGCTGGATTCTAAACGGAGAAGCTTCTCTGACGCTTTTTCACAGAGATTTTGAAACTGAAATCTCCCATGCCCTTTTACCCATAGGCAGCAATGGGCTTCCCCATAGAACTTGCCAACCTGAATTCCTACAGGCTAGATGTGAGAGGCACATTCTGCTGCTTCCTCCCTTAGAGTTAAACTAGCTTCTGAAAGCTCAACCTCCGGGGAGTGTGTTTGGCAGAGATATCGAACACACTTTTCCAAGCCTGTTGGAAGGCATTTGCAGTGTCATTTCGCGTCTAATTTCCGAAACCAAACTGTTTGCCGGTCTAACTCCCTTCTAAATACCACTTCTTCGGTTCAGTGAGAATTGCTGTATTCTAAACGCGGAAGCTTCTCTGACACTTTTACACAGAGATTTTGAAACTGAAATCTCCTAACCCGTTTCCACCATAGACGGCAATGGGCTCCCCCATAGAACTTGGCAACCTGAATTCCTACAGGCTAGATGTGAGAGGCACATTCTGCTGCTTCGTCCCTTAGAGTTGAACATGCTTCTAAAAGCTCAACCTGCAGGGAGTCTCTTTGGCTGAGATATAGGACACACATTTTCAAGCCTCTTGGAAGGCATTTGCAGTGTGATTTCGTGTCTAATTTGCCAAACCAAACTGTTTGGAGCTCTAACTCCCTTATAAGAAACCACTTCTTCTTTCAGTGAGATATCCTGTACTCTAAAAGGGTAAGATTCTCTAACGCCTTTTCAGAGAGATTTTGAAACTGAAATCTCCCAAGCCATTTCCACCATAGGCGCCAATGGGCTTCCCCATAGAACTTTCCAACCTGAATTCCTACAGGCTAGATGTAGGAGGCACATTCTGCTGCTTCGTCCCTTAGAGTTAAACATGCTTCTAAAAGCTCAACCTCCAGGGAGTCTCTTTGGTAGAGTTATGGCACACACTTTGCAAGCCTGTTGAACGGCCTTTGCAGTGTGATTTCGCGTCTAATTTCCCAAACCAAACTGCTTGCAGCTCTAACTCCCTTCTAACTACCACTTCTTAGGTTCAGTGAGAGTTGCTGTATTCTAAACGCGGAAGCTTCTCTGACACTTTTACACAGAGATTTTCAAACTGATATCTCCCAACTCGTTTCCACAATCGACGGCAATGGGCTTCCCCATAGAACTTGCCAACCTGAATTCCTACAGGCTAGATGTGAGAGGCACATTCTGCTGCTTCCTCCCTTAGAGGTAAGCTTCCTTCTCAAAGCTCAATCTCCAGGGAGTCTCTTTGGCAGAGTTATAGCACACACTTTTCCAAGCCTTTTGTAAGGCATTTGCAGTGTGATTTCATGTCTAATTTCCAAAACCAAAGAGTTTAAAGCTCTAACTCCCTTATAACTACCACTTCTTTGGTTCAGTGCGATATGCTGGATTCTAAACGGGGAAGCTTCTTTGACGCTCTTTCACAGAGTTTTTGAAACTGAAATCTCCAAACCCATTTCCAACGTAGGCACCAATGGGCTTCCCCATACAACCTGCCAACCTGAATTCCTACAGGCTAGATGTGAGAGCCACATTCTGCTCCTTCCTACCTTAGCATTGAACTTGCTTCTAAAAGCTCAACCTCCAGGGAGTCTCTTTGGCTGAGATATAGCACACAATTTTCCAAGCCTTTTGGAAGGCCTTTGCAGTGTGATTTCGCGTCTTATTTCCCAAACCAAACTGTTTGCAGATCTAAATCCGTTCTAACTACCACTTCTTTGGTTCAGTGAGATATGCTGGATTCTAAACGGGGAAGCTTCTCTGACGCTTTTTCACAGAGATTTTGAAACTGAAATCTCCCATGCCGTTTCCACCATAGGCAGCAATGGGCTTCCCCATAGAACTTGCCAACCTGAATTCCTATAGGCTAGATGTGAGAGGCACATTCTGCTACTTCCTCCCTAACAGTTAAGCTTGCTTCTGAAAGCTCAACCTCCGGGGACTCTGTTTGGCACAGATATAGAACACACTTTTCCAAGCCTGTTGGAAGGCCTTTGCAGTGTCATTTCGCATCTAATTTCCCAAACCAAACTGCTTGCAGCTCTAACTCCCTTCTAACTACCACTTCTTCGGTTCAGTGAGATATGCTGGATTCTAAACGGAGAAGCTTCTCTGACGCTTTTTCACAGAGATTTTGAAACTGAAATCTCCCATGCCGTTTCCACCAGAGGCAGCAATGGGCTTCCCCATAGAACTTGCCAACCTGAATTCCTACAGGCTAGATGTGAGAGGCACATTCTGCTGCTTCCTCCCTTAGAGTTAAACTAGCTTCTGAAAGCTCAACCTCCGGGGAGTCTGTTTGGCAGAGATATAGAACACACTTTTCCAAGCCTGTTTGAAGGCATTTGCAGTTTCATTTCGCGTCTAATTTCCCAAACCAAACTGCTTGCAGCTCTAACTCCCTTCTAACTACCACTTCTTCGGTTCAGTGAGATATGCTGGATTCTAAACGGAGAAGCTTCTCTGACGCTTTTTCACAGAGATTTTGAAACTGAAATCTCCCATGCCGTTTCCACCATAGGCAGCAATGGGCTTCCCCATAGAACTTGCCAACCTGAATTCCTACAGGCTAGATGTGAGAGGCACATTCTGCTGCTTCCTCCCTTAGAGTTAAACTTGCTTCTGAAAGCTCAACCTCCGGGGAGTCTGTTTGGCAGAGATATAGAACACACTTTTCCAAGCCTGTTGGAAGGCATTTGCAGTTTCATTTCGCGTCTAATTTCCCAAACCAAACTGCTTGCAGCTCTAACTCCCTTCTAACTACCACTTCTTCGGTTCAGTGAGATATGCTGGATTCTAAACGGAGAAGCTTCTCTGACGCTTTTTCACAGAGATTTTGAAACTGAAATCTCCCATGACGTTTCCACCATAGGCAGCAATGGGCTTCCCCATAGAACTTGCCAACCTGAATTCCTACAGGCTAGATTGAGAGGCACATTCTGCTGCTTCCTCCCTTAGAGTTAAGCTTGCTTCTAAAAGCTCAACCTCTGGGGAGTCTGCTTGGCAGAGATATAGAACACACTTTTCCAAGCCTGTTGGAAGTCCTTTGCAGTGTCATTTCGCATCTAATTTCCCAAACCAAACTGCTTGCAGCTCTAACTCCCTTCTAACTACCACTTCTTCGGTTCAGTGAGATATGCTGGATTCTAAACGGAGAAGCTTCTCTGACGCTTTTTCACAGAGATTTTGAAACTGAAATCTCCGATGCCGTTTCCACCATAGGCAGCAATGGGCTTCCCCATAGAACTTGCCAACCTGAATTCCTACAGGCTAGATGTGAGAGGCACATTCTGCTGCTTCCTCCCTTAGAGTTAAACTTACTTCTGAAAGCTCAACCTCCGGGGAGTTTGTTTGGCAGAGATATAGAACACACTTTTCCAAGCCTGTTGGAAGGCATTTGCAGTTTCATTTCGCGTCTAATTTCCCAAACCAAACTGCTTGCAGCTCTAACTGCCTTCTAACTACCACTTCTTCGGTTCAGTGAGATATGCTGGATTCTAAACGGAGAAGCTTCTCTGACGCTTTTTCACAGAGATTTTGAAACTGAAATCTCCGATGCCGTTTCCACCATAGGCAGCAATGGGCTTCCCCATAGAACTTGCCAACCTGAATTCCTACAGGCTAGATGTGAGAGGCACATTCTGCTGCTTCCTCCCTTAGAGTTAAACTTGCTTCTGAAAGCTCAACCTCCGGGGAGTTTGTTTGGCAGAGATATAGAACACACTTTTCCAAGCCTGTTGGAAGGCATTTGCAGTTTCATTTCGCGTCTAATTTCCCAAACCAAACTGCTTGCAGCTCTAACTGCCTTCTAACTACCACTTCTTCGGTTCAGTGAGATATGCTGGATTCTAAACGGAGAAGCTTCTCTGACGCTTTTTCACAGAGATTTTGAAACTGAAATCTCCCATGCCGTTTCCACCATAGGCAGCAATGGGCTTCCCCATAGAACTTGCCAACCTGAATTCCTATAGGCTAGATGTGAGAGGCACATTCTGCTGCTTCCTCCCTAACAGTTAAGCTTGCTTCTGAAAGCTCAACCTCCGGGGACTCTGTTTGGCACAGATATAGAACACACTTTTCCAAGCCTGTTGGAAGGCCTTTGCAGTGTCATTTCGCATCTAATTTCCCAAACCAAACTGCTTGCAGCTCTAACTCCCTTCTAACTACCACTTCTTCGGTTCAGTGAGATATGCTGGATTCTAAACGGAGAAGCTTCTCTGACGCTTTTTCACAGAGATTTTGAAACTGAAATCTCCCATGCCGTTTCCACCATAGGCAGCAATGGGCTTCCCCATAGAACTTGCCAACCTGAATTCCTACAGGCTAGATGTGAGAGGCACATTCTGCTGCTTCCTCCCTTAGAGTTAAACTAGCTTCTGAAAGCTCAACCTCCGGGGAGTTTGTTTGGCAGAGATATAGAACACACTTTTCCAAGCCTGTTGGAAGGCATTTGCAGTTTCATTTCGCGTCTAATTTCCCAAACCAAACTGCTTGCAGCTCTAACTCCCTTCTAACTACCACTTCTTCGGTTCAGTGAGATATGCTGGATTCTAAACGGAGAAGCTTCTCTGACGCTTTTTCACAGAGATTTTGAAACTGAAATCTCCCATGCCGTTTCCACCATAGGCAGCAATGGGCTTCCCCATAGAACTTGCCAACCTGAATTCCTACAGGCTAGATGTGAGAGGCACATTCTGCTGCTTCCTCCCTTAGAGTTAAACTTGCTTCTGAAAGCTCAACCTCTGGGGAGTCTGTTTGGCAGAGATATAGAACACACTTTTCCAAGCCTGTTGGAAGGCATTTGCAGTGTCATTTCGCGTCTAATTTCCCAAACCAAACTGCTTGCAGCTCTAACTCCCTTCTAACTACCACTTCTTGGTTCAGTGAGATATGCTGGATTCTAAACGGAGAAGCTTCTCTGACGCTTTTTCACAGAAATTTTGAAACTGAAATCTCCCATGCCGTTTCCACCATAGGCAGCAATGGGCTTCATCATAGAAGTTGCCAACCTGAATTCCTACAGGCTAGATGTGAGGGGCACATTCTGCTGCTTCCACCCTAAGAGTTAAACTTGCTTCTGAAAGCTCAACCTCCGGGGAGTCTGTTTGACAGTGATATAGAACACACTTTTCCAAGCCTGTTCGAAGGCCTTTGCAATGTGATTTCGCGTCTAATTTCCCAAACCAAAGTGCTTGCAGTTCTAACTCCCTTCTAACTAAACTTCTTCGGTTCAGTGAGATATGCTGGATTCTAAGCGGAGAAGCATCCCTGATGCTTTTTCACAGAGATTTTGAAACTGAAATTTCGAAACCCGTTTCCAACGAAGGCGCCAATGGGCTTCCCCATAGAACTTGCCAACCTGAATTCCTACAGGCTAGATGTGAGAGGCACATTCTGCTGCTTCCTCCCTTAGAGTTACACTTGCTTCTGAAAGCTCAACCTCCGGGGAGTGTGTTTGGCAGAGGTATAGAACACACTTTTCCAAGCCTCTTGGAAGGCCTCTGCAGTGTCATTTCGCGTCTAATTTCCCAAACCAAACTGCTTGCAGCTCTAACTCCCTTCTAACTACCACTTCCTCGGTTCAGTGAGATATGCTGGATTCTAAACGGAGAAGCTTCCCTGACGCTTTTTCACAGAGATTTTGAAACTGAAATCTCCCATGCCGTTTCCACCATAGGCATCAATGGGCTTCCCCATAGAACTTGCCAACCTGAATTCCTACAGGCTAGATGTGAGAGGCACATTCTGCTGCTTCCACCCTAAGAGTTAAACTTGCTTCTGAAAGCTCATCCTCCGGGGAGTCTGTTGGGCAGAGATATAGAACACACTTTTCCAAGCCAGTTCGAAGGCCTTTGCAATGTGATTTCTCGTCTAATTTCCCAAACCAAACTGCTTGCAGCTCTAACTCCCTTCTAACTACCACTTCTTCGGTTCAGTGAGATATGCTGGATTCTAAACGGAGAAGCTTCTCTGACGCTTTTTCACAGAGATTTTGAAACTGAAATCTCCCATGCCCTTTTACCCATAGGCAGCAATGGGCTTCCCCATAGAACTTGCCAACCTGAATTCCTACAGGCTAGATGTGAGAGGCACATTCTGCTGCTTCCTCCCTTAGAGTTAAACTAGCTTCTGAAAGCTCAACCTCCGGGGAGTGTGTTTGGCAGAGATATCGAACACACTTTTCCAAGCCTGTTGGAAGGCATTTGCAGTGTCATTTCGCGTCTAATTTCCGAAACCAAACTGTTTGCCGGTCTAACTCCCTTCTAAATACCACTTCTTCGGTTCAGTGAGAATTGCTGTATTCTAAACGCGGAAGCTTCTCTGACACTTTTACACAGAGATTTTGAAACTGAAATCTCCTAACCCGTTTCCACCATAGACGGCAATGGGCTCCCCCATAGAACTTGGCAACCTGAATTCCTACAGGCTAGATGTGAGAGGCACATTCTGCTGCTTCGTCCCTTAGAGTTGAACATGCTTCTAAAAGCTCAACCTGCAGGGAGTCTCTTTGGCTGAGATATAGGACACACATTTTCAAGCCTCTTGGAAGGCATTTGCAGTGTGATTTCGTGTCTAATTTGCCAAACCAAACTGTTTGGAGCTCTAACTCCCTTATAAGAAACCACTTCTTCTTTCAGTGAGATATCCTGTACTCTAAAAGGGTAAGATTCTCTAACGCCTTTTCAGAGAGATTTTGAAACTGAAATCTCCCAAGCCATTTCCACCATAGGCGCCAATGGGCTTCCCCATAGAACTTTCCAACCTGAATTCCTACAGGCTAGATGTAGGAGGCACATTCTGCTGCTTCGTCCCTTAGAGTTAAACATGCTTCTAAAAGCTCAACCTCCAGGGAGTCTCTTTGGTAGAGTTATGGCACACACTTTGCAAGCCTGTTGAACGGCCTTTGCAGTGTGATTTCGCGTCTAATTTCCCAAACCAAACTGCTTGCAGCTCTAACTCCCTTCTAACTACCACTTCTTAGGTTCAGTGAGAGTTGCTGTATTCTAAACGCGGAAGCTTCTCTGACACTTTTACACAGAGATTTTCAAACTGATATCTCCCAACTCGTTTCCACAATCGACGGCAATGGGCTTCCCCATAGAACTTGCCAACCTGAATTCCTACAGGCTAGATGTGAGAGGCACATTCTGCTGCTTCCTCCCTTAGAGGTAAGCTTCCTTCTCAAAGCTCAATCTCCAGGGAGTCTCTTTGGCAGAGTTATAGCACACACTTTTCCAAGCCTTTTGTAAGGCATTTGCAGTGTGATTTCATGTCTAATTTCCAAAACCAAAGAGTTTAAAGCTCTAACTCCCTTATAACTACCACTTCTTTGGTTCAGTGCGATATGCTGGATTCTAAACGGGGAAGCTTCTTTGATGCTCTTTCACAGAGTTTTTGAAACTGAAATCTCCAAACCCATTTCCAACGTAGGCACCAATGGGCTTCCCCATACAACCTGCCAACCTGAATTCCTACAGGCTAGATGTGAGAGCCACATTCTGCTCCTTCCTACCTTAGCATTGAACTTGCTTCTAAAAGCTCAACCTCCAGGGAGTCTCTTTGGCTGAGATATAGCACACAATTTTCCAAGCCTTTTGGAAGGCCTTTGCAGTGTGATTTCGCGTCTTATTTCCCAAACCAAACTGTTTGCAGATCTAAATCCGTTCTAACTACCATTTCTTTGGTTCAGTGAGATATGCTGGATTCTAAACGGGGAAGCTTCTCTGACGCTTTTTCACAGAGATTTTGAAACTGAAATCTCCCATGCCGTTTCCACCATAGGCAGCAATGGGCTTCCCCATAGAACTTGCCAACCTGAATTCCTATAGGCTAGATGTGAGAGGCACATTCTGCTGCTTCCTCCCTAACAGTTAAGCTTGCTTCTGAAAGCTCAACCTCCGGGGACTCTGTTTGGCACAGATATAGAACACACTTTTCCAAGCCTGTTGGAAGGCCTTTGCAGTGTCATTTCGCATCTAATTTCCCAAACCAAACTGCTTGCAGCTCTAACTCCCTTCTAACTACCACTTCTTCGGTTCAGTGAGATATGCTGGATTCTAAACGGAGAAGCTTCTCTGACGCTTTTTCACAGAGATTTTGAAACTGAAATCTCCCATGCCGTTTCCACCAGAGGCAGCAATGGGCTTCCCCATAGAACTTGCCAACCTGAATTCCTACAGGCTAGATGTGAGAGGCACATTCTGCTGCTTCCTCCCTTAGAGTTAAACTAGCTTCTGAAAGCTCAACCTCCGGGGAGTCTGTTTGGCAGAGATATAGAACACACTTTTCCAAGCCTGTTTGAAGGCATTTGCAGTTTCATTTCGCGTCTAATTTCCCAAACCAAACTGCTTGCAGCTCTAACTCCCTTCTAACTACCACTTCTTCGGTTCAGTGAGATATGCTGGATTCTAAACGGAGAAGCTTCTCTGACGCTTTTTCACAGAGATTTTGAAACTGAAATCTCCCATGCCGTTTCCACCATAGGCAGCAATGGGCTTCCCCATAGAACTTGCCAACCTGAATTCCTACAGGCTAGATGTGAGAGGCACATTCTGCTGCTTCCTCCCTTAGAGTTAAACTTGCTTCTGAAAGCTCAACCTCCGGGGAGTCTGTTTGGCAGAGATATAGAACACACTTTTCCAAGCCTGTTGGAAGGCATTTGCAGTTTCATTTCGCGTCTAATTTCCCAAACCAAACTGCTTGCAGCTCTAACTCCCTTCTAACTACCACTTCTTCGGTTCAGTGAGATATGCTGGATTCTAAACGGAGAAGCTTCTCTGACGCTTTTTCACAGAGATTTTGAAACTGAAATCTCCCATGACGTTTCCACCATAGGCAGCAATGGGCTTCCCCATAGAACTTGCCAACCTGAATTCCTACAGGCTAGATTGAGAGGCACATTCTGCTGCTTCCTCCCTTAGAGTTAAGCTTGCTTCTAAAAGCTCAACCTCTGGGGAGTCTGCTTGGCAGAGATATAGAACACACTTTTCCAAGCCTGTTGGAAGTCCTTTGCAGTGTCATTTCGCATCTAATTTCCCAAACCAAACTGCTTGCAGCTCTAACTCCCTTCTAACTACCACTTCTTCGGTTCAGTGAGATATGCTGGATTCTAAACGGAGAAGCTTCTCTGACGCTTTTTCACAGAGATTTTGAAACTGAAATCTCCGATGCCGTTTCCACCATAGGCAGCAATGGGCTTCCCCATAGAACTTGCCAACCTGAATTCCTACAGGCTAGATGTGAGAGGCACATTCTGCTGCTTCCTCCCTTAGAGTTAAACTTACTTCTGAAAGCTCAACCTCCGGGGAGTTTGTTTGGCAGAGATATAGAACACACTTTTCCAAGCCTGTTGGAAGGCATTTGCAGTTTCATTTCGCGTCTAATTTCCCAAACCAAACTGCTTGCAGCTCTAACTGCCTTCTAACTACCACTTCTTCGGTTCAGTGAGATATGCTGGATTCTAAACGGAGAAGCTTCTCTGACGCTTTTTCACAGAGATTTTGAAACTGAAATCTCCGATGCCGTTTCCACCATAGGCAGCAATGGGCTTCCCCATAGAACTTGCCAACCTGAATTCCTACAGGCTAGATGTGAGAGGCACATTCTGCTGCTTCCTCCCTTAGAGTTAAACTTGCTTCTGAAAGCTCAACCTCCGGGGAGTTTGTTTGGCAGAGATATAGAACACACTTTTCCAAGCCTGTTGGAAGGCATTTGCAGTTTCATTTCGCGTCTAATTTCCCAAACCAAACTGCTTGCAGCTCTAACTGCCTTCTAACTACCACTTCTTCGGTTCAGTGAGATATGCTGGATTCTAAACGGAGAAGCTTCTCTGACGCTTTTTCACAGAGATTTTGAAACTGAAATCTCCCATGCCGTTTCCACCATAGGCAGCAATGGGCTTCCCCATAGAACTTGCCAACCTGAATTCCTATAGGCTAGATGTGAGAGGCACATTCTGCTGCTTCCTCCCTAACAGTTAAGCTTGCTTCTGAAAGCTCAACCTCCGGGGACTCTGTTTGGCACAGATATAGAACACACTTTTCCAAGCCTGTTGGAAGGCCTTTGCAGTGTCATTTCGCATCTAATTTCCCAAACCAAACTGCTTGCAGCTCTAACTCCCTTCTAACTACCACTTCTTCGGTTCAGTGAGATATGCTGGATTCTAAACGGAGAAGCTTCTCTGACGCTTTTTCACAGAGATTTTGAAACTGAAATCTCCCATGCCGTTTCCACCATAGGCAGCAATGGGCTTCCCCATAGAACTTGCCAACCTGAATTCCTACAGGCTAGATGTGAGAGGCACATTCTGCTGCTTCCTCCCTTAGAGTTAAACTAGCTTCTGAAAGCTCAACCTCCGGGGAGTTTGTTTGGCAGAGATATAGAACACACTTTTCCAAGCCTGTTGGAAGGCATTTGCAGTTTCATTTCGCGTCTAATTTCCCAAACCAAACTGCTTGCAGCTCTAACTCCCTTCTAACTACCACTTCTTCGGTTCAGTGAGATATGCTGGATTCTAAACGGAGAAGCTTCTCTGACGCTTTTTCACAGAGATTTTGAAACTGAAATCTCCCATGCCGTTTCCACCATAGGCAGCAATGGGCTTCCCCATAGAACTTGCCAACCTGAATTCCTACAGGCTAGATGTGAGAGGCACATTCTGCTGCTTCCTCCCTTAGAGTTAAACTTGCTTCTGAAAGCTCAACCTCTGGGGAGTCTGTTTGGCAGAGATATAGAACACACTTTTCCAAGCCTGTTGGAAGGCATTTGCAGTGTCATTTCGCGTCTAATTTCCCAAACCAAACTGCTTGCAGCTCTAACTCCCTTCTAACTACCACTTCTTGGTTCAGTGAGATATGCTGGATTCTAAACGGAGAAGCTTCTCTGACGCTTTTTCACAGAAATTTTGAAACTGAAATCTCCCATGCCGTTTCCACCATAGGCAGCAATGGGCTTCATCATAGAAGTTGCCAACCTGAATTCCTACAGGCTAGATGTGAGGGGCACATTCTGCTGCTTCCACCCTAAGAGTTAAACTTGCTTCTGAAAGCTCAACCTCCGGGGAGTCTGTTTGACAGTGATATAGAACACACTTTTCCAAGCCTGTTCGAAGGCCTTTGCAATGTGATTTCGCGTCTAATTTCCCAAACCAAAGTGCTTGCAGTTCTAACTCCCTTCTAACTAAACTTCTTCGGTTCAGTGAGATATGCTGGATTCTAAGCGGAGAAGCATCCCTGATGCTTTTTCACAGAGATTTTGAAACTGAAATTTCGAAACCCGTTTCCAACGAAGGCGCCAATGGGCTTCCCCATAGAACTTGCCAACCTGAATTCCTACAGGCTAGATGTGAGAGGCACATTCTGCTGCTTCCTCCCTTAGAGTTACACTTGCTTCTGAAAGCTCAACCTCCGGGGAGTGTGTTTGGCAGAGGTATAGAACACACTTTTCCAAGCCTCTTGGAAGGCCTCTGCAGTGTCATTTCGCGTCTAATTTCCCAAACCAAACTGCTTGCAGCTCTAACTCCCTTCTAACTACCACTTCCTCGGTTCAGTGAGATATGCTGGATTCTAAACGGAGAAGCTTCCCTGACGCTTTTTCACAGAGATTTTGAAACTGAAATCTCCCATGCCGTTTCCACCATAGGCATCAATGGGCTTCCCCATAGAACTTGCCAACCTGAATTCCTACAGGCTAGATGTGAGAGGCACATTCTGCTGCTTCCACCCTAAGAGTTAAACTTGCTTCTGAAAGCTCATCCTCCGGGGAGTCTGTTGGGCAGAGATATAGAACACACTTTTCCAAGCCAGTTCGAAGGCCTTTGCAATGTGATTTCTCGTCTAATTTCCCAAACCAAACTGCTTGCAGCTCTAACTCCCTTCTAACTACCACTTCTTCGGTTCAGTGAGATATGCTGGATTCTAAACGGAGAAGCTTCTCTGACGCTTTTTCACAGAGATTTTGAAACTGAAATCTCCCATGCCGTTTTACCCATAGGCAGCAATGGGCTTCCCCATAGAACTTGCCAACCTGAATTCCTACAGGCTAGATGTGAGAGGCACATTCTGCTGCTTCCTCCCTTAGAGTTAAACTAGCTTCTGAAAGCTCAACCTCCGGGGAGTGTGTTTGGCAGAGATATCGAACACACTTTTCCAAGCCTGTTGGAAGGCATTTGCAGTGTCATTTCGCGTCTAATTTCCGAAACCAAACTGTTTGCCGGTCTAACTCCCTTCTAAATACCACTTCTTCGGTTCAGTGAGAATTGCTGTATTCTAAACGCGGAAGCTTCTCTGACACTTTTACACAGAGATTTTGAAACTGAAATCTCCTAACCCGTTTCCACCATAGACGGCAATGGGCTCCCCCATAGAACTTGGCAACCTGAATTCCTACAGGCTAGATGTGAGAGGCACATTCTGCTGCTTCGTCCCTTAGAGTTGAACATGCTTCTAAAAGCTCAACCTGCAGGGAGTCTCTTTGGCTGAGATATAGGACACACATTTTCAAGCCTCTTGGAAGGCATTTGCAGTGTGATTTCGTGTCTAATTTGCCAAACCAAACTGTTTGGAGCTCTAACTCCCTTATAAGAAACCACTTCTTCTTTCAGTGAGATATCCTGTACTCTAAAAGGGTAAGATTCTCTAACGCCTTTTCAGAGAGATTTTGAAACTGAAATCTCCCAAGCCATTTCCACCATAGGCGCCAATGGGCTTCCCCATAGAACTTTCCAACCTGAATTCCTACAGGCTAGATGTAGGAGGCACATTCTGCTGCTTCGTCCCTTAGAGTTAAACATGCTTCTAAAAGCTCAACCTCCAGGGAGTCTCTTTGGTAGAGTTATGGCACACACTTTGCAAGCCTGTTGAACGGCCTTTGCAGTGTGATTTCGCGTCTAATTTCCCAAACCAAACTGCTTGCAGCTCTAACTCCCTTCTAACTACCACTTCTTAGGTTCAGTGAGAGTTGCTGTATTCTAAACGCGGAAGCTTCTCTGACACTTTTACACAGAGATTTTCAAACTGATATCTCCCAACTCGTTTCCACAATCGACGGCAATGGGCTTCCCCATAGAACTTGCCAACCTGAATTCCTACAGGCTAGATGTGAGAGGCACATTCTGCTGCTTCCTCCCTTAGAGGTAAGCTTCCTTCTCAAAGCTCAATCTCCAGGGAGTCTCTTTGGCAGAGTTATAGCACACACTTTTCCAAGCCTTTTGTAAGGCATTTGCAGTGTGATTTCATGTCTAATTTCCAAAACCAAAGAGTTTAAAGCTCTAACTCCCTTATAACTACCACTTCTTTGGTTCAGTGCGATATGCTGGATTCTAAACGGGGAAGCTTCTTTGACGCTCTTTCACAGAGTTTTTGAAACTGAAATCTCCAAACCCATTTCCAACGTAGGCACCAATGGGCTTCCCCATACAACCTGCCAACCTGAATTCCTACAGGCTAGATGTGAGAGCCACATTCTGCTCCTTCCTACCTTAGCATTGAACTTGCTTCTAAAAGCTCAACCTCCAGGGAGTCTCTTTGGCTGAGATATAGCACACAATTTTCCAAGCCTTTTGGAAGGCCTTTGCAGTGTGATTTCGCGTCTTATTTCCCAAACCAAACTGTTTGCAGATCTAAATCCGTTCTAACTACCATTTCTTTGGTTCAGTGAGATATGCTGGATTCTAAACGGGGAAGCTTCTCTAACGGTTTTTCAGAGAAATTTTGAAACTGAAATCTCCTAACCCGTTTTCACCGTAGGCGGCAATGGGCTTCCCCATAGAACTTGCCAACCTGAATAACTACAGGCTAGATGTGAGAGGCACATTCTGCTGCTTCCTCCCTTAGATATAAACTAGCTTCTGAAAGCTCAACCTCCAGGGAGTCTGTTTGGCAGAGATATAGAACACACTTTTCCAAGCCTGTTGGAAGGCATTTGCAATGTGATTTCGCGTCTAATTTCCCAAACCAAACTGTTTGCCGGTCTAACTCCCTTCTAAATACCACTTCTTCGGTTCAGTGAGAATTGCTGTATTCTAAACGCGGAAGCTTCCTTGACGCTTTTACACAGAGATTTTGAAACTGAAATCTCCCAAGCCGTTTCCACATTAGGCGCCAATGGTCTTCCCCCTCGAATGTGCCTACCTGAATTCGTACAGGCTAGATGTGAGAGGCACATTCTGCTGCTTCCTCCCTTAGAGTTAAACTTGTTTCTAAAAGCTCATCCTCCAGACAGTCTTTTTGGCAGATATATACAACACACGTTCCCAAGCCTGTTGGAAGGCCTTTTCAAGTGCGATTTCGTGTGTAATTTCCGATACGAAAATGTTTGGAACTCTAACTCCTTTCTAACTACCACTGCACTGACCCTAGCATTATCCCTAACACAAACCATAGCCTTTACGCTAACCTTACCCATACCGTAACCCTAACCCTAACCGTAACCAAAACCCTCTCTGAACCCAAAACCTAACCCCAATCCTAACCTTAACCCTCACCCTAACCATAACCCTAGACCCAGCCCAAGCCCTAGCCCTAGACCTAGCCCTAACCATAGCACTCACCAGAGCCCTAGTCTTAAACCTAACACTAACCCTAACCATAGCCCCAACTGTTTACCGAAACTAACCCAAACCCTAACCCTAACCCTCAACCTAAACTTATCCCTAAACCCAGACGAAAACCTAACTCTAGCCCTCTCCCTAAACCTAGGCCTAATCCTAGCACTAACCCTAACCATAAACCTAACCCTAACACTAACCCAAAGCCTAGACCTAAGCCGAAATCTAACCCTAAACCAAACCCTAACCCTAAACCTTAACCTAACACTAGCCCTAAGCCTAACCCTAGCCATAGGCCTAAAGCTAGCAATAACCTTCGCACGAACCCAGATCCTAAACCAAACCCTAACCATAACCCTAGCCCTAAACCCAGCCCTAAACTTAACCCTAAACCTCACACTATCCCTAAACCTAACCTTAGCCTTAATCATAGCCGTAAACTTGGCAATAAACCTAATCCTAAACCTAACTCTAACCCTAACAGTAAACCTAACCCTAACCCGAAACCAACCCAAAACTTAACCCTTACCCCAACCCTACTCCAAAAACTAGCCTTAACTCTAACAATAACCCTATCCCTAAAACTAACCATCTCCGTAACCCTAACCTTAAACATAACCCTAACCCTACTCCTAAACTTAATCCTGGCCCAAACCCTAGCGGTAACCCTAACCCTAACCCTAACCTTACCCCTAACCCTAGCCCTAGCCTTAGCCCTAGGCCTAACCCTAACCCTAAGCTTAACCCAAACCCTAAAAGAAACCCTAAAAGTAACCTTAACCCAACCCAAATCCTAAACCTAACCCAACCCTAAACCTAACCCTAGTCCGAACCCTAGACTTAACCATAAGTATAACCCGATCCCTAACACTAACCATCTCCCTAACCCTAAACCTAAACCTAACCCTACCCCTAATCCTAGACTTAAACATAACCCTAGCCCTAAGTCTAACCATAACCGTAACCCTAACTGTAGCACTAAACCTCATCCTAGCTCTAGTCATAACCCTAACCACTAGCACTAATCCTAATCCTGAATCTAACACTAACCCTACCCTGATCCCTAGCCCTAACCCTAACCCTAACCCTAACCCTAAGCCTAGACATAACCCTAACCCTAGCCCTAACCCTAGCACTAATCCTAACTCTATCCCTACACATAACCCTTACCGTAAACCTAACCCGAACCCTAATGCTAACCCTAACCCTAAGCCTAGTCGTAGCCCTTACCCTAACACTGGCCCGAGCCCTAACCCTAACCGTAAACCTAAACCTAGCCCTAACCCTAAAACTAGCCTGAACCCTACCCTAACCTTAACCCAGGCCCTAAAACTAGCCCTAGCTCTAGCCCTAATCCTAGCCCTAGGCCTCACCCTAATCATAAACCTGACCCTACCAGTAACCCTATCCCTAACCCTAACCCTCACCCTAAGCATAAACTTGACCCTACCAGTAACCCTAACCCTAACCCTAGCCCTAAACTTCAAACTAAACATAACTCCAGCCCTAATTCTAACCCTAACCCTAACCCTAACCCTAAACCTAAACCTAGGCCTAATCCTAATGCTAGGCCTATCCCTAGCACTAACCCTAACCCTAACCCTAAACCTAACACTAGCCCTAAGCCTAACTCTAGCCATAGGCCTAAAACTAGCCCTCACCCTGGCACCAACCCCAATCCTAAACCAAACCCTAACAATAACTCTAAGCCTGACTCTAACCCTAATCCTAAACCTAGCCCTAACCTTCAACATAACCCTAACCCAACCCCTAACCCGAACCAGAAACCTAACCCTAACCCTAACTCTAACCCTAACCCTAACCCTAATCCTAGCCCTAACCCTAACAACAGACCTAGGCCTCACCCTAGCCCTAACCCAAGCACTAACCCTAATCCTAAACCTAACCCTAAACCTAACCCGATCCCTACCCCTAACCCTAACGCTAACCCTAAACCAAACCCTACCCCTCACCCAAACTAACACTAACCCTCTTCCTAACGCTAATCCTAGCCCTAATCCTAACCCTCGCCCTAACCCTAAGCCTAATGCTAACCCTAATGCTAAACCTAACACTCGCCCTAGCCCTAGCCCTAGCATGAACCCCAACCCTAACCCAATCCCTAACACTAACCATAACCATAATCCTAACCATAATCCTAACCCTACCCCGAACCCTAGCCTTAACCCTAACAATAACCCGAACCCTAACACTCACCCTATCCCTAACACTGTCTCCCTAACCCTAACCCGAACCCCAAACCTAAACCTGAACCTAACCCTAACCCAAACCCTAACCCTTACCCTAAACCTACCCGAACCCTAAACCTAACTGAAACCCAAACCCTAATGCAAACCTAACCTGAACCCGAATCCGAACCCTAATCAAATCCCTAACCCGAAAACTAACCCAAACTCTAACTCAATCCTTAACCATAAGGCTATCCCTAACCCTAACCATAGACCTAGGCCTAACCCTAACCTATACCCTAACTCTCACCCTCATCCTCATCCTCACCCTAACCCTAACACTAACCCCAGCCCTATCCCGAGCCCTAACCATTACCCTAACCCTAACGTAAACCCTAGCCCTAGCCGTGACCCTAACCCTAACCCTAACACTAACACTAACCCTACCATAGCCCCAATCCTAAACCCCAAACTTAACCCTAACCCTAACCCTAACCCTAGCCCTAGCCCTCATAACCCTAAACCTAACCCTAACTCTAGCCCTGGACCTAACCCTAATGCTAACCGTAACCCTACCCCTACCCCTAACCCTAACCCTAACCCTAACCTTAACTTTCTAAGTTTAGTTCAACACTCTCTTTTAAATTCTTCAAAAAGCCTACATTTTAACTAATTTAGTTTTGACTAGAAATCAATATCGGTTTATTCATCATTAAAAATGTTCAAGCTCAAATAGAATGTTTGTCAGCCTTGTTGTAGATGGGATTCAAGCTCTGAGTTAGAGGGAATTAATACAGGACCTATCAGAGCCTTGAAAAGTCAGATTAAAAATGGACTATTATTTACTGAGTTAAGTCTATACCCTAAGGCAAAATAACCAGTACAATTACAGTTATTTCCCTTAATGAATAGCTTGGTGAAGGCTCTCATTTTGAAGTTACCAAAAAGTAAACTGAAAACAAATTATTTGGGCATAATTTGTGCCAGCTATTTTCTTCAGTTCTGAAATTTTCTGTAGACAAGAAATTTATAGGAACATATTTTTCTTTTCTTGTGTAGAAAAGGTTGATAATGCATACAATCTTACTTGTAATTTTTAATAACCTACAAATTATATATATTAACCCGGGTAGTGAATGCATATTTCCATTTCTTTTAAAATCTTTATTTCACACGAAAAACTACCTGTAAATGTTCCCCATACTTTAGTTTAATACCATTCATAACTACCTACTGCCAATTCTTGCATTTTTGAAACTTCATATGTATGCAGAAGGTGGAAATAAGTGCGTATAGCTGAAATGAAAGAACACAAAGTTCCAGCAATAAACGTTTGAAATGCAAAATAGTCTAGTCCTTTAATCAAATATTTATTAAGTTCCAACATGGCTCTGGCAAGTAGTAGGACATGAGATCACAGTGCTTAGAATAAGTTGGATGCCAGGAAATGTGTGTGACTCAGGTGTCATCAGTCTATTCACATTGGTTTGAAATATTTTAAAAATACTTTTGACTTGGCTTTTTATTTCAGTCATACTGATCATTATTATTCTATCAAAATCTATTTTTGGAGCTGGATAAATGGTTGAAGAAGTATTGCCCTACTTACCTCATTTTTAAAGAGACAGAGGTCTGTTAGAAAATGAATGGCTGCATTTAACATGTTTGATTATAATAATAATGACAAAAATTGCAACAATAGTAAATATTAAATGTCCTTTAATCTTCCCAACAAATCTATGTAGTTGGTAGTTCTTATCCCAGATTTGTAGATAAGGAAAGAGGGGCATGGAGAATTTATAAACTCAACATATCACAGCAAAATGGTAGAAAAGGCTTTGAGTGTCTCTGCAGAGTCTGAGCACTTAATCACTATACTATCTAAATTTTGCTCACTCCTGAATTACAATAAATATGCTCAGGCACTTAATATTATTAATAACAATCTTGTTATATTTGTTATACATGTTTTCTCCTTTATAGTCTTTAATAAAACATATATTTAAGGATATTTTGAAAGCAGTGAATGAAAAATTTGAAATCTGTAGAGACATGGTAACAATTTGAAGTTCAGAGTATACAATTATATATATAATTTTACCCCCTCAAATTATCTTATGTCTTTAGTATTTTTTTAGGATGGTTAAAAAGCAACTTCAATTTAATAGCTCCTTGTTTGCGTCTTTGAGATTTTAGATAAAACTTCTCATTTTCCAGTTTTATTCCACAATCATGTCTTTCTCTGAAATTCCTTTAAATTACATTAAAAAAACTATTTAAATTAATGCAGATACCACGTGAAAAGCCTGCAGGTGCTGGAAATAGCATTCAAAGTGAAGATAAAAACTTTAGTTTTGTATTTCACATCTTGAGCTGACTTATAGGATGTGAACTTAATTGCTTTGTGTAGATTTGCTTAGAACTTAAATATAGACATTTTAAAAACGTACTTTGTGCTCTAAATGGAATTATGTTTCTTAACATAAATTGTTACTCTTTGTTAATTATAAAAAAGCCATCCTTAAAAAATGGGCCAAACCTTAACAGACATGTCAACAAAGAAGATACACAAATGACAAATAAGCATGTGCAGCCGTAATCCACATCTTCTGTCTTCAGGGAAATGCAAAATGAAATGACCATGAGATACCACTATGTACCTCTTAGAATGGCCAAAATCCAGAACACGGACAATAAAAAATGATGATGAGGACGTGGAGCAACAGGAACCCTCATCATTGCAAATGGAAATGCAAGATGGTACAGCCACTTTGGAAGACAGGTTAGTGATTTCTTACAAAACTAAACATACTCTTACCATACAATACAGCAATCACACTCTTTAATATTTACCCACAGAAGTTGAAAACTTATGTCTACCCAGAACTTGCAAAGGGATATTTACAGTAGCTTTATTCATAACTACCAAATCTTGGAAACAACCAAGACATCATTCAGTAGGTGAATGGATAAATACACTGTGGTACAGCCAGACAATGGAATATTACTCAATACTAAAAAGAAATGAGCTGTCAACCATGAAGGAAACTTAAACGCATTATTAATCAGTGAAGCCAATCTGAAAAGGCTCTATACTGTGTGCTTCCAATTCTGGAAACAGTAAAAATATCAGTAGTTGCCAGGGGTTAGGGACAGAAGGGGTAAAACAGGCAGAGAACAGAGGATTCTTAGGTCGATGAAACTACTCTGTATGATACTATAAAGCTGGGTACGTGTCATTATAAATTGTCCAAACTCATGGAATATATAACTCCAAGAGTGAACCCTAATGGGAGCTATAGACTTTGGGTTATAATGAGGTTTATCATTTGTAACAAATATATACTCTGGTAGAGGATGTTGTTAAAGGGGGAGGCCATGTATATGTGGGGATGGGGTTACATGGGAAATCTCTGTTCAATTTTCTTGTGAACCTAAAATTTCTTTAAATAATAAATTCTATTCACATAGAAAAAAAGGAAATTGAAAGTGCATTAAAAAATGATATTGGATCGATTGTACAATAATAAAAATACCTGAAAAAATTGGGTAGAAAACATTGGGTCAAAAAAGTAGCTAAATCTTGATGAGAAAGAGGAAGAGTATATCAAATGTGAGAAAGGTCACCTGGAAATGGCAACTGGAGGTAGTACACGTCAGATGAAACCTTATTTCATTGCTGGCTGATAATGGAGAGAGAAAATAAGATCACACAGGATATGAAATGTTTAATAGTAAAAGAAATGTTATTTTCTTATATTTATTGTCATTTACAATAATATTCAATTTATTGTCATTTTCAATTGATATTTATTATCTTTTATTTAAAAACATGGTAGATTAGACCTACTATTGTAATTATTTGTTTTAAATATTTTATATTTTTATTATAACTCATGGTACAGCAGCTGTAAGATTTAAACATAAACTACTTTTTAGTGTCATATGTTAAGTTACGAATTTATGCAGAAACAAATGTAAAGAATAGCAAACATTTAATGCCCATCTAGCTTTGATATTTACTGATTTTGTCCTTCCAGCAAGTTATTCAATAAAATATATAAGGGGGGTGACAAAAGCACTTAAAATAAATTGATTGGAGAAAACAAAGTTTGAGGCAAAGGAAAAGTAAGATAAAATAATATAATATATTGTTAGGCTAGATCTGTATTTATGTTTCAAAAAATTATCATGTTAGTTAAAAATAAAGCTATATAGATATTTCCATCTTTATATGTTTACTCCCAGTGTAGAGCTAGGGCTAGGGTCTGGAGCTCACAGACCCCTTGAGCACACTCACAAACACTTCACATGCAGGTCTATGAGCTAGGTAACCAGCAAAAAGGTCCTTGGAGCCTTGGCTGAAGTAGGAATAGACTTTATTCAGCACACACAACACTATGAGCTAGGCAGTGTGAAGAGAAACTCAAAAACTCAACTGCAGCCAGCAAGGTCCAAAGAAAAACTGAAACTGAGCAGCTGCCAGCAGAGTAAACATGCTGGACTGTTAGAGGTGAGCTCTGCTGCTAGCCTGCTTCACAAAACTGCAGAACACACTAAAGCAATTAACTAGAAAGATACATGTGTGCACGTGGAAGCACACTAACTCACCCACACAACTTGTTTACAAGAAATGTGCTGCTCAACCCCCCAGCCAGACATGAGCAGAGAGAGTCTGACTAAATTATTGTATTTTCTCCCCACAATCCTTTCATTGATTCTTTTATATTTTACAATGACTTTCACATTCTAAGATTATTATATAAACATTTTTTAAAAAAAATTTACTGAATTAAATTCTCTGGTTACCATGGAGAAAAAATCTATTAATCAGAAATAGCTAATCTTTTAAAAATTATAATTGGGGAATAGAGAAAAATTTTGTAAAGTGGAAAAAATTGCTGAGGCAGGATGGGTGAGTTTAGAATATAAGAATGAGAAAGCCAAAATATTCAGTGAGAGTTATGGGTCTAGGTTCATTCTTCTACATATGGATGTCCACTTTTCCCAGAACCATTATTGAAGAGGAAGTCTTTTGACTATAAATGGATTAAACAATTAAATATATGTCCTGAAACTATAAAACTTCGAAAAGAAAACATAGTGGACACACTTCAGGAAATAGGTCTGGGCAGAGACTTTATGGATATGATCTCAAAAGCACCGACAACAAAAGGAAAAACAAACAAATGGGATTATATCAAACTAAAAAGCTTCTGCACAGCATAAGAAACAACTAACAGCATAAAGACAACCAAAAGAGTGGGAGAAATATTTCCAAATTATGCATCTGACAAAGGATTAATATCTAGAATATACAAGGAACTCAAACAACTTAACAGTAAAAAACCAAATAAGCCAATTAAAAAATGGGCCAAGGAGCTGAATAGGCATTTCTCAAAGGAAGATATAAGAATAGCCAACAGACACATGAAAAAATGCTCAATATCACTCAGCATCCAGGAAATGCAAATGAAGACCACACTGAGATATCATCCCACTCTGGTTAGGCTGGCTATTGTCAAAAAGACTGGGACTAACAAATGCTGGTGAGGATGCAGAGAAAGGGGAAGCCTCCTACACTGTCATTTAGGTTGTAAATTAGTGCAGCCATTATGGAAAATGGTATGGAGTTTCCTCAAACAACTACAGGTAGAACTGTCATATGACCCAGCAATACTTCTGCTGAGTATATATCCAAAGGAATGGAAGTCATCATGTCAAAGGGACATCTGCACTCCCATGTTTATTGCAGCTCTGGTTACAATAGCCAAGAGTTGGAACCAGACTAAATGCCCATCATCAGACGAGTGGATAAGGAAAATGTGGTCTATCTACACAATGGAATACTACTTTGCTATAAAAACAAAGAAAATACTGCCATTCATAGAAACATGGTTGAACTTAGAGAAAATTTTAAGTGAAATAAGCCACACACAGAAAGAGCTAACAAAACTAAATAAAAAAACAAACAAACAACAAAAAAAGATACAACAATCACAGTAATTTGCTGAACTTTTTAAGAACAGAGCAGGACTGAGGATTGTGGGGGTGGGAAAGGGAGAGAAGCAGGGGAAGAGCGGAGGGATGGGTGAAAGGCCATAAAAACAGATCACATTGTATAATGACGAATTAAAAAAAACAAACATAAGTAAATAAATAAACAAAAGGAAGTTTTTTAAAAAAAGAATGAGGAAGCCAAATTAAGTTACTATATAATGATCCACTATTTTTTCCAATTAAATTTTGGTCATTACAGAAAATGCACTGCATTTGCCTATTTTTCCCAGCAAGTGTACAAAAATAATTCTCAGAAGGGAAGAGAGGAGAGCAGAATAATGAAGCAGTTAGTACTTAAAATTATAGAATTCACGAAATTTTGGAAATATAGATCCAAGATGGCATAATAACTATGAATCTTCCAGAAACATTTATAATTTTCAGGAATGTTCTTCTTTTAATAACATGAATGCATAATTCATAAAAGAAACAAAACTGTGAAGAATACACGTAAAATTACTCAAACTTATTAGTCATAAGTAATATGCTCAGTACATTTTGGGGACATGTGAAAATTATGCAGTAGACAGTTTGAAGATGCTCCAAATGGCCAAATCTGCAAAAAAAAGTAATCAATAATAATAATAATAGTAATGGTTTATGACCTTAGAAAAAATAAGTATCCATGAGTCTATGCTGATATAAAGAAATAACTGAATAAATAAATAAATCAGGTAAAGAGACAGTTCTTCCTTATGGTAGAGTTATAATCAATAATGAAGAGGGACTGATTGAAATATAAAATTAACATTTACTAAACACCACCGTAATGTTTGCTGCAAGCACAAATTATGAATAGATGCTAAAATTAATGTACGAAAGTATAATAAGTAATAGGTCAATTGCATAGTCTCAAACATTCTGTCAAGAGAATATTAATTACAAAGGGGAAACTTATAGTGGAGAAACCTGACATATGATGGGGCCACCTTAGCCATATGATCAATGTTACCTTCACTGACAATGGGAAATATTAAAATAAGCCACTGCTTAATATTATGCACCAAAAAGGACACAATACCATGTGTGTATTTTGTCCAAACTGTACAATCTTAATTTATTTATGAAAAAACAAGCCCAAATTCAGGGACATCTATAAATAATTGGCTAGTATTATTTATACCTGTCAAGATTGTAGAAGACAAATCTCTTCCTGATTTTAGGAGATTATAGAGATGTGAAACTAAATGCAATGTGGGACTTGCACCTGAACAAGTGGAACAGCTTATAGGTTGTATAAAGTCTGCAAATTAGTTAGTAGTATTGTATCAATGTTAATTTGCTGATATTGATCATTGCATTAGATTTTATGATATATTAACATTTGGGGACTCTGAGTACAATGTGTAGGGGAACTCTTTTTATGACTTAAACTTTTTATTATTCTGTAATTATTTCAAAATGTAAAGCTAGGGCCGACCCCGTGGCGCACTCGGGAGAGTGTGGCACTGGGAGCGCTGCAGCGCTCCCGCTGCGGGTTCGGATCCTATAGGATGGCCAGTGCGCTTGGTGTGGCCGGTCACAAAAAATAAAAAATAAATAAAAAATAAATAAATAAATTTATTAAAAAAGAAATGTAAAGCTAAAAAATAAATTTAAATAATTTCCTGGTAATTTTGCCTTTGAGATTCTAACAATTTTAATCATGCTCTTCGAAATATTAACTATACTAGTTTTTTTCCTAAGCTACCTGAAAATTTGTTAATTTATTCTACTACATACATTTGAAAAGTTAAATGACAATATGATGCCAAAATGCAGTATAAATGTGCTTTGATGTACAGAGGAATAAGTGGTTGTTACACTCTAATAATTGAGGACAACATTATGCTCAAGTTGATTTTAGTGAGGTGGAATCAAATTAATCCAAATGTGAATGCCGGGTCCCATGGGAAAGAGCATGGACAGCATTAGGTGCTCAGACATGTTTAGGAAACTTTCAATTGTTCACTTGAGTAGGAATGAATATTCTTTTCTTAATAACATGTAAAATAAACCCATTTACAATTTATCATATTTAATAATCACAATGACCTTATGAGGTATTTTCTATCAATTCACTTTTACAAGTGAGAAACAAGCCTTTAAAGGTAATGCAAAGTGTCGGAGATCACACAGTTGGATAAAATAGTGGAGCCAGTCAGCCTGACTCCAGAGCCACATTTCCCTAAAGAGAAGAGAAGCCATGCTTGAGATTAAATGTGATTATTTTTATAATCTAAAGCGATAAGTACTGGAAAGAACAAATCCCCTCAGAGGCATGGAAGGATTTTATGTTGTAAATGGTCTATAAATAATCATGTTCTTTTGTCTGAATCGGATGGTAATCACTGCTCTGGTGTTTGTGGGTCATGTAGGAAAAGCTATCAGACCTCTTCATAAAAAAAAATAGCTCTTTGTTGCTGTGGCCTCAGCTCACTTGGAAGCAATCAAATTGAACAATAGTCTAGGCAGACAAAGTAATCATCTCTTCTGTGTTTAAGGACCTAAAATGAAATGGTGCCTGGGCCTGGAGAGGGAATGGAGGATGGAAAAGTGGTTGAATCCCCAGATAAAATTATGTACCATAGCTGGGCTAATAGATCCTACTTTCAGGGAACACTTAGGAGCTGAGAGTCATAGGAATCTGTAACCAAGGGCTTGCAAATTCAATTTTAGGCATACTGAATGTAAGATTTATGTAGGGCATCCAGGTACAGGTGTTAGGTAGACTATTTTATCACGAGAGAGCATTGGGTTTTGGATATAGATTTGGCAGTCATCAGGAGCAAGCAGTGTATTAGCAAGCTTAATACAACTATTAGTAGACAAAATCCAGTTCATGCAATGTGATCCGTAAAGTCGATGAAGTCCTAGCAATCTCCAACATATCCTTCAAGAAAATTCAATAATAATAATAATAATAATAATAATAATTCATGGTCAGATAAAATACTCACAAGACTCTAAAAAGAGAAACGATGAAATTCCTTAGTGAATTCTACTATAAAACTTTAAGAAAGGTAAAGATACAATATAGCAAGAGAAAAAAATGCAATTAGTTACTGAGATATCCACAAATTTCAGGTTCAGATCTCAGGGCTCTTTCTTAGTAACACAAGATAACTTCGTCTTTAAAATTGTTACATACCTAGATATGTGTGAGATGCATGGTCTCAGGGCAACCAAAGCATAAGTTGACTGAAGACTCTCCCACTGCCAAGTTCTTACCTGGAAGAGTCTATTTTGTGGGCACTGGTTGAGATCTCCTGTCTCTGAAACCCTCCTCCTCTATCTGATCCCTCTTGTCCACACTATCTCTGCTCCTCATCCCTGAGCAGTCTCAATTCTCCCTCAGCAAATATTTGCTAAAGGTTTCTGAAATCTTCAAGTGTGTAAACCACCTCAGAACTCTTTGGACTTCATGACACCTGCAGCTACTCTATGCAATGTGCTCTTTGGTGGTGCCTTTATTGGCACTCACACCCAATTTGGAGCCCACGAGGAATTGTCCCCTCTTTCGTCATGTGCTCAGTTTCACTGCTCTGTTGCACGCCCATTCACCACATTTAGGGGAGCCCCAGTCTTTCTGTGAATGAGCACATATTATTTCGAACTCCATTCTTGTAGGACCTATCATTGTCCTCCCACCGCTCCTCCTGTCTCCTAGGCGATTTGCTACTCCACACATTTTCAGGGGGGATTTCCTGCCACGATATTTGTTTAAGCTCTTATCCAAGTTTGTGTATGTGCTTGTTTTAATTCTGTTATCCTGGTTGTTTTATCTGGTGTTTAGTAGAAGAAGGGGAAAGAAAGATCAAAAATGAAGCTTCCATATTCTCCTGCCAGAACCTGAAGCATCACCTGAGGCGGATTTGGTAATACATATTGTCCCAGGAAGTCACACGTTTCACCAAGGTGTTCAAGCTTATTTGTTGTGACTATACATCATTAAAAGGAATTTTTCATCAACAATTTTATTTGGTTTCTAAAGGACTTTGTTTTCATTTATATAAATTTGACTTTTAACAAAATGTCCTTTTAATGAATATGCCATTTTGGAAACAAAGTAGAAGTACTTCCCTATATGTGCATATATGATCGAGGGAATTCTCTTATGTCTTATGCATTTATGTATACATATTTATTGGTATATATTCATATGAATAATAATAAAGCAAGCTTATGTACCAACTTTTAAATTAGTTTTCCACAAATAAAAACTTTCTGAAACGCTTTTTCACATGTACCTTATTAAATGAAGCTATATGGTACATAAAATAATTGCTCCTGTAAAGCAAAGAACATGCACTCTAGCTTTGCTAATGGGCTGACATCATTTTAACCAGATTTTAAAAGCATGGATGCACTTAGAAAAATCCGTTTTTTATCATATCATCTATTCCATTTTTTAAAGAAACTTCATAGCTCAGTTTTACAAGTTCTTTAGAAATAAATGCAAGAGAAAAATTTCACTCCAGCATGAAAACACAACAAAGAGCAATATCTTTTACCTCTTGACAGGAAGCATTTTTGAAAACAAATTGTCTAACCTAGTGTAACTTCAAAGTAGCAATCATTTTAGTAGGAAAGATCCAAAAGCATAACTATTTATCATTAAAAGTGTATCTATTATATAACTATACCTATTATATATATTAAGCTTAGAAGTAGTTTAAATAGATTAAAGTATACCTATTATACATATCATTAAAATTTATATAATTAAAAGTATATTAAAAGTATAACTATCATTACAGAAATGACTGTGCATGTAAAATAAGCATGTCAAACACACTTAAATATTATATTATTTAGGTGGGCAATTAAGCTTTGTCAAAAAGGTTCTTTTGTATTTGGTATTTGAGGAATGTCACTCACTATAAATGACCTATACAGAATTTGGTAACGGTTTGCCTCTATTCTGAAAATAAATTTACAATTAACATTTTTTGCTTGTATCTAAATATCCCAAGATGTTGTGTATGTATAATTCTATGAAGTGACAACACTGCACTCAATTTTCAGGAGTTTTATATATAGTGGCTTATGTTAAATAAATTAATATTTATGTTTGTTGTTGTTGTTGTTTTAAAATCACATACTCACAAATGGGACCGTATTGAGATACGTTAGGTTGGAATAAGAAATGTGTTTGAAATTATACTAGAACACACTGGTGAAGAAAAACGGGTTTTTTTGGCCTGTTTATTTCCAGGAATAGGTATTTGGGCAAAGTCTGAGGAAATCAACCAAGAATTGGATAATTGCTGTTCCTGAAAGATCAGGGCCGTGTGACTGTGGACAGATGCATATGTGCTTATGCCTATGGCCACAACACCTTAAAATAACAAGCTTCGCTATGAACTTGCCCAGAGAGCGTATTCTCAAGCCCTTTCTTCGAGTAACAAAGAAAGTTTTGGATTATTGAAAAAAAAAGATTTTATTGAAAAGAAAAAATTTTTTAAAAAGGAAGAAGCTTAATTTAAATATTAGAGCTAGGCATTTTAAAAAATGTTTTCCCCAACATATTTATTTGTATAGTACTGCTGTTCTCTGTAGTGTCTGAGTTACTTCTTTTCCAATGTTTTGGTTCCAGAGAGACAGAACAAAGGAAAGGCTCCAGTCAAACAAATACCTTTCTGTGAATCCAGCCTCTTCCCACCTCCTTCAGTGGGGTCACATGAGGAGCAAATGCATCATGCCTGGCACATAGCAGACCCTCAAGTAAAATGAGTTACTTCAGGTTTTTTTCTTCATGAGGAGGGCTAGACAGTCATATGATTTTTAATATCTGTTGTAAAGAGCTAGTTTTTCACTTTGATATTTTGTTTGGTTTTTATTTCAATACATTGCTGACTGATAGTTTTGTAAAATAAAATAATTATGCAATAAAAGTAATAATTATTACTATTGTTATTTACCAGTGGTTATTTCCTGGCTCTTAGGTAGTGTCCATTTACGCTTATACATATCAAGACTCAGCCAAAGACTCAAAGGGACCCCTCTGCAGATCCCCTCTGCCTGCTTTCTGCGAATTCTGGCCACCTTGGCCTGTCTAAACTCCAGTCTCTTTTCTTCTCCACTCGGCAAAGTCATCGGGCTCTGTTTGTCTTCTTTCTCCTGTGTCCTTGTAGTCAGCTGTGCAATCACTGTTCTGCTCTGCCTGGTATGCAATGTCTAGAAAATATCGCTTCATCATATTGCCTGGTTTTCTAGTTCTTTAATGAGGGAGGGTAAATTTGGTTCCTGGTACACTGTAACAGGGAACAGAGCAGTTGCTGTCGCCTACCATCAGAAGCTATTTTCTCCAGATATAGAATTTTAGATGTACAGTTTTGTGTTTTGTTTTTATTGTCCCAGAACTTTAAAGCTGTCACTATATTTTCTCCTGGCCTTCATTGTTGCTGATGAGAAATCAACTCACGTTCTTAGTCGTCCTGCCCTGTAGGCAATAGGCAATGTTACATCTATTGAAAATCTGTTCATTTTTTTCCCTTGTCTTTTTTCTCAGGTAATTTCCATTTATCAATCGTAACGTTCATTGATGCTTTTTTATTTTTTGCCAGTAGATTTTTTAAAATTCAGATATTTAATATTCTTACTTTTTGGATGTTAATTTGGTTAGTTTTTAGATTTTATATCTGTCTTAAGATTTCTTATGTTCACCTATACACCAATCGTTTTCTGTAGAATTATTGACATCCTTGTCATCATCACTTTTAAATCTTTGGCTCTTAATTTAAATATTTAATTTGTGAGTCTATTTCTATTGACAATTTCTCTCTGGACTCTGGGTCAAATTTTCTTTGATTTCCTCATGTCTAGTAATTTTTTGATTGTATATTGTATATTAAGATGTGTTATTATAGAGGCTAAGGTCTGTTATTTTTCTCTGAAAAGTATTGACTTTTATTTTTTGTTAATCAGGTAGCAAAGTTGATCTTGTACGGGGGATATTTCTAAGCTTTGTTATTCTATTTTTGCCTTTAGGCCTAGCACATAGCCCTTAGTGCAGTAATGTGTTCCTTATATCTAAAGTATGGTACTTAGGGAATTTCAATGAGAATCCAACAGTCTTTAACTAATTTCCTCCAACTCCAAACTCTATCCCTTTGCTAGGCAACAATAGAATTTTCTACCCAAATTTTTAGCCTCCAGGTTCATGTATTTCTCTGGGCTTTTCTACTATAATACAGTTTAAGTGTCATTCAAGGATTAGAGCAAAATTGTAAAGAGATTTAAAGACACTCACCACCCCAAGCAACAGATTCTCTTCTTTCCCCAGTTACCAGCCACTCTGGCATACCCAAATGCCAAATTCTGACTTAGTAGCCCAAAGGATTTCAACATATCAATTTTAAGAGGAAACAAACATTTAGATCAGAGGAACAATACAGTCTTCAAGACCCCAAAATCCACATTTCTGTTCTAATTTTAAATTTATTTTTTATTTTATTTTTACTGAAGCTTAGGAATCCAATCTTCCCTCTTTCTAACATATCTGACATAGTGCACTATATACCCTATAACTTACCAAGTATATCCAGAATGCAGAAGAATGAAACTACATATGCATCTCTCACCATACACTAAAATCAACTCAAAATGGATTAAATACCTAGGTATAAGACCCGAAACAGTAAAATTACTAAGGGAAAATACAGGTGACACACCAGCAGTTAGGTCAGGGCACAGGCTTTATGAACATGAGCCCAAAAGCACAAGCAGAAAAAGAAAAAATGAACAAATGGGACTATATCAAACTAAAAGTTTCTGCACAGCAAAAGAAACAATCAACAGAGTGAAAAGACAACCTACAGAGTGGGAGAAATTTTTTGCCAACTATGCATCCGACAAGGGACTAATATCCAGAATACACTTAACAACTCAAGCAATTATATAGTAAAAAAAAAAAAAAAAAGACCCAATTAAAAACAGGCAAAGGAGCTGAATAGACATTTTTCAAAGGAAGACATACAAGTGGCCAACAGAGGCATGAAAAAATGCTCGACATCACTAGTCATCAGGGAAATGCAAATTAAAACCACATTAAGATGTCGCCTCACTCCAGTTAGACTGGCTATAATCAAAAAGACAGCAAATAACAAATGCTGACGAGGGTGTGGAGAGAAGGAAACACTACTGCACTGTTGGTGGGAGTGTAAATTAGTGCAACCACTTTGGGAAACAATTTGGAGTTTTCTCAAGCAACTACACATAGATCTTCCATATGATCCAGCAATCCAGAGGGATGGAAATCATCATGTCGAACAGATACCTGCACTCTCATGTTTATTTCAGCTCTGTTTACAATAGCCAAGATATGGAACCAACCTAAATATCCATTAATAGATGATTGGAAAAGGAAACTGTGGTGTATATACACTATGGAATGCTACTCTGCCATAGAAAAGAATGAAATACTTCCTTTTGCAACAACAAGGATGAACCTTCAGCAACTTGTGTTGAGTGAAACAAGCAAAGCACAGAGGGATAAATACCTCGTGCTCACTCTATGTGGGAGCTAAGAGAGAAAGGAAGGCAGGAAAGAAAGACCTGTTTTTTTATACTTAGCCTCAGTAGTGCTGTGATCTAACAGAGGGAGGGACATTCCTGGGGCTACAAATTGGAATTGAGGGGAGAGGGAAAAGGGGAGAGAAGTTGGGGGATAATTGCAAGGGGACAAAGGGTACAAAAGCAATTTCTGGTAATGGGTATGTCCCCAATATGAATCTGACCCCCACATCTTTATATCTCATGAATATTCAAAATAAATAAATAAAAATTTTTTTAAAGAATGTAAAAAATTTTTTAAAAAATCCAAATTTTACTAATATATTTAGTATACTTTACCCTCTCTTTTGGCTCTTGAATTAACTGCTGTGGAATTGCTACCAAAGAGTTCAGGTACAGATAATCTTCCATTTCATCATTTCTGCATCTATTCCCTGGAAATGGAGCAAATCTTAACTTCTATTCAAAAGAATGCTGTGTTACTACATACAAGACACCTCACACTTCAGAAAGAATTCCTAACAGTTCATTAGCAAAACTGATAAATGGACTGACTGACAAAAAGAAGTCTATGGAATTTTGCATAAAACCTTCCCCCATCTTATTATTTCTTTGTGGATAATAACTATGGTGATGGGCATTTTTAGCGGTGTTTTCTTTCTTTTTTTTTTTAACCTTTAAAGTCCATCGTATAAAATAAGTCCTTTTTTTTGTCAAAATTAATCTGTATTGTATTAGAATCATTAGTGACTTTTTAAAATGGACCTCAAATTGTTCTGAAATAACTTGTATGGTTTATAAATTTATAAATTCACTTTATTACCTGGGTTACTTTTATCCTTACTAGATTGACTGATAGATAAACAGAAAATTCAATATTTTACAAGTAATTTCCAGGTATATTGTACAATTCCCATAGAGGTCCCCCCCTTTTTGTTCTTTTTCTGTATAGAGAAAATACATAGCAAGTCACAATCTAGAAAATCCTAGGGAAATTTTTTAATAAATTAAAGTTTGCCAGGACCACTTTCTCAATTTTGCATCTTGTGTGATTGTCACAAAGAATGATGAACTCATTGTCTTCAGGACAATTTGCCGGATATGAAGAGTCTCAAGTGTATGTGGTGGTGTCAAAATTCACTAAAGATGACCAGGTGCCGGCGCTCTTGTTGTATCTGACTGGAGCCAAGAAAATAATTAATTTTTGTGATGTGCTCATTTTTCTGACAAATTTCTCAACTGTGTCTTTAATTCCTTGGATGTATTCAGCACGTTTTCCAAAGCCTATATCTGATATGGAGGAAATGTAGGGTTGCTTCTCAAAAAAGATGATCTCAAATGAAGATTTTAAAGCAACCAATAGGAAAAAAAAACTTAAATTCTTTTCTTCAGACCTATCACTTTGGTAAAGTTCAGATGTGGAAGATAGAATTAGCCTTTCCTTATTTAATTTAGGTAACTTATTCCAGAAAATCACCTTACTCTTTAGACATTATATTTGAAATGTAAAAGATATTTACTGTATTTTTATAGACTAGTCTAAAGACCATTTATATGTAGTATATTTTGGAACACTAAAACAGGTCAAATGATATTTTTTCCTAATTATTAACATATCATAGATATAGTAAAAATTATTTACTTTTAAAATACATATCTCTATTAACTCACCTTTTGGAAAAGAATTTAAAAAATAAATTGAATTTTATGTAACTTTATCAATGAAAACTTCATGTCACAATTTAGTATTTTAAATTTTTTAGTTATAGGGCTACAAGGCTGAGACTTTGTCCTGTGAATACCAATTGCTTTTTAAAAGTCCAAGAAATCTATTTAAGCCATCGTGCTGCATAGACAAAATATAGTTTGGGCCTATATTAAAATATAGTTTCTTACAATTAATAGTAAACCCACCTTGGTTCTGGTTGGTAGATTGACGACTAGCATGAAAAAGATAGGACAAAAGAAAAGCTATAAAAATTTTTAAAAATGTTTTCTTGTTTTGAGTTTGCATAGTTCTCAGTAAATCTATTCCTAAGCATTAAAACTTCTCTGATGCTAGTATAAATATGGTTTTTTTTGAATGTATGTTCTCTAGTTGTTTATTTGTCATGAATTTGAAGGCAGTAGATTTTTTTATAATTAGCTTTTATCCTACTTCTTTTTTGAATTGTTTGTTTTTTGACTTTGTGTTATCATTGACTCTCTGAGGTTTCCCGGATATATCATCTGTAAGTAGAAATTGTTTTATTTCCTCCTTCATTGCATTGCCTCTAATTGATTTCACTTTCTAATTGTATTGGTTATTACCGCTAGTAAAATGTCGAGTAATAATGCAGGTAGTGGGCATCCTTGCCTTGTTCCTGATCTTGGTGGAAATACCTCTAGTGTTTCTCATCAAGTTTAATCTCCATTTGAATTCTCATGGATATATTTCTGTTTTAATCATTTGGTATTTCTTTCTCTATTTCTCCTCTTTGTTCTAAAAATGTGTTTAGTTTGGTGATGAGTCTTTGTTTTACATAATTTGGCTATACATAAAACATAAGGAGCTCTTTTTTACATAATTATACATCCTTGAAAATCACTGTAATGAAGGCTTATGTATTTTTCCTAAATTTATTATTCTCTGCAAATGGTGTCTTTCCACAATGTTCATGCTATAAGTATTTGTCCATCACAAAAGAAAATTACAGTACTTACCAGCAATGTGAGGCTTAATGTAATTTATTTGAAATAACAATATTTTAGGATTATATTTAATATTGTTCAAAATGGCTTTTACATCTTTGTTCTTGTTTGTTTTATCTTTTTATTTAGTTATGATAGAAAATGGACATTTCTGTTGACCAAGAGAGGCATTTGTTATTTAAATAAAATAATTTTCAAGTAAATAGGATTTGAAAACCAAAGTGGCCATGCACAGTCTACTAAATTTAATCTCTGCCAATTTCAGCAAAACTTGATTTTTTTCAACGTAAATTAAAACAGTTTAAACTCTTTACATGTGCTAGGTTTCAGCAATATTTTACCTAAAAACAGTGTATTCTACAATTGATTCTATAAAAAGAGGTGATTTGTGTTGACTCGGTTTTACCTGGATGCTTAGATATTCCCTTAGTCCACTGCATTCTTGAAGAAATTCACATATTCTTTGGGGTCCCTTTTTTGTTTTTCTGCTATTTTCTATAGCAAATGTTACCCAACCTTGGTATTATGCAGTTCACTTTAATTGCAAGAATCTCTTTAGAATAAGGCCAGAAATGATTCAAAACATTTATTAGAATGAATACTTTTTATTATAAATTGATGTCTTTTCACAAACACTTCACGTCTATAAAATTAAAGATGAAAAAGGAAGAAATAAAATAACTGCTTTAAGAAGTTAATTAGTTTAATAATTATAGTCGGTGCATTTATAAATGTTACCTAATTTTATAATCCTTTTGGAACCTGATTTTTCTCACGTAAAAACTGATTTTTGGTTGTTTTTTTTTTAAAAGAAAATGACTACAGTTATAATTAAAATCAACTATCAACAGTGTACCAATTAGGGACACTGTTGATTGTAATCGTAAACTCTACAAAAATGTAGAAAACTTAGTCATTGTTTTTATGGACGGACAGAAAATCTTTTATTGTAATTTTTTTACTTAGCTACGAAAAATGATTTACATAAAGATATTTAGCATTTGTGACAAGTTCTATTATGTTATTTTCTAAGATTCAGAAAACAAATAAGTTTTTTTAAATATCCATTTTAGGTTAAACTAATGTAAAGCAATGGTGAAAATTTGTTCTTTCTTCTTTAGAAACACTGTGTTGTTTTTTCTTTTCCACAATATTTTTGGTGATATATTTGATTATGTGAGCTTGTTCAAGATGCTGAGATGTAGTCTGTGGCCTATGTTGCTGCTACTACAAATATTGTAGCTTCTCAGTGAAAAAGGTCCACATCTTCTTTTCATGCTTCAGAACTGATGGCATGCAATCTGTGATTCTGAGAAACACTTCTTCACTACGTTTCCAACCCAAATACCAGTGTGTCCCTGAAGCATCTGGAACTTATGCCAAAAGCTGAGTATTTTCTTTTATCATAACCCATCTGCAAACTGAGTCTACCATTCCTCCTCCTCCACCTGCAATCATAGTTTACTATATTCGTACCTGAAATGTATGGAGTAACTTTGATGTTCACTAATCTAAAATTTTGGATCATTCCAACTGTTCAGTATCTTTCTGATGAATCCCTTTCCTAAGATTTCTCAGGACATCTTAGATTCACTAAGATTCACTGCCTCTAAGTTTAGTTAAAAAAAAGACATCTGGCCTGTCCACAGCACATCAGTCTGCTACTTAAAGAAGTGCTGTACCATGTCTTTCTAATGCCTGCTGGATGTGGGTCGTACTTTGTAGTGTTGACAGAGGGCTCCTCGTGTTTGTTTATCTTCAGCCTGGTTAACATTCTGCTGCTGCTTTATACATCCTGGCTAAGTTAGGTTTCTTTCAAGTGTCAGGAAACAGAAACATGATTGGACTACCTTAGGTAATAGAAGTTTATTTTCAGTGAAAGTAAGAGACAGAAAATGGTCTGAGCAACCAAATAATAGGGCTCGCAGAAAACTCACATTGTGTTTCAGAATTTAGGGCATCTCTAGCTCCATGTCTCTATGCAGCTGTGTGAGCCACAGACCCCATTCTCCCTGACTCTGATACTCCACCATTAGACCGGTCCAGCTACTCTGGGTTTCTGCTTCTACTGTTTCTATCATGTGAAATAACTTCTGTTTAAATGTCTTCTCTCTGATTTGCCATTTCTACTGTCTCATTCTTCTGCTTTCTGACTTCTTTCCATGTGTCTTGTCAAAGGAACATTCTAGACAAAAGAAGAAGAAAAAAATTTTCTTGCAAAACGTTGCAAGGCAGACTTCAGAAACACTGGCTTAAAAAGCACAAGTTTTAAAAAGAAAATAAAAATCACAAATTATGACAGGATGGCCATTTAGCAACATTGTTCTTCCTCTTTGTGGGGAAAATAGAATAGTTTAGTCAGGCTCCCTCAACATTTCTTGTAAACAAGTTGTGTGTGGGTGGAGTTAGTGCTCAAGTGCACCCATGTATTTTTCTAGTGAATTGCAACTTCAGAAGTGCAGTTTGAAGCAAGCTGGCCAGCAGAGAGTTCGTGTCTAAAAATAGAGCATGTTTACTCTGCTGGCAGCTGCTCAGTTTCAGTTTTTCTTTGGACTTTGTGGGTAGCAGTTGAGTTTCTGAGTTTCTCTGTGGACTACTTAGTTCATAGTGCTGTGTGTGTGGTGAATAAAGACTATTCCTTCTTCAACCAAGCCTTCAAGGATCTTTTTGTCCAGTTACCTAGCTCACAGACCTGCATGTGAAGGGTTTGTGAATGAGCTCGGGGGGTTCTGTGCAGCCCTAGCTCTGCAGTTGGCTTTGTCAGCAGGACTGCGCCACACTCTTGTTTTAGTAATACTATATCTAAGAATTTATTGTTCGGATGTAATAACACATAAGCATAAAACTGTATGCTGACAGTAACTGTATTAATCATTAAATTAACTTTTTTGAGCACTTACTACATGACAAAAACTGATAGTATCTTCATATGAGCGTGTATTTTCATCTGAATAACAAAAACTATGTGATATAGTACTATTACTTTCCACATTTACAGATAACAAAACTGACTCAGAAAAGGTAATTTGCAAATTATCTTTTCTAGTTAGTAAATGTATATTACAATATTTTAAGAACGTAGCTTAAGAGTCTGAATACTTGACATTACATGAGAAATAGAGGAAGAATATTTATGTTTAATGTCTAAAGAGTAGAACTTAAATAAGAAATAAGTATATATTTTCTTTTGTGGGTACATCAACATAGAAAGCTAACATATGATAAATACACTATACTCTTATTTTATTAAATATATTTTCTCCAAGAATATAAAATGTCATCAATGCCTGTGCAATTAATTTGATTGGATAAAGCATGATATGAATATCTGTATAAATAAATATGCCTACGTAAAAGTCTATAAGTTACAGACTGAATTGTTAGTTATGGTAATTTTTGAGTGATAGTATTATAAATAATTTTTATTTTCTAAATAAGCCAAATTATTTACAGTGCACATCCTATTATGTTTATAATAAAATGTTTAACTAGGATTCAGATATGGTATGTATGTCTATGTGTATTTTTTAACATACACATTCTATGGAAATAATATTGGCATTCTGATTGAAATGCAAATAACAAAGAAACCCCCAAATCTTCTGCTAATCTTCTACTACATTAGCCAGTAAGCTGCTAGGAAGAAATCTTAACTTATGTCTTTATAAGTTATTCTTTGGATGGAGTACTTAAAAATAAGGAGCTCAGTAGAACTATGCCATAGAATAAAAACGCTTCTATTTGCATAGTAAACAAGTAGCAATTCTTACATGTACTGCAACATTTTCTATTCAACATGTGTACCCTTCATCACAGATGAGGGCAATTATCTCTTACCTTACTGGATAATAGGTGCTGGTTTCATATTCCCAGACAATTGCACAGCAAAATGACAGTGCTGAACATAGGAATGCTGGAATATTTACCCAAAAGACATTTGGCAATTTTAAGGTGATTTTCCCAGGCCTAGTAAAAATGAACATGTTAAAGCATTGCTTTATGTTTCTAAAAGTGTCTAAGATATTTCTGGAGTATTGCATTCTCTCCAGGCGGCCATCAGGTGTTGAATACATTGATGGGAAGGAGATCATGCTACTAAGACAAAGACAGAAGAGAATCAATGAATACCTTGTGAGAATTAGACATTGCAGCATATCCTTAATAAGTTCCAACTCCAAGACTTCTCTTAGATGCCAGGAGAGCTGAGCATAAGGAAATAATTTTTATTAGAGTTGCAAGTGAGAAAAATGAAATAACAAAACAAAAATGCATCACACCACCTTCCATGACATCAAAATACTCAGCGTCATTTGGTACAAATCCCTAGTTCCTGAACAACTGAAGAAAATGATACTACTGTCAAAAATATAACCTTATCTGGGCAGACAATATTCAAATCTTCAGCCATTATTTTCAGTTGTTTCATTTCACTGACCTTTTAAAAATACTTTTCATACTTATTTTAAATTATGCATACCAAACCTGTATATAAATTTTAGGTAGGCTGTTCAGCCAAAAACACCGACAGAGATAAGATAGTAATTGGCTTGCTGCTTTTCTCACTTCCTGTAACTGCCTGTAACTTACTAACACTGTAGGCTTTTAACACTGAAGTCCCATAGATAGTTCCTTCATTTACTTACCAGAATCTCTGATCTGCAAAGACAAGAATTCTAGAGTGTTCTTCCCCATATCAGCTTCCGCCCCAGAGGTCTGTATCAGAATGTTGAGGTGAGGAATGATGTGTATTTTGTTGTTGCTGCTGCTGCTGAGGCCATTTTGGATTTAATATTCATGTCCCAAAGGTGATATTGATATAAAACTCTGGTGGTACAATATAGGATTCAGAGAGTTTGTTATTTCTCACTTTATTTTCTCTCTTTTTGTTTTTCTAGTATAACAAGTTCTTCCCCAATTCAAGGCCTTTGCACATGATGTTTCATTTTATTTATTTATTCATTTATATTTTTAAACCAGGAATACTATTCCCTACACTGGATTTGTAACCAGCTTCTCTGTAACCTAAGAGTTTCAGATTAAATGCCGCATCCTCGAATGTGCCTTTGCTTGATTTCCCTATATAAGGTAGCATCTTAATTTATTCTCTAACTCATCCCCCTGTTTATGTTTTTCATAGAACTTTTTATAATATTTAATTACATGTAATCATTTTGTTGACATATACCTTTTATAAAAATGTCTCTACAATTAGAGACTCAAATAGGCAAGAATTTCAACTGTCTCCTTTAGTTTTGCAACACTAGCCAGTGCAGTGACTAACAACAGGAATACATAATATTTGATTTGCTGAAAGAATGCATGAAACAGGCATGAATTTATTAACTTTAAAATATATAAATACTGGGGAGATATCAACAAATGAGCCTATCTACTTCATTTTTATTTTTATACTTCTGTCTCTCCACTTTGCCATAGGTAGATCTTGTATTTGTCAACTTATTTTCAATTTTAAGTTATTAAATTTAAGTATTTAATGTTGCATTACTATATTTGAGCATAGTAACAATTTAGAGCATGCCTATCAAAACTCCAAGCTTCTGAGAATCTTAGGTCCTCCAGTCCAGAACTTTCACAAGTTCTAAAAGGGATATTAAAAGGGGCTGCTATAAGGAAAAGTTTAAAAGAGTTTGGCTCCATAACTGGTGGGGGTAATGTTTGATTTAATGCTTTGTATATTGAACAGTGGAGGAACACTGAAAAACTGGGCCCCATAGCTTGATTTATCCATGCGTTTCTGTCTTTTTGAAGTAAATTCCATAATGAACACAGAAAAAAGTAATTACTTTTGATGTAAATAATTATAGTCGACTTTAAATCCATATTATAATATTTAATTATATAAGAAACTATAAGCAAATAATATCTCTTCATTTATTATTCTCTATTTTTTTATTTATGGAGATGACTGGGAATGACAAATATAACATAAATGGTTTTAACACCTTCTAGCTTTATTTTCCTCCTCATCATTCTATGTGCTATAGTTGTACTATTTATTACACGTTCCGAAATGAAATGTTTTCTCAGGTCCTTGTGTCTTTGCAAATCCTCTTGCACCTACCTGGAATATCCTCTCCCCTCCTTCTTTTTCTTCTTCTTCTTCTTCTTCATTTTGATCTTTCCCTTTTTTAGATACTTGATAGACTACCAGTATTCCCTTTTTATATTACTCAGCTTAAACTCTCATGTTCTCCGGGAAATATCAGGCAGTCAGGTGGTCCTCAACTGGGGTTGGTTTAACATTCGGTGAGTATTCATTGAGCTCCTGCAGTGTCTCAGGCTTTTTCTAAGTTCTGGAGATATAACTATAATCAGAACAGAGTCCCTAATCTCATGGTTTTTATATCATAGAATTTTGTCCCTATATTCCACAGTAGTGCATATAATAAGGTATATCTCTTGTTAACACTTCATCAGAATATTAGCTTCTATTTATTTTCCTAAATGAGGCACATATCGTCAACACATTAATTAACAAAACATGATAAAATATAGTAGATTATCCTGGGGCAGTTCTGACAAAATGCTTCATTACATATTTCAGGTGATTATTTCACAGAGAACGTTTTAGAAGCTTGATAATTAACTGATTATTTTCAAGAGAAAATTTAAATCATGGTCTGTCAGGAAGGGGACATTCAGAGGAAATGGGTGTGATTTGAGGAACTTGTTTCATTGGAAATGGTGTATGTACTCCAGTGGGAAGAATTTGCATGTTCAATGATCTTTCATTGACTCTTACAAAGTGAATTCTTCTACTGTGAAGAATTTACAAATTTCATGGGTTTGAATGGAAATTAGTTTTCTTCTGCAGTGTAACAAATTACCACAAATTTAGCAACTTAACACACATTGCTTATCTCACAATTTCCATGGTCCAGGAGTCTGAGTAGAGATCAACTGGTCCTCTGCTTAGTTTCTCACGAGGGTGAAACAAAGGTGCTGACCACACCTGGGATCTCACCTGTGGGGTCCTCTTCCAAGCTTGAGTGGTCATCGGCTGAACTCAGTTTCTTGCAGCTGTCGGACTGAGTTTCCCATATTCTTGCTAGCTATTGGCTAGAAACTTCTCTCAGCTCCTTGAGGGCACCCACCACCACTTGCCACATTACTGTGTACGTAGGCAGTTCACGACATGGCTGGGTTTTCCTTCTTCAAGACCAACAGAAGGATCTACTTTGTTTTGACTTTTTCTCTTTAGAAATGACCTGGACCCTCCTTTAAAGTTCATGCCTTAAAGGGCGTTGAAAAATGGTGCTGAAGAAACAACCAATCAAGGTCGTCTGAGTTCTGGTAACTTTGGCATCCCAAAAGAAATGGCATGGGAAAAAGGAATATGGCGAGACTAGCCCTGAACTTGAAAATTAAATTACATAATTTTTATTTCTGTTAAATTCTGGAAATAAAAGTAGCAAAATAGCAAAACTTGTTTTCTTATATTTAAACACATTAATTAGCTATGGAAAAAAAAATACATTCCTTATAAAGTCAGGGCCAAACAAGCGAATAAGCCAACTGATAAGAGGCCTGAATTATATTTGCTAAATTCCTTCACCTTTCCATATAACCTCTTAATCATTGGAATGAAATTGCATCCGTTTTTAGCCAACAGCCTCAAGGAGAAGAAATTATACAGAACATATAACCAGGGGGGAAGAATCTTGGAACTGTCTTAGAATTCTGTGTACAACAATTCAATTGTTAAAAAATGTATTTGTTGGTATTTATTGCATGTAAGAAAATATTTGATATTCCTATAGGATTGTGACCCTAAATGATAGCCATGAATTAATACCCTAAAGCCTGATAAAACTTTCTCTTTTGCCCAGATAAGTAAAAGCATTGGTGTATAGCCTTGCCTTTACAACATTGTGCTCTATCACCCAAGAAGTGGTTTGGTATGCCCCGAGTCTCCCAACCTGGAAAGACAACTCAACCTTGGGAGCCTAAACTAACAGGATAAAAGTTTTCTAAACTTATCCATCTTCTGAACAGAGTATGATATTTTGTTAGTTGAAAGTCTAGAATTTAGGATTGGCGAATGTAAGCAAAAAAGAATATAAATACCTGAGTGACCATATTTTCCTGTATGAATAATTTATCCTGCATTGATACACAGACAAAAGCACTGCAAGATTTTGGAAAGAGGAAAATCATGCCTAAATCATTTTCACTGAAAAGAAATGTTAGCATATAAATTAATTTGTTCTCTTTTATGTCTACTCTTGTGAATTTTGGGGCTCTGAAGAAAGTGATTTTTTTCTTCCTTATATTCTTATTGCCCAGGTAAATGCCTGTAATAAAATATTAGATAAAATATTTGTGAATAAATATATGAATGCAAGAATGATATTGGTTGATATGCTATTGATGTATCAATGAGATGGACTCTGCAATGAGGGTGTTATTGGCCCATTGACAGGGTAATTCCTCATTTGTGCAGATCTATCCTGAACATTGCAAAATATTGAGCATACTTAGTATTGGCTCACTAAGGCCAAATCACACACCCTTACCCCCATTCAACCTTCAGCCCCATCATACACACACTCGTCATTGTCACAACTGGAAATGTACCCATACATTTCCATACAGTTTCTGTAGGAATCAGTACCAAGAACCATGAATGTAATGACTCATAGTAGGTAATCTAGACAAATTTTTTAAAATGTACGTATATGTCTTCTAGTGTATTAATGCATATCAGGAGGACATGGGATACAGTTGTGCACATAACTACTTCCTCAAATAATCTATTATATCCTCATTACTTAATTAAAGCTAGTTCAATGATTTCATTTGTTTAGTTATTAGCTATTAATCCACTAATGAACATCTGCATACATAACAACATTCTAAAACAAACAAAAATTAAAATGAAACCACTCTATAAAAAATAAATAAAATAAAATAATGGAGAAGGCATTTTCTCCCAAAGAATCAATGAAGTATCCATAGTGGTTAGAACTATTAAATGTCTGTTAGTGTTTTGTACATGACATTTCTCCTCTAATAGTGGTATTGTTTTCTGACCTACAGTAAATATTGTTGTCATATTTTAAGTAATCTGTGTTTCAATTTTTTGTTTGGGAGATATTTTCTGGTCTTTGCTGTTGTGCATTTATTTTAATGTATCTTTAGAACCTTGGTCTTTCTGTCCAAGTAAAATCATGTCTTCCTAAAATTTTACAAAAATGCTAACATTTTTACTTCAAATATGACTCTTCCAAATTTACTGTATTTTCTGCATACAGGAATGCAAGTACATGTTTGTTGAAGCGTCTCACTCCTCCATGTGTCAACTTTTTTTTTTTTTATCTGTTCATAGATACTTTATTCCAAGGGGGTAAAATACTTAAAAACACATTCTTTTTTTTTTGTTGTGACCAGTAAGGGAATCGCAACCTTTGGCTTGGTGTCGCCTGCACCATGCTCGGCCAGTGAGCGCACGGGCCATCCCAATATAGGATCCAAACCGGTGGCCTCAGCACTCCCAGCACCACACTCTCCCAAGTGAGCCTCAGGATCGGCCCTTAAAAGTACATTCTAATTCATTAATTTTCTCTTAAATTCTGTCTCTTCCATTGTTTAGTCTGTACAGTAAGTTTTTCATTTCAATTATTTTAGAAAATTATTTCCTAATGTACTACAAGATTTGGGGAAGTGAAACTATTCTGTATATTCTTCATTTGTCAAAACCCGTGAAACCATATAACACAAAGAGTTAATCCTTATAGAAATCATGCACATAGGTTAACATATTGTATCAATATTGGCCCATTAATTTTAACAAATGTACTTCACTAATGCAAGATGTTACTAATTGGAGAAACTGTGTGTTGGGGAGATAAATAAAAAAATACATGAATACTTAATATATTTTATGCACAATTAATCTATAAATATAAAACTGCTCTAAAAAATTAAGTATTAAAGAATTGCTAAGTGTTTATCAAACCTGCCTGGTAAATTTATTCAAAATTATATATTTATTTGGCAAAAAAATTTGTATGTATTTATTATGTAAAAAATGATGATTTCAAATATGTATGTTCTGTGAAATAGCTAAATTGAGCTACTTACCATATTCATTACCTCACATATTTATCATTTTTCTGAGGTGAGAACATTTAAGTTCTACTCTTAGCAATTTTTAAGTATGCAATATGTTGTTAACTTTAGTCAACAAGTTGTAAAATAGATCTCTGGAACTTATTTCTCCTGTCTTCAGTTTTGCGTCCTTTTCCCACATCACCTCCATCCCCTCAAAACCCTGGACATTTCCAAGACACGTGACTAAAGTCACCTATTACCCAAGAGCAGTTATAGGAAATTAATGTAATACACTAAAATAGGTATTTGCCTTCCTTAACCACGAAGATGGCATTTTATAAAATTAGCTGCTTCTCTTATAAGCCAACCTTCATTATCCTTTACCTACTCTTTAAAGAGTATACAAACAGGAATAAGTAAATTATGGATAAAATGTTCTATAACTGGGACAACTCAATGGCCAGTTGCCCACAGCTTACCTGCTGGTGTCCTGTGACACATATTGAAGCCTCCGTTGTACTTTGAGGAAAAATGTTCAAAACATGCCCAAAGTTCTACCCAGCAGCCGCCCCGGGAACCTGCATGCACTTCTGTCCCACTGCGAGTGGCAACCACATCGGCGGTGCTGGACTCGGGTCAGCCCTGCTGGAATGGCAGTGAAAGAGAAACTCATGTTTCAGCACAGCTAAGACGTAAACGTGCAAGTGCACTTTTTAGTGAACAGTGTCATGTATACATTAACAGGCGGCCAGGGGATAACTCTGTGACCAAAGGAAAACAAAACCTATTCTAGAAAAACAGCAGCTCTGCCTTTCAGGGATGAGACAAACCTGCAAGCTGCTGAGCTCTCTGCTGGTCACCGGTGATGTCATCCCGGTAGCACTGACCCTGTCACCGCCAGAGGTGCCTCACCCAGTCCCCTCCCATCTGTCCGCTGGACAGGAGGGGCGCCATTCTGTCCACACCGCTTACTTCAGCACCTGCACCCTTGGGGCCTGCTTGTTGGGAGGAAAGCTGTCACCCGCGGCAGCTGGCTTAAACCTTAGCAGCAGGAGGAACAGCTGCCCGTGGCCAGGACACTGCCCCAGATGAAACTGTTGCTGCCGGGCCTGGCCATCTCTTCCCAACGGAAATAAGTTGTTTGGGGTTCAGCAGACTCTAGAATGAAGCGGGCCCCTTGGGCACAGGGAGCAACAGCACATCCTAGTGGGCTAATTTCCCCAAAGCTTGAAACTAGGTGTCTTGTCTCACTCCAAGGATGGCTGTGGCACACAGCATCGCTGGACGCTGGGTGGCAGTAGAGGGCCTCACAGAAACCAGGCACAGACAATCTGGCCTCCAGCAAAGGAATGATGCTAATGTGCTCCTCTGGGTAGAATTTGCACAATAACCCACATGGAAGTCGCAGCAGGACAGGGATGAAAACTATGGGGCAAGAGGTCAAGTCTGCACAATCCCAACCAACCCCACAGATGCCCATGTCCAGTAACCGCACACACTGGATGGCTCCCCACAGGCAAAGGAACAGGTGAGACACACCCCTTCTCTGTACCTGGTGACGGATTCAGGGAAGTCAGGCTCCAGGCCCTCTCTCACTCCCACCGTGTCCTGAATCCTCACCATCAGCTACAGCTGCAAGGACTGTTTCTCTTCTGTGAACCTGCAAGCTAAGGGTCTGAAGCGACACAGTGGAGAAAGCATGCGAGGAAATTCTGCTCTACTTTTCCACCTCAGTGAGGCACGTGTACAATGTAGTTTCCCATCTCAACTGTTGCTTCGCTGTCAAGATTTCTTTTGGTGTGAGAGACCAAGGTGTCAGTAGCAAAAGAAAATGTTTTGCTTTTGCTCCCCTCAGTATGCTTCAACATTTCCAAGTGAATTTCACGTCACAAGGGGAGATGGGGATTGCCCTCAACTGGAATGTGGGTCACCTCCCAGCTGTGTGGTGATGTGACTGGGGCCAAGGCCAGAGCTGCTGCTTTTCCAGATTTTCCAAGCCAGAAACAAGCACTGTTCACTTTAATAAGGTTAAGTTTAAACCGACATCCTTTTTTGGTGCCTAAACTGTTGACTACATACCCCAGCAAGACAGAAGCGTGTGAAAGCCGTCCATTCACACTCCCCTTCTCCCAGACGGTCACATGCGCATATCCCCAGAGCTGAAGGCACTGTGCAAAGCACGGTGCAGTATATGCGGCCAGTAACCATGTGTTCTTCTAACTGAACACTTCCAGGGTTGCATCAAGTAAAAGTTGCCTCAACTTTCACTGAAGTAGATAAAAGCTGCAAAAACCCTTACTGATTTCCTAAGTTTACTTCTCTAAGTCCCAAAAGCTAAGACTATAACTACGTTAGCGTTCATGTATGACAAACAAATATTAAATAGTTTACACCTTTATACCAATTTATCTGTAGCTCGTGCAGGTCCAATTGGACCTGGCAGACATCTACAGAACATTTCATGCAACAACTAGAGAATACACATTTTTTCTCATCGGCACATGGAACATTCTCCAGGATAGACCACATGTTAGGTCACAAAACAGGTTTCAGCAAATTTTTCAAAGCTGACATCATTCCTAGTATCTTTTCTGACCACAATTGACTAGCACTGGAAATCAATTACAAGCGAATTTCTGGAAACTACTCCAGTGCATGAAAACTGAACAACAGGCTCCCGAATGACCTATGGGTCCAAGAAGAAATTAAAAAGGAAATCAAAAACGTTCTTGAAACTAATGAAAAAAGATGCATCCTACCAAAACCTGTGGGATACTGTAAAAGCAAGAGCGACAAGGCAATATATTGCAATATATGCTCACATCAAAAGGATGGAGAAACTTCACGTAAATGACCGAACCGTACACCTCAAAGAACCACCACCACCACAACAATGCAGTCATAAAAGTACTAGAGAGAAAGAAATAATTAACATCAGGGCAGAGTTCAATGAAATGGAGACCCCCAAAACGATACAAAGGATCAGCGAAACACAAAGTTGTTTTTTGAGAAGATAAATAAAATAGACAAACCATTAGCTTTGCCCACTCTCACCACACTCATTCAACATAGTATTGAAAGCCCTAACCAGAGCAATCAAGCAAGACAAAGAAATAAAGGGCATTCAGATTGGGAAGGACAAAGTCAAGTTGTCCCTGTTTGCAGATGACGCGATCATATAGATAGAAAACCTAAAGGCTACCAGAACGCCCTTACGGCTGACTAACAATTTTAATAATTTTGCGGGGTACAAAATCAACACCCACAGATCAGGAGCATTTTTATACTCCGATAATGAACTGGCAGAAAAAGAAATCAAGAAAGCAAGCCCATTTACAATAGTCACCCCCAAGATAAAATACCTAGGAACCAATTGAACCAAGGAGGTTAATGCAGATCTCTACAATGAGAACTACCAAACACCAGTGAGAGAAATTAAAGAGCACCCAAAAATAGTGGAATGACATACCAGGCTCTGGTACGGGAAGAATTAACATCGTGAAAATGTCCTTTCTACCCATAGCAGTCTACAAATTCAACGCAATCTCCGTCAAAATAGCAACAACTTTCTTCACAGAAATAGAAAAAGCAGTGCTAACATTCATATGGAATACGAAAAGATCCTGAATAGCCAAAGCAATTTTGAGCTTAAAAGCACCCCAAAAACAGAAAGGCTGGAGGCATAACACCACCCAATTTCAAATTCTATGACAAGGCTCAAAACAGCATGGTGATGGCATAGAAACAGACACTCAGATCAATGGAACAGGATAGAAAACCCAGGAATAATCAATTTGCCTACTTACAGCCAACCGATTTTTGACAAAGCCAACCAGAACATACGCTGTGGAAAAGACAGCCTCTTCAGGAAATAAACGGTGCCCGCAAAATTGGACAATCCACATGCAGAAGAATGAAACTGGACCAGCATCTCACCATATGCCAAAATCGACTCGAAATGGAATAAAGACCAGAATATAAGACCCCAAACCATTACATGACTGAAGGAAAACAGAGGGGAAACACTCCAGGAAGTAGGTGGGGGCAAAGGCTTTATGAATAAGACCCGAAAACCCACAAGCAACAACATAAAAACTAAACAAATGAGCTAATGTCAAACTAAGAAGCTTCCACACAGCAAAGGAAACAATCAACAGAGCAGAAAGGCACCCTAAAAAAAGGGAGAAAATATGTGTAAACTATACGTCTGCCAAGGGCTTAATATCCAGAACATACCAAGAACTCAAACAGCTGTACAGTATGAAAACAAGTAATCCGATTTAAAACTGGGCAAACGAGATGAATAGACATTTTTCAAAGACATACAAATGGCCAACGGTACACGAAAAAATGCTCAGCATCACTAGTCATCAGAGAAATGCAAATCAAAACCACATTGAGATATCATGTCAACCCAGATAGACTGGCCATTGTTAAAAAGACCATTAATAAGAAATGCTACTGAGGATATGAGGAAAGGAGAACTCTTCTCCAATGTTGGTGGGACTGTAAATTAGCACAGCCACTATGGAAAACAGTAAAGAAGTTTCCTCCAATACAGATAGTACTACCATACGATCCAGCAGTTCCACTACTGGGGATATATCCAAAGAAATGGAAATCATATGGAAGGGACACCTGCACTCCCATGTTCACTGCAGCTTTACTTACAATAGCCAAAATATAGAACCAACCTCAGTGCCCTTCGACAGATGACTGGATAAAAAAAATGTGATACACGTACACCATGGAATAATACTCAGTGATAAAGGAAAAGAATGAAATTCTGCCATCGGTAACAACCTGGATGAGTCTGGAGAAAATTATGTTGTGTGAAATAAGCCAGACAAGGGAAGATAAATATCACATGCTCTCACTTATAACTAGGTAGAAAGGAAGGAAGGAAGGAAGGAAGGAAGGAAGGAAGGAAGGAAGGAAGGAAGGAAGGAAGGAAGGAAGGAAGCAAAGGACTACAACAGTTCCTTGAACTTTCAGAAGGACAGAAGAAACCAATGGTTACTAGAGATGAGGGGATGGACGGAGGGAGGGAGTTGGGGGCATGATGGGTCAGGCAAAGGGCATAAAGAAAAATCATGATTTGTAATAATGAATATGCTAATAAAAATAATTTAAAAAGTAAGACACTTTAAAACACAAAAAGAATGCCATTATTGACATTCCAGAAAATTCCAGCTATGTGGATAACATTAAAAACCAGCTGTCAAGCTAAATCCTTTATCAGTACAAATTTTGATATTTCTTCAAATTGGGAGGAGAATGTTGGTTTCGATGTACAATGTCTGGTCACTCCCAGCCTCATCTATTTGTCACTGACGACCCTGGGACAGACGGAAAAAAAAAAAAAAAAACGGTTTCTGCAACTTTTAAAATACAGACACGCCCTCCACCACCAACTTTCAATTTCTACAAAACGTCCTTGGGTTCTAGTATTCTTGCACATGTTTGTTCTCTTACAGGAAATTTGCTCCTTAGGATTTCACTGCAATGTGCTTCTGGATCCCATGCCATGATTTATCTCTGAGGACCCCTGTTCCCCTGGATCCATTTCACCCCGTGGCTGGCCACCTGTGTGGCACACACACATAGGAGCAGGAGGACAAGGCTTTGAGATGGGGAACCCGCACAAGCAATTATCTGGGTTTAGGTCTGCAGGTTATTAAGGTTTTCCGTTTCAACTTCCACAGCTAGAACGAAAGTGTAGAAATCTGTTTTCTAGTTAAAATCTGTTCACATCCCAAGTGTTTTTTAAGTTACTTAACAAGCCTTTGGTAGTCCGAAATACCGGGAAGTGTGCCTGTAACTAGAAACACCAGAAACTTCCATTTCAAAATTGTCATAAACCAGGGATACTTTAGAAAAACCTTTTCAGCCCACTTCGTGCCTTGAGTAATGGTGGGTAAACAGTGGAAACCAAGAGAGGCAACATGGAAGCAAACGGATATAAAAGCACAAGGGAGACATCATGCTCTTGGGGAGAACTAAAATGCAAATTGTGTCTGTAAACGAAAGAAATTATACAGAAATCCCAGAAAAACAATTGACTGAAAATCAGACGAACGATCCCATGTTCATCTCATCACCTTGAGAACACGAAGGATACTTTTGTACAGGCAGCACACCTCCTTAAAGCAGCAGCAGAGTGCTTCGTGCACAGCAAGGCCTAGTTCACCGAGCAGCTGGACCTGTGCCCACACCCAGAGGGCAGCACCAGCCACGTGGGTGCAGAGGAGGTTGTCCCGGTGAACTCCACAAGCGGCAGCAACGCTCGGCTCTACGCCACAGGACTTCTGACAACGGACACAGTCGCACAGACTGCAAGTGGACCCCACATCAGCCTCAAGACCTCCCCCACCCGAAAACATCTCCACAGCCAGCCAGGGAGGCAAAGGAAGGGTCTTCATGGCGTGCAGAGTTACAATGAATCTGTGTTCACGCTGCCCCCTCCCACTGTACCCGTCGAGACCCAGACGATGTGCCCTGCTACTACAAAGTCGAAGAGATGTTTGATGGGGGCAGAGCGGAAGAGGCACATTGAATTTGGATCATTTTACCCATGACCCTTCTCTCCTCCCAACCCTCTTTGGGAAAGATGACATTTCTGGGGAAACAGAAGGTGATCAGAAGCAAGTAGCTCAAATGTATGTCCCTTGTAAATTTCGGATATCCATCAATTTCAATTTTGAGATATAGAGAAGTGCTGGGAAGTTTAATTGGCCGTATCAGTGTCAGTGAAGAGCTGATGGAAGAAGTGCGAAAGGCCAAAGGAGAAAACCCATGAGTAGAGAAATTAGCCTTCGGCTAATCTTATCTTCTCTGCTTCCATATATCCCTGTCCGTCCTCAAAAGTTGAGTGAGGTAGGAGATGATAAGATTGAGATTAGGGCAAATTATTTCCCCATCTTTTCCTTTCTCCAATGCACAGTCTCCTCAACCCGCACACTTGGAGTCTCAGGGTCAGCTCTCCAATACTGGTCGACACAGAGGAAAACCAACGGAACCAAAACGAATCCACCGAATTATCTCTGCTGTGCTTATTTATACCTTCCCGGGTTTTCTTTCCTTTACTGTTAAGTGCCTATAATCAACTTCAATCATTTTAGCAGAGTACTAAAGAGTGACTGCTCCCAACCCCTTCAGATAGGTGATGCTTATGTTTACATCTGCTTATCAGCTCTGTGAAAGTGCTGTTTCGTGGAGGTGCTGTAATTTGATGAACACATGAGACATGCTATTTGCTAGCAAGAAATTCTCAGCTCAAACAAGCTAAGGTGTATGGAGATTCAGTATAACACAGTAATTGGTTAACTCAGTTTACTTGGGACTCCATTTCTTAGGTCTTGGGCTGTTTACATAACCAAAAGGAGTGTGTGTGTGTGTGTGTGTGTGTGTGTGTGTACCACACTTGACCTAGCACCTACCTGCACAAGTACCCCCCTGCCAAGTGATGTGTTTAAAGGCCAACAAAAAGGAAAACACAGAACACATTTATAATCCTGAAAATCTAGGGCTACTTAACCTTTCTGCTGCTTAATTTTAAAGGCAAAAAATGTACTATGAGCAGCATAAATAAGAACTGATTTGAGCATAGTTTTATAATAGATAAAATGTACCTGATGGGTCTAATTCAAATTTCTAAAATCTAACTGTGCCGCATTAGTCTGAGATACAAGATCTAAAGCTGCATGATCTAATCTGAGAATTTACGGACCTGTTTGAAATACCTTCATTTGATTAATTTGAAATGGAGGCCAGGGTATGACCTCTAACAGTCTGATCTTTAATAACCGCTCAAGAGATGAGGCAGGAAGTCAGTCGCGCTTAGAATTCTATGCACTTTCCTCTAGTGAGCACACCCTGCGGTTCCACGCGTGCAAGCACACCCCTCGCTCACTGCGGGATCTACAGAGCAGCTGTACATGCCCTTCAAAACTCAAATGCGTGTTATGTGGGTGTGCGGTATAGGGGTAGGACATGAAAAAACTCCCACCTGTCCAGTCCGAGAGAAATTTAACTCCTGAGAAGCACACCTTAGTTGAACATCAGATGCAACACTAATTTGCAGAGGTTCCCACAACATAGGAACAAAAGGGCTGACGTTATGTGTTGATAGCAGATCGTGTGTGAAAACTAAAGTTTTATACGGGGCTGTACGAAGACTAACTGAGGTCTGGAAAATGAGGAATTTTAAATGCTGGACAGTCTCTATACTCAGATTCCGCTGAAGACAATGCAAATACTTATAAGAGCCTGATAATAAAAACAGATTAAAAAAACTTAATCATCAAGGTGAAGCATTTAGTAATGAGGTTTGTACAGCTTTTCGGAAAACACTGACTGGAAGTCCCAACCGGCTAGAGGTAGGCCAGTGTCAGGAGGCATCCCGGACATGGGCATTAGCTTCCAGCACTGATGGTGCAGCCAGTGTCGATGATAAGAATTAAAACACAACTGCAAGCCCCAGTCCTGGACAGGCTCAGGAAGCGGCTATCTGGAAAGAGTGGGAGGGGTCCAGGAGGCCAGCCCCCAGGTGATACATACGTTTGCACAACAGTGACGGCGAGCCACGGGAAGTCTTTTCCAGCTGTACTGCGCTGTAATTGTGGTCGCTTGCTCAGGACAGCATGCTGCTTTCACAAGTTGTCTCCTTCCTGAGGGATTTGCTCCTAGAAAAAGCCACCACCGCCTTCTTCACTGTGCCTTCTTCTTCTTCTTTTTCTTTTTTTTCCTGGAGCTTGTCTCTTCTGCAGAGAAGAGCTTTTAACACCTCCCTGGATAGTCAGTAAAACCCCAAGCATTAAGAAGGCCAGAAAATACACGTCCACTTCATTTCACTGAAAAAGAAAGGTCATGATCCTATCCCTTCTTTGGGTCATCCACCCTGAGTCTGCACACCACATTTGCTCAGCAGCAGTCTGGCTACCCTTGCACATCCAGCAAACCCTTAGCACTCCTTCCTCTTATTCAGGATTCCAACTTTTTGAGCGACAAGAAGATCCCTGACACAGAGGGATCCTTGCTGAGGTATGAGAGCAGTGACACAGGATGCAAGAAGAGCACAAATGATGTTTCTTTATCCTCTGCCAAGCCCAGGGCACGCTTGGTGCTGCCATTCTCCTCCTGGGTGCAGCAGCAAACGCTTCTTCGTCAGTTCTATGATCCAACACTGCCGCCCTTAAAAATTAAGTCACCTCAAAAGTTACATAAGTATTTGAAAATACTCAAGAAAACTCTCCAAACACTGCTAGTTACACTTTGCTTGTCATAAATGGAACATCAATCTGAGCCCCAGGACAGGCCAGAGACAAGAACCTGTGATTTCCAGCCAGGCCTGAATTCTCCCCAAATTCCACAGAGTACCAAAACAGGACAATCTTGGCAGGAGCCAAGGGCAGCCTCCTCTACCCTGAAGCAGGCCATGCCTGGAGTCCTTGGCATGAACCGAGGGCAGCATCTCCTGCCTGGAAGCAGTCATGAAGCACACCGAAACACCACTTCCACGTGGGTGGGCCACTGTTGCTTTGCCTCCCACAGATCTGTCCCCCCTTTTCCCCTGGGTGATGGAGCTGCCAAAGATTCCTCAAAGCCCATCTCTTTTGAGCAGTGAGAAGCCCCGGGCTTCTCTTCCTGCATTTATTCTCCAGACCAAGAAGTTACAGGAAGAGACATAGGTGGGGTTTTGAACATAGGTTCAGTTTTACAAGTTTTGCAATAGAAGCTGGTAACATTCAGTCAAAACAAGTCAGATGACACTCTGTTAGGCAATGAAGTGATCCACTATAACAAAGCCTTGATTTACCCGAAATTCCTTTTCCCTCTAGCAGCTTTTTAGTAACGTTGCCTATCAATTAGTCACTTGTCTGTCTTAGAATCAGCAGCCTTGCTGTGTTATGATTCTTTTCCTGCAACAGAGACTCGATGCCCGGGGGTTAAAATTCCTGTCCTTTGCAAGGTCAATATTTGAAACTGCAAGGCTTTTGGTGACTAAAGTCACCTATTACCCAAGAGCAGTAATAGGAAATTAATGTAATACATTAAAAAAGGTAATTGCCTTCCTTAACCACGAAGATGGCATTTTATAAAATTAGCTGCTTCTCTTAAAAGGCAACCTTCATTATCCTTTACCTACTCTTTAAAGACTATACAAACAGGAATAAGTAAATTATGGATAAAATGTTCTATAACTGGGAGAACTCAACGGCCAGTTGCCCACAGCTTACCTGCTGGTGTCCTGTGACACATATTGAAGCCTCCGTTGTACTTTGAGGAAAAATGTTCAAAACATGCCCAAAGTTCTACCCAGCAGCCGCCCCGGGAACCTGCATGCACTTCTGTCCCACTGCGAGTGGCAACCACATCGGCGGTGCTGGACTCGGGTCAGCCCTGCTGGAATGGCAGTGAAAGAGAAACTCATGTTTCAGCACAGCTAAGACGTAAACGTGCAAGTGCAATTTTTAGTGAACAGTGTCGCGTATACATTTACAGGCGGCCAAGGGATAACTCTGTGACCAAAGGAAAACAAAACCTATTCTAGAAAAACAGCAGCTCTGCCTTTCAGGGATGAGACAACCCTGCAAGCTGCTGAGCTCTCTGCTGGTCACCGGTGATGTCATCCCGGTAGCACTGACCCTGTCACCACCAGAGGTGCCTCACCCAGTCCCCTCCCATCTGTCCGCTGGACTGGAGGGGCGCCATTCTGTCCACACAGCTTCCTTGAGCACCTGCACCCTTGGGGCCTGCTTGTTGGGAGGAAAGCTGTCACCCGCGGCAGCTGGCTTAAACCTTAGCAGCAGGAGGAACAGCTGCCCGTGGCCAGGCCACTGCCCCAGATGAAACTGTTGCTGCCGGGCCTGGCCATCTCTTCCCAACGGAAATAAGTTGTTTGGGGTTCAGCAGACTCTAGAATGAAGCGGGCCCCTTGGGCACAGGGAGCAACAGCACATCCTAGTGGGCTAATTTCCCCAAAGCTTGAAACTAGGTGTCTTGTCTCACTCCAAGGATGGCTGTGGCACTACAGCATCGCTGGACGCTGGGTGGCAGTAGAGGGCCTCACAGAAACCAGGCACAGACAATCTGGCCTCCAGCAAAGGAATGATGCTAATGCGCTCCTCTGGGTAGAATTTGCACAATAACCCACATGGAAGTCGCAGCAGGACAGGGATGAAAACTATGGGGCAAGAGGTCAAGTCTGCACAATCCCAACCAACCCCACAGATGCCCATGTCCAGTAACCGCACACACTGGATGGCTCCCCACAGGCAAAGGAACAGGTGAGACACACCCCTTCTCTGTACCTGGTGACGGATTCAGGGAAGTCAGGCTCCAGGCCCTCTCTCACTCCCACCGTGTCCTGAATCCTCACCATCAGCTACAGCTGCAAGGACTGTTTCTCTTCTGTGAACCTGCAAGCTAAGGGTCTGAAGCGACACAGTGGAGAAAGCATGCGAGGAAATTCTGCTCTACTTTTCCACCTCAGTGAGGCACGTGCACAATGTAGTTTCCCATCTCAACTGTTGCTTCGCTGTCAAGATTTCTTTTGGTGTGAGAGACCAAGGTGTCAGTAGCAAAAGAAAATGTTTTGCTTTTGCTCCCCTCAGTATGCTTCAACATTTCCAAGTGAATTTCACGTCACAAGGGGAGATGGGGATTGCCCTCAACTGGAATGTGGGTCACCTCCCAGCTGTGTGGTGATGTGTCTGGGGCCAAGGCCAGAGCTGCTGCTTTTCCAGATTTTCCAAGCCAGAAACAAGCACTGTTCACTTTAATAAGGTTAAGTTTAAACCGACATCCTTTTTTGGTGCCTAAACTGTTGACTACATACCCCAGCAAGACAGAAGCGTGTGAAAGCCGTCCATTCACACTCCCCTTCTCCCAGACGGTCACATGCGCATATCCCCAGAGCTGAAGGCACTGTGCAAAGCACGGTGCAGTATATGCGGCCAGTAACCGTGTGTTCTTCTCACTGAACACTTCCAGGGTTGCATCAAGTAAAAGTTGCCTCAACTTTCACTGAAGTAGATAAAAGCTGCAAAAACCCTTACTGATTTCCTAAGTTTACTTCTCTAAGTCCCAAAAGCTAAGACTATAACTACGTTAGCGTTCATGTATGACAAACAAATATTAAATAGTTTACACCTTTATACCAATTTATCTGTAGCTCGTGCAGGTCCAATTGGACCTGGCAGACATCTACAGAACATTTCATGCAACAACTAGAGAATACACATTTTTTCTCATCGGCACATGGAACATTCTCCAGGATAGACCACATGTTAGGTCACAAAACAGGTTTCAGCAAATTTTTCAAAGCTGACATCATTCCTAGTATCTTTTCTGACCACAATTGACTAGCACTGGAAATCAATTACAAGCGAATTTCTGGAAACTACTCCAGTGCATGAAAACTGAACAACAGGCTCCCGAATGACCTATGGGTCCAAGAAGAAATTAAAAAGGAAATCAAAAACGTTCTTGAAACTAATGAAAAAAGATGCATCCTACCAAAACCTGTGGGATACTGTAAAAGCAACAGCGACGAGGCAATATATTGCAATACATGCTCACATCAAAAGGATGGAGAAACTTCACGTAAATGACCGAACCGTACACCTCAAAGAACCACCACCACCACAACAATGCAATCATAAAAGTACTAGAGAGAAAGAAATAATTAACATCAGGGCAGAGTTCAATGAAATGGAGACCCCCAAAACGATACAAAGGATCAGCGAAACACAAAGTTGTTTTTTGAGAAGATAAATAAAATAGACAAACCATTAGCTTTGCCCACTCTCACCACACTCATTCAACATAGTACTGAAAGCCCTAACCAGAGCAATCAAGCAAGACAAAGAAATAAAGGGCATTCAGATTGGGAAGGACAAAGTCAAGTTGTCCCTGTTTGCAGATGATGCGATCTTATAGATAGAAAACCTAAAGGCTACCAGAACGCCCTTACGGCTGACTAACAATTTTAATAATTTTGCGGGGTACAAAATCAACACCCACAGATCAGGAGCATTTTTATACTCCGATAATGAACTGGCAGAAAAAGAAATCAAGAAAGCAAGCCCATTTACAATAGTCACCCCCAAGATAAAATACCTAGGAACCAATTGAACCAAGGAGGTTAATGCAGATCTCTACAATGAGAACTACCAAACACCAGTGAGAGAAATTAAAGAGCACCCAGAAATAGTGGAATGACATACCAGGCTCTGGTACGGGAAGAATTAACATCGTGAAAATGTCCTTTCTACCCATAGCAGTCTACAAATTCAACGCAATCTCCGTCAAAATAGCAACAACTTTCTTCACAGAAATAGAAAAAGCAGTGCTAACATTCATATGGAATACGAAAAGATCCTGAATAGCCAAAGCAATTTTGAGCTTAAAAGCACCCCAAAAACAGAAAGGCTGGAGGCATAACACCACCCAATTTCAAATTCTATGACAAGGCTCAAAACAGCATGGTGATGGCATAGAAACAGACACTCAGATCAATGGAACGGGATAGAAAACCCAGGAATAATCAATTTGCCTACTTACAGCCAACCGATTTTTGACAAAGCCAACCAGAACATACGCTGTGGAAAAGACAGCCTCTTCAGGAAATAAACGGTGCCCGCAAAATTGGACAATCCACATGCAGAAGAATGAAACTGGACCAGCATCTCACCATATGCCAAAATCGACTCGAAATGGATTAAAGACCAGAATATAAGACCCCAAACCATTACATGACTGAAGGAAAACAGAGGGGAAACACTCCAGGAAGTAGGTGGGGGCAAAGGCTTTATGAATAAGACCCGAAAACCCACAAGCAACAACATAAAAACTAAACAAATGAGCTAATGTCAAACTAAGAAGCTTCCACACAGCAAAGGAAACAATCAACAGAGCAGAAAGGCACCCTAAAAAAAGGGAGAAAATATGTGTAAACTATACGTCTGCCAAGGGCTTAATATCCAGAACATACCAAGAACTCAAACAGCTGTACAGTATGAAAACAAGTAATCCGATTTAAAACTGGGCAAACGAGATGAATAGACATTTTTCAAAGACATACAAATGGCCAACGGTACACGAAAAAATGCTCAGCATCACTAGTCATCAGAGAAATGCAAATCAAAACCACATTGAGATATCATGTCAACCCAGATAGACTGGCCATTGTTAAAAAGACCATTAATAAGAAATGCTACTGAGGATATGAGGAAAGGAGAACTCTTCTCCAATGTTGGTGGGACTGTAAATTAGCACAGCCACTATGGAAAACAGTAAAGAAGTTTCCTCCAATACAGATGATCCAGCAGTTCCATATGATCCAGCAGTTCCACTACTGGGTACATATCCAAAGAAATGGAAATCATATGGAAGGGACACCTGCACTCCCATGTTCACTGCAGCTTTACTTACAATAGCCAAAATATAGAACCAACCTCAGTGCCCTTCGACAGATGACTGGATAAAAAAAATGTGATACACGTACACCATGGAATAATACTCAGTGATAAAGAAAAAGAATGAAATTCTGCCATCGGTAACAACCTGGATGAGTCTGGAGAAAATTATGTTGTGTGAAATAAGCCAGACAAGGGAAGATAAATATCACATGCTCTCACTTATAACTAGGTAGAAAGGAAGGAAGGAAGGAAGGAAGGAAGGAAGGAAGGAAGGAAGGAAGGAAGGAAGGAAGGAAGGAAGCAAAGGACTACAACAGTTCCTTGAACTTTCAGAAGGACAGAAGAAACCAATGGTTACTAGAGATGAGGGGATGGACGGAGGGAGGGAGTTGGGGGCGTGATGGGTCAGGCAAAGGGCATAAAGAAAAATCATGATTTGTAATAATGAATATGCTAATAAAAATAATTTAAAAAGTAAGACACTTTAAAACACAAAAAGAATGCCATTATTGACATTCCAGAAAATTCCAGCTATGTGGATAACATTAAAAACCAGCTGTCAAGCTAAATCCTTTATCAGTACAAATTTTGATATTTCTTCAAATTGGGAGGAGAATGTTGGTTTCGATGTACAATGTCTGGTCACTCCCAGCCTCATCTATTTGTCACTGACGACCCTGGGACAGACGGAAAAAAAAAAAAAACGGTTTCTGCAACTTTTAAAATACAGACACGCCCTCCACCACCAACTTTCAATTTCTACAAAACGTCCTTGGGTTCTAGTATTCTTGCACATGTTTGTTCTCTTACAGGAAATTTGCTCCTTAGGATTTCACTGCAATGTGCTTCTGGATCCCATGCCATGATTTATCTCTGAGGACCCCTGTTCCCCTGGATCCATTTCACCCCGTGCCTGGCCACCTGTGTGGCACACACACATAGGAGCAGGAGGACAAGGCTTTGAGATGGGGAACCCGCACAAGCAATTATCTGGGTTTAGGTCTGCAGGTTATTAAGGTTTTCCGTTTCAACTTCCACAGCTAGAACGAAAGTGTAGAAATCTGTTTTCTAGTTAAAATCTGTTCACATCCCAAGTGTTTTTTAAGTTACTTAACAAGCCTTTGGTAGTCCGAAATACCGGGAAGTGTGCCTGTAACTAGAAACACCGGAAACTTCCATTTCAAAATTGTCATAAACCAGGGATACTTTAGAAAAACCTTTTCAGCCCACTTCGTGCCTTGAGTAATGGTGGGTAAACAGTGGAAACCAAGAGAGGCAACACGGAAGCAAACGGATATAAAAGCACAAGGGAGACATCATGCTCTTGGGGAGAACTAAAATGCAAATTGTGTCTGTAAACGAAAGAAATTATAAAGAAATCCCAGAAAAACAATTGACTGAAAATCAGACGAACGATCTCATGTTCATCTCATCACCTTGAGAACACGAAGGATACTTTTGTACAGGCAGCACACCTCCTTAAAGCAGCAGCAGAGTGCTTCGTGCACAGCAAGGCCTAGTTCACCGAGCAGCTGGACCTGTGCCCACACCCAGAGGGCAGCACCAGCCACGTGGGTGCAGAGGAGGTTGTCCCGGTGAACTCCACAAGCGGCAGCAACGCTCGGCTCTACGCCACAGGACTTCTGACAACGGACACAGTCGCACAGACTGCAAGTGGACCCCACATCAGCCTCAAGACCTCCCCCACCCGAAAACATCTCCACAGCCAGCCAGGGAGGCAAAGGAAGGGTCTTCATGGCGTGCAGAGTTACAATGAATCTGTGTTCACGCTGCCCCCTCCCACTGTACCCGTCGAGACCCAGACGATGTGCCCTGCTACTACAAAGTCGAAGAGATGTTTGATGGGGGCAGAGCGGAAGAGGCACATTGAATTTGGATCATTTTACCCATGACCCTTCTCTCCTCCCAACCCTCTTTGGGAAAGATGACATTTCTGGGGAAACAGAAGGTGATCAGAAGCAAGTAGCTCAAATGTATGTCCCTTGTAAATTTCGGATATCCATCAATTTCAATTTTGAGATATAGAGAAGTGCTGGGAAGTTTAATTGGCCGTATCAGTGTCAGTGAAGAGCTGATGGAAGAAGTGCGAAAGGCCAAAGGAGAAAACCCATGAGTAGAGAAATTAGCCTTCGGCTAATCTTATCTTCTCTGCTTCCATATATCCCTGTCCGTCCTCAAAAGTTGAGTGAGGTAGGAGATGATAAGATTGAGATTAGGGCAAATTATTTCCCCATCTTTTCCTTTCTCCAATGCACAGTCTCCTCAACCCGCACACTTGGAGTCTCAGGGTCAGCTCTCCAATACTGGTCGACACAGAGGAAAACCAATGGAACCAAAACGAATCCACCGAATTATCTCTGCTGTGCTTATTTATACCTTCCCGGGTTTTCTTTCCTTTACTGTTAAGTGCCTATAATCAACTTCAATCATTTTAGCAGAGTACTAAAGAGTGACTGCTCCCAACCCCTTCAGATAGGTGATGCTTATGTTTACATCTGCTTATCAGCTCTGTGAAAGTGCTGTTTCGTGGAGGTGCTGTAATTTGATGAACACATGAGACATGCTATTTGCTAGCAAGAAATTCTCAGCTCAAACAAGCTAAGGTGTATGGAGATTCAGTATAACACAGTAATTGATTAACTCAGTTTACTTGGGACTCCATTTCTTAGGTCTTGGGCTGTTTACATAACCAAAAGGAGTGTGTGTGTGTGTGTGTGTGTGTGTGTGTGTACCACACTTGACCTAGCACCTACCTGCACAAGTACCCCCCTGCCAAGTGATGTGTTTAAAGGCCAACAAAAAGGAAAACACAGAACACATTTATAATCCTGAAAATCTAGGGCTACTTAACCTTTCTGCTGCTTAATTTTAAAGGCAAAAAATGTACTATGAGCAGCATAAATAAGAACTGATTTGAGCATAGTTTTATAATAGATAAAATGTACCTGATGGGTCTAATTCAAATTTCTAAAATCTAACTGTGCCGCATTAGTCTGAGATACAAGATCTAAAGCTGCATGATCTAATCTGAGAATTTACGGACCTGTTTGAAATACCTTCATTTGATTAATTTGAAATGGAGGCCAGGGTATGACCTCTAACAGTCTGATCTTTAATAACCGCTCAAGAGATGAGGCAGGAAGTCAGTCGCGCTTAGAATTCTATGCACTTTCCTCTAGTGAGCACACCCTGCGGTTCCACGCGTGCAAGCACACCCCTCGCTCACTGCGGGATCTACAGAGCAGCTGTACATGCCCTTCAAAACTCAAATGCGTGTTATGTGGGTGTGCGGTATAGGGGTAGGGCATGAAAAAACTCCCACCTGTCCAGTCCGAGAGAAATTTAACTCCTGAGAAGCACACCTTAGTTGAACATCAGATGCAACACTAATTTGCAGAGGTTCCCACAACATAGGAACAAAAGGGCTGACGTTATGTGTTGATAGCAGATCGTGTGTGAAAACTAAAGTTTTATACGGGGCTGTACGAAGACTAACTGAGGTCTGGAAAATGAGGAAGTTTAAATGCTGGACAGTCTCTATACTCAGATTCCGCTGAAGACAATGCAAATACTTATAAGAGCCTGATAATAAAAACAGATTAAAAAAACTTAATCATCAAGGTGAAGCATTTAGTAATGAGGTTTGTACAGCTTTTCGGAAAACACTGACTGGAAGTCCCAACCGGCTAGAGGTAGGCCAGTGTCAGGAGGCATCCCAGACATGGGCATTAGCTTCCAGCACTGATGGTGCAGCCAGTGTCGATGATAAGAATTAAAACACAACTGCAAGCCCCAGTCCTGGACAGGCTCAGGAAGCGGCTATCTGGAAAGAGTGGGAGGGGTCCAGGAGGCCAGCCCCCAGGTGATACATACGTTTGCACAACAGTGACGGCGAGCCACGGGAAGTCTTTTCCAGCTGTACTGCGCTGTAATTGTGGTCGCTTGCTCAGGACAGCATGCTGCTTTCACAAGTTGTCTCCTTCCTGAGGGATTTGCTCCTAGAAAAAGCCACCACCGCCTTCTTCACTGTGCCTTCTTCTTCTTCTTTTTCTTTTTTTTTCCTGGAGCTTGTCTCTTCTGCAGAGAAGAGCTTTTAACACCTCCCTGGATAGTCAGTAAAACCCCAAGCATTAAGAAGGCCAGAAAATACACGTCCACTTCATTTCACTGAAAAAGAAAGGTCATGATCCTATCCCTTCTTTGGGTCATCCACCCTGAGTCTGCACACCACATTTGCTCAGCAGCAGTCTGGCTACCCTTGCACATCCAGCAAACCCTTAGCACTCCTTCCTCTTATTCAGGATTCCAACTTTTTGAGCGACAAGAAGATCCCTGACACAGAGGGATCCTTGCTGAGGTATGAGAGCAGTGACACAGGATGCAAGAAGAGCACAAATGATGTTTCTTTATCCTCTGCCAAGCCCAGGGCACGCTTGGTGCTGCCATTCTCCTCCTGGGTGCAGCAGCAAACGCTTCTTCGTCAGTTCTATGATCCAACACTGCCGCCCTTAAAAATTAAGTCACCTCAAAAGTTACATAAGTATTTGAAAATACTCAAGAAAACTCTCCAAACACTGCTAGTTACACTTTGCTTGTCATAAATGGAACATCAATCTGAGCCCCAGGACAGGCCAGAGACAAGAACCTGTGATTTCCAGCCAGGCCTGAATTCTCCCCAAATTCCACAGAGTACCAAAACAGGACAATCTTGGCAGGAGCCAAGGGCAGCCTCCTCTACCCTGAAGCAGGCCATGCCTGGAGTCCTTGGCATGAACCGAGGGCAGCATCTCCTGCCTGGAAGCAGTCATGAAGCACACCGAAACACCACTTCCACGTGGGTGGGCCACTGTTGCTTTGCCTCCCACAGATCTGTCCCCCCTTTTCCCCTGGGTGATGGAGCTGCCAAAGATTCCTCAAAGCCCATCTCTTTTGAGCAGTGAGAAGCCCCGGGCTTCTCTTCCTGCATTTATTCTCCAGACCAAGAAGTTACAGGAAGAGACATAGGTGGGGTTTTGAACATAGGTTCAGTTTTACAAGTTTTGCAATAGAAGCTGGTAACATTCAGTCAAAACAAGTCAGATGACACTCTGTTAGGCAATGAAGTGATCCACTATAACAAAGCCTTGATTTACCCGAAATTCCTTTTCCCTCTAGCAGCTTTTTAGTAACGTTGCCTATCAATTAGTCACTTGTCTGTCTTAGAATCAGCAGCCTTGCTGTGTTATGATTCTTTTCCTGCAACAGAGACTCGATGCCCGGGGGTTAAAATTCCTGTCCTTTGCAAGGTCAATATTTGAAACTGCAAGGCTTTTGGTGACTAAAGTCACCTATTACCCAAGAGCAGTAATAGGAAATTAATGTAATACATTAAAAAAGGTAATTGCCTTCCTTAACCACGAAGATGGCATTTTATAAAATTAGCTGCTTCTCTTAAAAGGCAACCTTCATTATCCTTTACCTACTCTTTAAAGACTATACAAACAGGAATAAGTAAATTATGGATAAAATGTTCTATAACTGGGAGAACTCAACGGCCAGTTGCCCACAGCTTACCTGCTGGTGTCCTGTGACACATATTGAAGCCTCCGTTGTACTTTGAGGAAAAATGTTCAAAACATGCCCAAAGTTCTACCCAGCAGCCGCCCCGGGAACCTGCATGCACTTCTGTCCCACTGCGAGTGGCAACCACATCGGCGGTGCTGGACTCGGGTCAGCCCTGCTGGAATGGCAGTGAAAGAGAAACTCATGTTTCAGCACAGCTAAGACGTAAACGTGCAAGTGCAATTTTTAGTGAACAGTGTCGCGTATACATTTACAGGCGGCCAAGGGATAACTCTGTGACCAAAGGAAAACAAAACCTATTCTAGAAAAACAGCAGCTCTGCCTTTCAGGGATGAGACAACCCTGCAAGCTGCTGAGCTCTCTGCTGGTCACCGGTGATGTCATCCCGGTAGCACTGACCCTGTCACCACCAGAGGTGCCTCACCCAGTCCCCTCCCATCTGTCCGCTGGACTGGAGGGGCGCCATTCTGTCCACACAGCTTCCTTGAGCACCTGCACCCTTGGGGCCTGCTTGTTGGGAGGAAAGCTGTCACCCGCGGCAGCTGGCTTAAACCTTAGCAGCAGGAGGAACAGCTGCCCGTGGCCAGGCCACTGCCCCAGATGAAACTGTTGCTGCCGGGCCTGGCCATCTCTTCCCAACGGAAATAAGTTGTTTGGGGTTCAGCAGACTCTAGAATGAAGCGGGCCCCTTGGGCACAGGGAGCAACAGCACATCCTAGTGGGCTAATTTCCCCAAAGCTTGAAACTAGGTGTCTTGTCTCACTCCAAGGATGGCTGTGGCACTACAGCATCGCTGGACGCTGGGTGGCAGTAGAGGGCCTCACAGAAACCAGGCACAGACAATCTGGCCTCCAGCAAAGGAATGATGCTAATGCGCTCCTCTGGGTAGAATTTGCACAATAACCCACATGGAAGTCGCAGCAGGACAGGGATGAAAACTATGGGGCAAGAGGTCAAGTCTGCACAATCCCAACCAACCCCACAGATGCCCATGTCCAGTAACCGCACACACTGGATGGCTCCCCACAGGCAAAGGAACAGGTGAGACACACCCCTTCTCTGTACCTGGTGACGGATTCAGGGAAGTCAGGCTCCAGGCCCTCTCTCACTCCCACCGTGTCCTGAATCCTCACCATCAGCTACAGCTGCAAGGACTGTTTCTCTTCTGTGAACCTGCAAGCTAAGGGTCTGAAGCGACACAGTGGAGAAAGCATGCGAGGAAATTCTGCTCTACTTTTCCACCTCAGTGAGGCACGTGCACAATGTAGTTTCCCATCTCAACTGTTGCTTCGCTGTCAAGATTTCTTTTGGTGTGAGAGACCAAGGTGTCAGTAGCAAAAGAAAATGTTTTGCTTTTGCTCCCCTCAGTATGCTTCAACATTTCCAAGTGAATTTCACGTCACAAGGGGAGATGGGGATTGCCCTCAACTGGAATGTGGGTCACCTCCCAGCTGTGTGGTGATGTGTCTGGGGCCAAGGCCAGAGCTGCTGCTTTTCCAGATTTTCCAAGCCAGAAACAAGCACTGTTCACTTTAATAAGGTTAAGTTTAAACCGACATCCTTTTTTGGTGCCTAAACTGTTGACTACATACCCCAGCAAGACAGAAGCGTGTGAAAGCCGTCCATTCACACTCCCCTTCTCCCAGACGGTCACATGCGCATATCCCCAGAGCTGAAGGCACTGTGCAAAGCACGGTGCAGTATATGCGGCCAGTAACCGTGTGTTCTTCTCACTGAACACTTCCAGGGTTGCATCAAGTAAAAGTTGCCTCAACTTTCACTGAAGTAGATAAAAGCTGCAAAAACCCTTACTGATTTCCTAAGTTTACTTCTCTAAGTCCCAAAAGCTAAGACTATAACTACGTTAGCGTTCATGTATGACAAACAAATATTAAATAGTTTACACCTTTATACCAATTTATCTGTAGCTCGTGCAGGTCCAATTGGACCTGGCAGACATCTACAGAACATTTCATGCAACAACTAGAGAATACACATTTTTTCTCATCGGCACATGGAACATTCTCCAGGATAGACCACATGTTAGGTCACAAAACAGGTTTCAGCAAATTTTTCAAAGCTGACATCATTCCTAGTATCTTTTCTGACCACAATTGACTAGCACTGGAAATCAATTACAAGCGAATTTCTGGAAACTACTCCAGTGCATGAAAACTGAACAACAGGCTCCCGAATGACCTATGGGTCCAAGAAGAAATTAAAAAGGAAATCAAAAACGTTCTTGAAACTAATGAAAAAAGATGCATCCTACCAAAACCTGTGGGATACTGTAAAAGCAACAGCGACGAGGCAATATATTGCAATACATGCTCACATCAAAAGGATGGAGAAACTTCACGTAAATGACCGAACCGTACACCTCAAAGAACCACCACCACCACAACAATGCAATCATAAAAGTACTAGAGAGAAAGAAATAATTAACATCAGGGCAGAGTTCAATGAAATGGAGACCCCCAAAACGATACAAAGGATCAGCGAAACACAAAGTTGTTTTTTGAGAAGATAAATAAAATAGACAAACCATTAGCTTTGCCCACTCTCACCACACTCATTCAACATAGTACTGAAAGCCCTAACCAGAGCAATCAAGCAAGACAAAGAAATAAAGGGCATTCAGATTGGGAAGGACAAAGTCAAGTTGTCCCTGTTTGCAGATGATGCGATCTTATAGATAGAAAACCTAAAGGCTACCAGAACGCCCTTACGGCTGACTAACAATTTTAATAATTTTGCGGGGTACAAAATCAACACCCACAGATCAGGAGCATTTTTATACTCCGATAATGAACTGGCAGAAAAAGAAATCAAGAAAGCAAGCCCATTTACAATAGTCACACCCAAGATAAAATACCTAGGAACCAATTGAACCAAGGAGGTTAATGCAGATCTCTACAATGAGAACTACCAAACACCAGTGAGAGAAATTAAAGAGCACCCAGAAATAGTGGAATGACATACCAGGCTCTGGTACGGGAAGAATTAACATCGTGAAAATGTCCTTTCTACCCATAGCAGTCTACAAATTCAACGCAATCTCCGTCAAAATAGCAACAACTTTCTTCACAGAAATAGAAAAAGCAGTGCTAACATTCATATGGAATACGAAAAGATCCTGAATAGCCAAAGCAATTTTGAGCTTAAAAGCACCCCAAAAACAGAAAGGCTGGAGGCATAACACCACCCAATTTCAAATTCTATGACAAGGCTCAAAACAGCATGGTGATGGCATAGAAACAGACACTCAGATCAATGGAACGGGATAGAAAACCCAGGAATAATCAATTTGCCTACTTACAGCCAACCGATTTTTGACAAAGCCAACCAGAACATACGCTGTGGAAAAGACAGCCTCTTCAGGAAATAAACGGTGCCCGCAAAATTGGACAATCCACATGCAGAAGAATGAAACTGGACCAGCATCTCACCATATGCCAAAATCGACTCGAAATGGATTAAAGACCAGAATATAAGACCCCAAACCATTACATGACTGAAGGAAAACAGAGGGGAAACACTCCAGGAAGTAGGTGGGGGCAAAGGCTTTATGAATAAGACCCGAAAACCCACAAGCAACAACATAAAAACTAAACAAATGAGCTAATGTCAAACTAAGAAGCTTCCACACAGCAAAGGAAACAATCAACAGAGCAGAAAGGCACCCTAAAAAAAGGGAGAAAATATGTGTAAACTATACGTCTGCCAAGGGCTTAATATCCAGAACATACCAAGAACTCAAACAGCTGTACAGTATGAAAACAAGTAATCCGATTTAAAACTGGGCAAACGAGATGAATAGACATTTTTCAAAGACATACAAATGGCCAACGGTACACGAAAAAATGCTCAGCATCACTAGTCATCAGAGAAATGCAAATCAAAACCACATTGAGATATCATGTCAACCCAGATAGACTGGCCATTGTTAAAAAGACCATTAATAAGAAATGCTACTGAGGATATGAGGAAAGGAGAACTCTTCTCCAATGTTGGTGGGACTGTAAATTAGCACAGCCACTATGGAAAACAGTAAAGAAGTTTCCTCCAATACAGATGATCCAGCAGTTCCATATGATCCAGCAGTTCCACTACTGGGTACATATCCAAAGAAATGGAAATCATATGGAAGGGACACCTGCACTCCCATGTTCACTGCAGCTTTACTTACAATAGCCAAAATATAGAACCAACCTCAGTGCCCTTCGACAGATGACTGGATAAAAAAAATGTGATACACGTACACCATGGAATAATACTCAGTGATAAAGAAAAAGAATGAAATTCTGCCATCGGTAACAACCTGGATGAGTCTGGAGAAAATTATGTTGTGTGAAATAAGCCAGACAAGGGAAGATAAATATCACATGCTCTCACTTATAACTAGGTAGAAAGGAAGGAAGGAAGGAAGGAAGGAAGGAAGGAAGGAAGGAAGGAAGGAAGGAAGGAAGGAAGGAAGCAAAGGACTACAACAGTTCCTTGAACTTTCAGAAGGACAGAAGAAACCAATGGTTACTAGAGATGAGGGGATGGACGGAGGGAGGGAGTTGGGGGCGTGATGGGTCAGGCAAAGGGCATAAAGAAAAATCATGATTTGTAATAATGAATATGCTAATAAAAATAATTTAAAAAGTAAGACACTTTAAAACACAAAAAGAATGCCATTATTGACATTCCAGAAAATTCCAGCTATGTGGATAACATTAAAAACCAGCTGTCAAGCTAAATCCTTTATCAGTACAAATTTTGATATTTCTTCAAATTGGGAGGAGAATGTTGGTTTCGATGTACAATGTCTGGTCACTCCCAGCCTCATCTATTTGTCACTGACGACCCTGGGACAGACGGAAAAAAAAAAAAAACGGTTTCTGCAACTTTTAAAATACAGACACGCCCTCCACCACCAACTTTCAATTTCTACAAAACGTCCTTGGGTTCTAGTATTCTTGCACATGTTTGTTCTCTTACAGGAAATTTGCTCCTTAGGATTTCACTGCAATGTGCTTCTGGATCCCATGCCATGATTTATCTCTGAGGACCCCTGTTCCCCTGGATCCATTTCACCCCGTGCCTGGCCACCTGTGTGGCACACACACATAGGAGCAGGAGGACAAGGCTTTGAGATGGGGAACCCGCACAAGCAATTATCTGGGTTTAGGTCTGCAGGTTATTAAGGTTTTCCGTTTCAACTTCCACAGCTAGAACGAAAGTGTAGAAATCTGTTTTCTAGTTAAAATCTGTTCACATCCCAAGTGTTTTTTAAGTTACTTAACAAGCCTTTGGTAGTCCGAAATACCGGGAAGTGTGCCTGTAACTAGAAACACCGGAAACTTCCATTTCAAAATTGTCATAAACCAGGGATACTTTAGAAAAACCTTTTCAGCCCACTTCGTGCCTTGAGTAATGGTGGGTAAACAGTGGAAACCAAGAGAGGCAACACGGAAGCAAACGGATATAAAAGCACAAGGGAGACATCATGCTCTTGGGGAGAACTAAAATGCAAATTGTGTCTGTAAACGAAAGAAATTATAAAGAAATCCCAGAAAAACAATTGACTGAAAATCAGACGAACGATCTCATGTTCATCTCATCACCTTGAGAACACGAAGGATACTTTTGTACAGGCAGCACACCTCCTTAAAGCAGCAGCAGAGTGCTTCGTGCACAGCAAGGCCTAGTTCACCGAGCAGCTGGACCTGTGCCCACACCCAGAGGGCAGCACCAGCCACGTGGGTGCAGAGGAGGTTGTCCCGGTGAACTCCACAAGCGGCAGCAACGCTCGGCTCTACGCCACAGGACTTCTGACAACGGACACAGTCGCACAGACTGCAAGTGGACCCCACATCAGCCTCAAGACCTCCCCCACCCGAAAACATCTCCACAGCCAGCCAGGGAGGCAAAGGAAGGGTCTTCATGGCGTGCAGAGTTACAATGAATCTGTGTTCACGCTGCCCCCTCCCACTGTACCCGTCGAGACCCAGACGATGTGCCCTGCTACTACAAAGTCGAAGAGATGTTTGATGGGGGCAGAGCGGAAGAGGCACATTGAATTTGGATCATTTTACCCATGACCCTTCTCTCCTCCCAACCCTCTTTGGGAAAGATGACATTTCTGGGGAAACAGAAGGTGATCAGAAGCAAGTAGCTCAAATGTATGTCCCTTGTAAATTTCGGATATCCATCAATTTCAATTTTGAGATATAGAGAAGTGCTGGGAAGTTTAATTGGCCGTATCAGTGTCAGTGAAGAGCTGATGGAAGAAGTGCGAAAGGCCAAAGGAGAAAACCCATGAGTAGAGAAATTAGCCTTCGGCTAATCTTATCTTCTCTGCTTCCATATATCCCTGTCCGTCCTCAAAAGTTGAGTGAGGTAGGAGATGATAAGATTGAGATTAGGGCAAATTATTTCCCCATCTTTTCCTTTCTCCAATGCACAGTCTCCTCAACCCGCACACTTGGAGTCTCAGGGTCAGCTCTCCAATACTGGTCGACACAGAGGAAAACCAATGGAACCAAAACGAATCCACCGAATTATCTCTGCTGTGCTTATTTATACCTTCCCGGGTTTTCTTTCCTTTACTGTTAAGTGCCTATAATCAACTTCAATCATTTTAGCAGAGTACTAAAGAGTGACTGCTCCCAACCCCTTCAGATAGGTGATGCTTATGTTTACATCTGCTTATCAGCTCTGTGAAAGTGCTGTTTCGTGGAGGTGCTGTAATTTGATGAACACATGAGACATGCTATTTGCTAGCAAGAAATTCTCAGCTCAAACAAGCTAAGGTGTATGGAGATTCAGTATAACACAGTAATTGATTAACTCAGTTTACTTGGGACTCCATTTCTTAGGTCTTGGGCTGTTTACATAACCAAAAGGAGTGTGTGTGTGTGTGTGTGTGTGTGTGTGTGTACCACACTTGACCTAGCACCTACCTGCACAAGTACCCCCCTGCCAAGTGATGTGTTTAAAGGCCAACAAAAAGGAAAACACAGAACACATTTATAATCCTGAAAATCTAGGGCTACTTAACCTTTCTGCTGCTTAATTTTAAAGGCAAAAAATGTACTATGAGCAGCATAAATAAGAACTGATTTGAGCATAGTTTTATAATAGATAAAATGTACCTGATGGGTCTAATTCAAATTTCTAAAATCTAACTGTGCCGCATTAGTCTGAGATACAAGATCTAAAGCTGCATGATCTAATCTGAGAATTTACGGACCTGTTTGAAATACCTTCATTTGATTAATTTGAAATGGAGGCCAGGGTATGACCTCTAACAGTCTGATCTTTAATAACCGCTCAAGAGATGAGGCAGGAAGTCAGTCGCGCTTAGAATTCTATGCACTTTCCTCTAGTGAGCACACCCTGCGGTTCCACGCGTGCAAGCACACCCCTCGCTCACTGCGGGATCTACAGAGCAGCTGTACATGCCCTTCAAAACTCAAATGCGTGTTATGTGGGTGTGCGGTATAGGGGTAGGGCATGAAAAAACTCCCACCTGTCCAGTCCGAGAGAAATTTAACTCCTGAGAAGCACACCTTAGTTGAACATCAGATGCAACACTAATTTGCAGAGGTTCCCACAACATAGGAACAAAAGGGCTGACGTTATGTGTTGATAGCAGATCGTGTGTGAAAACTAAAGTTTTATACGGGGCTGTACGAAGACTAACTGAGGTCTGGAAAATGAGGAAGTTTAAATGCTGGACAGTCTCTATACTCAGATTCCGCTGAAGACAATGCAAATACTTATAAGAGCCTGATAATAAAAACAGATTAAAAAAACTTAATCATCAAGGTGAAGCATTTAGTAATGAGGTTTGTACAGCTTTTCGGAAAACACTGACTGGAAGTCCCAACCGGCTAGAGGTAGGCCAGTGTCAGGAGGCATCCCAGACATGGGCATTAGCTTCCAGCACTGATGGTGCAGCCAGTGTCGATGATAAGAATTAAAACACAACTGCAAGCCCCAGTCCTGGACAGGCTCAGGAAGCGGCTATCTGGAAAGAGTGGGAGGGGTCCAGGAGGCCAGCCCCCAGGTGATACATACGTTTGCACAACAGTGACGGCGAGCCACGGGAAGTCTTTTCCAGCTGTACTGCGCTGTAATTGTGGTCGCTTGCTCAGGACAGCATGCTGCTTTCACAAGTTGTCTCCTTCCTGAGGGATTTGCTCCTAGAAAAAGCCACCACCGCCTTCTTCACTGTGCCTTCTTCTTCTTCTTTTTCTTTTTTTTTCCTGGAGCTTGTCTCTTCTGCAGAGAAGAGCTTTTAACACCTCCCTGGATAGTCAGTAAAACCCCAAGCATTAAGAAGGCCAGAAAATACACGTCCACTTCATTTCACTGAAAAAGAAAGGTCATGATCCTATCCCTTCTTTGGGTCATCCACCCTGAGTCTGCACACCACATTTGCTCAGCAGCAGTCTGGCTACCCTTGCACATCCAGCAAACCCTTAGCACTCCTTCCTCTTATTCAGGATTCCAACTTTTTGAGCGACAAGAAGATCCCTGACACAGAGGGATCCTTGCTGAGGTATGAGAGCAGTGACACAGGATGCAAGAAGAGCACAAATGATGTTTCTTTATCCTCTGCCAAGCCCAGGGCACGCTTGGTGCTGCCATTCTCCTCCTGGGTGCAGCAGCAAACGCTTCTTCGTCAGTTCTATGATCCAACACTGCCGCCCTTAAAAATTAAGTCACCTCAAAAGTTACATAAGTATTTGAAAATACTCAAGAAAACTCTCCAAACACTGCTAGTTACACTTTGCTTGTCATAAATGGAACATCAATCTGAGCCCCAGGACAGGCCAGAGACAAGAACCTGTGATTTCCAGCCAGGCCTGAATTCTCCCCAAATTCCACAGAGTACCAAAACAGGACAATCTTGGCAGGAGCCAAGGGCAGCCTCCTCTACCCTGAAGCAGGCCATGCCTGGAGTCCTTGGCATGAACCGAGGGCAGCATCTCCTGCCTGGAAGCAGTCATGAAGCACACCGAAACACCACTTCCACGTGGGTGGGCCACTGTTGCTTTGCCTCCCACAGATCTGTCCCCCCTTTTCCCCTGGGTGATGGAGCTGCCAAAGATTCCTCAAAGCCCATCTCTTTTGAGCAGTGAGAAGCCCCGGGCTTCTCTTCCTGCATTTATTCTCCAGACCAAGAAGTTACAGGAAGAGACATAGGTGGGGTTTTGAACATAGGTTCAGTTTTACAAGTTTTGCAATAGAAGCTGGTAACATTCAGTCAAAACAAGTCAGATGACACTCTGTTAGGCAATGAAGTGATCCACTATAACAAAGCCTTGATTTACCCGAAATTCCTTTTCCCTCTAGCAGCTTTTTAGTAACGTTGCCTATCAATTAGTCACTTGTCTGTCTTAGAATCAGCAGCCTTGCTGTGTTATGATTCTTTTCCTGCAACAGAGACTCGATGCCCGGGGGTTAAAATTCCTGTCCTTTGCAAGGTCAATATTTGAAACTGCAAGGCTTTTGGTGACTAAAGTCACCTATTACCCAAGAGCAGTAATAGGAAATTAATGTAATACATTAAAAAAGGTAATTGCCTTCCTTAACCACGAAGATGGCATTTTATAAAATTAGCTGCTTCTCTTAAAAGGCAACCTTCATTATCCTTTACCTACTCTTTAAAGACTATACAAACAGGAATAAGTAAATTATGGATAAAATGTTCTATAACTGGGAGAACTCAACGGCCAGTTGCCCACAGCTTACCTGCTGGTGTCCTGTGACACATATTGAAGCCTCCGTTGTACTTTGAGGAAAAATGTTCAAAACATGCCCAAAGTTCTACCCAGCAGCCGCCCCGGGAACCTGCATGCACTTCTGTCCCACTGCGAGTGGCAACCACATCGGCGGTGCTGGACTCGGGTCAGCCCTGCTGGAATGGCAGTGAAAGAGAAACTCATGTTTCAGCACAGCTAAGACGTAAACGTGCAAGTGCAATTTTTAGTGAACAGTGTCGCGTATACATTTACAGGCGGCCAAGGGATAACTCTGTGACCAAAGGAAAACAAAACCTATTCTAGAAAAACAGCAGCTCTGCCTTTCAGGGATGAGACAACCCTGCAAGCTGCTGAGCTCTCTGCTGGTCACCGGTGATGTCATCCCGGTAGCACTGACCCTGTCACCACCAGAGGTGCCTCACCCAGTCCCCTCCCATCTGTCCGCTGGACTGGAGGGGCGCCATTCTGTCCACACAGCTTCCTTGAGCACCTGCACCCTTGGGGCCTGCTTGTTGGGAGGAAAGCTGTCACCCGCGGCAGCTGGCTTAAACCTTAGCAGCAGGAGGAACAGCTGCCCGTGGCCAGGCCACTGCCCCAGATGAAACTGTTGCTGCCGGGCCTGGCCATCTCTTCCCAACGGAAATAAGTTGTTTGGGGTTCAGCAGACTCTAGAATGAAGCGGGCCCCTTGGGCACAGGGAGCAACAGCACATCCTAGTGGGCTAATTTCCCCAAAGCTTGAAACTAGGTGTCTTGTCTCACTCCAAGGATGGCTGTGGCACTACAGCATCGCTGGACGCTGGGTGGCAGTAGAGGGCCTCACAGAAACCAGGCACAGACAATCTGGCCTCCAGCAAAGGAATGATGCTAATGCGCTCCTCTGGGTAGAATTTGCACAATAACCCACATGGAAGTCGCAGCAGGACAGGGATGAAAACTATGGGGCAAGAGGTCAAGTCTGCACAATCCCAACCAACCCCACAGATGCCCATGTCCAGTAACCGCACACACTGGATGGCTCCCCACAGGCAAAGGAACAGGTGAGACACACCCCTTCTCTGTACCTGGTGACGGATTCAGGGAAGTCAGGCTCCAGGCCCTCTCTCACTCCCACCGTGTCCTGAATCCTCACCATCAGCTACAGCTGCAAGGACTGTTTCTCTTCTGTGAACCTGCAAGCTAAGGGTCTGAAGCGACACAGTGGAGAAAGCATGCGAGGAAATTCTGCTCTACTTTTCCACCTCAGTGAGGCACGTGCACAATGTAGTTTCCCATCTCAACTGTTGCTTCGCTGTCAAGATTTCTTTTGGTGTGAGAGACCAAGGTGTCAGTAGCAAAAGAAAATGTTTTGCTTTTGCTCCCCTCAGTATGCTTCAACATTTCCAAGTGAATTTCACGTCACAAGGGGAGATGGGGATTGCCCTCAACTGGAATGTGGGTCACCTCCCAGCTGTGTGGTGATGTGTCTGGGGCCAAGGCCAGAGCTGCTGCTTTTCCAGATTTTCCAAGCCAGAAACAAGCACTGTTCACTTTAATAAGGTTAAGTTTAAACCGACATCCTTTTTTGGTGCCTAAACTGTTGACTACATACCCCAGCAAGACAGAAGCGTGTGAAAGCCGTCCATTCACACTCCCCTTCTCCCAGACGGTCACATGCGCATATCCCCAGAGCTGAAGGCACTGTGCAAAGCACGGTGCAGTATATGCGGCCAGTAACCGTGTGTTCTTCTCACTGAACACTTCCAGGGTTGCATCAAGTAAAAGTTGCCTCAACTTTCACTGAAGTAGATAAAAGCTGCAAAAACCCTTACTGATTTCCTAAGTTTACTTCTCTAAGTCCCAAAAGCTAAGACTATAACTACGTTAGCGTTCATGTATGACAAACAAATATTAAATAGTTTACACCTTTATACCAATTTATCTGTAGCTCGTGCAGGTCCAATTGGACCTGGCAGACATCTACAGAACATTTCATGCAACAACTAGAGAATACACATTTTTTCTCATCGGCACATGGAACATTCTCCAGGATAGACCACATGTTAGGTCACAAAACAGGTTTCAGCAAATTTTTCAAAGCTGACATCATTCCTAGTATCTTTTCTGACCACAATTGACTAGCACTGGAAATCAATTACAAGCGAATTTCTGGAAACTACTCCAGTGCATGAAAACTGAACAACAGGCTCCCGAATGACCTATGGGTCCAAGAAGAAATTAAAAAGGAAATCAAAAACGTTCTTGAAACTAATGAAAAAAGATGCATCCTACCAAAACCTGTGGGATACTGTAAAAGCAACAGCGACGAGGCAATATATTGCAATACATGCTCACATCAAAAGGATGGAGAAACTTCACGTAAATGACCGAACCGTACACCTCAAAGAACCACCACCACCACAACAATGCAATCATAAAAGTACTAGAGAGAAAGAAATAATTAACATCAGGGCAGAGTTCAATGAAATGGAGACCCCCAAAACGATACAAAGGATCAGCGAAACACAAAGTTGTTTTTTGAGAAGATAAATAAAATAGACAAACCATTAGCTTTGCCCACTCTCACCACACTCATTCAACATAGTACTGAAAGCCCTAACCAGAGCAATCAAGCAAGACAAAGAAATAAAGGGCATTCAGATTGGGAAGGACAAAGTCAAGTTGTCCCTGTTTGCAGATGATGCGATCTTATAGATAGAAAACCTAAAGGCTACCAGAACGCCCTTACGGCTGACTAACAATTTTAATAATTTTGCGGGGTACAAAATCAACACCCACAGATCAGGAGCATTTTTATACTCCGATAATGAACTGGCAGAAAAAGAAATCAAGAAAGCAAGCCCATTTACAATAGTCACACCCAAGATAAAATACCTAGGAACCAATTGAACCAAGGAGGTTAATGCAGATCTCTACAATGAGAACTACCAAACACCAGTGAGAGAAATTAAAGAGCACCCAGAAATAGTGGAATGACATACCAGGCTCTGGTACGGGAAGAATTAACATCGTGAAAATGTCCTTTCTACCCATAGCAGTCTACAAATTCAACGCAATCTCCGTCAAAATAGCAACAACTTTCTTCACAGAAATAGAAAAAGCAGTGCTAACATTCATATGGAATACGAAAAGATCCTGAATAGCCAAAGCAATTTTGAGCTTAAAAGCACCCCAAAAACAGAAAGGCTGGAGGCATAACACCACCCAATTTCAAATTCTATGACAAGGCTCAAAACAGCATGGTGATGGCATAGAAACAGACACTCAGATCAATGGAACGGGATAGAAAACCCAGGAATAATCAATTTGCCTACTTACAGCCAACCGATTTTTGACAAAGCCAACCAGAACATACGCTGTGGAAAAGACAGCCTCTTCAGGAAATAAACGGTGCCCGCAAAATTGGACAATCCACATGCAGAAGAATGAAACTGGACCAGCATCTCACCATATGCCAAAATCGACTCGAAATGGATTAAAGACCAGAATATAAGACCCCAAACCATTACATGACTGAAGGAAAACAGAGGGGAAACACTCCAGGAAGTAGGTGGGGGCAAAGGCTTTATGAATAAGACCCGAAAACCCACAAGCAACAACATAAAAACTAAACAAATGAGCTAATGTCAAACTAAGAAGCTTCCACACAGCAAAGGAAACAATCAACAGAGCAGAAAGGCACCCTAAAAAAAGGGAGAAAATATGTGTAAACTATACGTCTGCCAAGGGCTTAATATCCAGAACATACCAAGAACTCAAACAGCTGTACAGTATGAAAACAAGTAATCCGATTTAAAACTGGGCAAACGAGATGAATAGACATTTTTCAAAGACATACAAATGGCCAACGGTACACGAAAAAATGCTCAGCATCACTAGTCATCAGAGAAATGCAAATCAAAACCACATTGAGATATCATGTCAACCCAGATAGACTGGCCATTGTTAAAAAGACCATTAATAAGAAATGCTACTGAGGATATGAGGAAAGGAGAACTCTTCTCCAATGTTGGTGGGACTGTAAATTAGCACAGCCACTATGGAAAACAGTAAAGAAGTTTCCTCCAATACAGATGATCCAGCAGTTCCATATGATCCAGCAGTTCCACTACTGGGTACATATCCAAAGAAATGGAAATCATATGGAAGGGACACCTGCACTCCCATGTTCACTGCAGCTTTACTTACAATAGCCAAAATATAGAACCAACCTCAGTGCCCTTCGACAGATGACTGGATAAAAAAAATGTGATACACGTACACCATGGAATAATACTCAGTGATAAAGGAAAAGAATGAAATTCTGCCATCGGTAACAACCTGGATGAGTCTGGAGAAAATTATGTTGTGTGAAATAAGCCAGACAAGGGAAGATAAATATCACATGCTCTCACTTATAACTAGGTAGAAAGGAAGGAAGGAAGGAAGGAAGGAAGGAAGGAAGGAAGGAAGGAAGGAAGGAAGGAAGGAAGCAAAGGACTACAACAGTTCCTTGAACTTTCAGAAGGACAGAAGAAACCAATGGTTACTAGAGATGAGGGGATGGACGGAGGGAGGGAGTTGGGGGCATGATGGGTCAGGCAAAGGGCATAAAGAAAAATCATGATTTGTAATAATGAATATGCTAATAAAAATAATTTAAAAAGTAAGACACTTTAAAACACAAAAAGAATGCCATTATTGACATTCCAGAAAATTCCAGCTATGTGGATAACATTAAAAACCAGCTGTCAAGCTAAATCCTTTATCAGTACAAATTTTGATATTTCTTCAAATTGGGAGGAGAATGTTGGTTTCGATGTACAATGTCTGGTCACTCCCAGCCTCATCTATTTGTCACTGACGACCCTGGGACAGACGGAAAAAAAAAAAAAACGGTTTCTGCAACTTTTAAAATACAGACACGCCCTCCACCACCAACTTTCAATTTCTACAAAACGTCCTTGGGTTCTAGTATTCTTGCACATGTTTGTTCTCTTACAGGAAATTTGCTCCTTAGGATTTCACTGCAATGTGCTTCTGGATCCCATGCCATGATTTATCTCTGAGGACCCCTGTTCCCCTGGATCCATTTCACCCCGTGCCTGGCCACCTGTGTGGCACACACACATAGGAGCAGGAGGACAAGGCTTTGAGATGGGGAACCCGCACAAGCAATTATCTGGGTTTAGGTCTGCAGGTTATTAAGGTTTTCCGTTTCAACTTCCACAGCTAGAACGAAAGTGTAGAAATCTGTTTTCTAGTTAAAATCTGTTCACATCCCAAGTGTTTTTTAAGTTACTTAACAAGCCTTTGGTAGTCCGAAATACCGGGAAGTGTGCCTGTAACTAGAAACACCGGAAACTTCCATTTCAAAATTGTCATAAACCAGGGATACTTTAGAAAAACCTTTTCAGCCCACTTCGTGCCTTGAGTAATGGTGGGTAAACAGTGGAAACCAAGAGAGGCAACACGGAAGCAAACGGATATAAAAGCACAAGGGAGACATCATGCTCTTGGGGAGAACTAAAATGCAAATTGTGTCTGTAAACGAAAGAAATTATAAAGAAATCCCAGAAAAACAATTGACTGAAAATCAGACGAACGATCCCATGTTCATCTCATCACCTTGAGAACACGAAGGATACTTTTGTACAGGCAGCACACCTCCTTAAAGCAGCAGCAGAGTGCTTCGTGCACAGCAAGGCCTAGTTCACCGAGCAGCTGGACCTGTGCCCACACCCAGAGGGCAGCACCAGCCACGTGGGTGCAGAGGAGGTTGTCCCGGTGAACTCCACAAGCGGCAGCAACGCTCGGCTCTACGCCACAGGACTTCTGACAACGGACACAGTCGCACAGACTGCAAGTGGACCCCACATCAGCCTCAAGACCTCCCCCACCCGAAAACATCTCCACAGCCAGCCAGGGAGGCAAAGGAAGGGTCTTCATGGCGTGCAGAGTTACAATGAATCTGTGTTCACGCTGCCCCCTCCCACTGTACCCGTCGAGACCCAGACGATGTGCCCTGCTACTACAAAGTCGAAGAGATGTTTGATGGGGGCAGAGCGGAAGAGGCACATTGAATTTGGATCATTTTACCCATGACCCTTCTCTCCTCCCAACCCTCTTTGGGAAAGATGACATTTCTGGGGAAACAGAAGGTGATCAGAAGCAAGTAGCTCAAATGTATGTCCCTTGTAAATTTCGGATATCCATCAATTTCAATTTTGAGATATAGAGAAGTGCTGGGAAGTTTAATTGGCCGTATCAGTGTCAGTGAAGAGCTGATGGAAGAAGTGCGAAAGGCCAAAGGAGAAAACCCATGAGTAGAGAAATGAGCCTTCGGCTAATCTTATCTTCTCTGCTTCCATATATCCCTGTCCGTCCTCAAAAGTTGAGTGAGGTAGGAGATGATAAGATTGAGATTAGGGCAAATTATTTCCCCATCTTTTCCTTTCTCCAATGCACAGTCTCCTCAACCCGCACACTTGGAGTCTCAGGGTCAGCTCTCCAATACTGGTCGACACAGAGGAAAACCAACGGAACCAAAACGAATCCACCGAATTATCTCTGCTGTGCTTATTTATACCTTCCCGGGTTTTCTTTCCTTTACTGTTAAGTGCCTATAATCAACTTCAATCATTTTAGCAGAGTACTAAAGAGTGACTGCTCCCAACCCCTTCAGATAGGTGATGCTTATGTTTACATCTGCTTATCAGCTCTGTGAAAGTGCTGTTTCGTGGAGGTGCTGTAATTTGATGAACACATGAGACATGCTATTTGCTAGCAAGAAATTCTCAGCTCAAACAAGCTAAGGTGTATGGAGATTCAGTATAACACAGTAATTGGTTAACTCAGTTTACTTGGGACTCCATTTCTTAGGTCTTGGGCTGTTTACATAACCAAAAGGAGTGTGTGTGTGTGTGTGTGTGTGTGTGTGTGTGTACCACACTTGACCTAGCACCTACCTGCACAAGTACCCCCCTGCCAAGTGATGTGTTTAAAGGCCAACAAAAAGGAAAACACAGAACACATTTATAATCCTGAAAATCTAGGGCTACTTAACCTTTCTGCTGCTTAATTTTAAAGGCAAAAAATGTACTATGAGCAGCATAAATAAGAACTGATTTGAGCATAGTTTTATAATAGATAAAATGTACCTGATGGGTCTAATTCAAATTTCTAAAATCTAACTGTGCCGCATTAGTCTGAGATACAAGATCTAAAGCTGCATGATCTAATCTGAGAATTTACGGACCTGTTTGAAATACCTTCATTTGATTAATTTGAAATGGAGGCCAGGGTATGACCTCTAACAGTCTGATCTTTAATAACCGCTCAAGAGATGAGGCAGGAAGTCAGTCGCGCTTAGAATTCTATGCACTTTCCTCTAGTGAGCACACCCTGCGGTTCCACGCGTGCAAGCACACCCCTCGCTCACTGCGGGATCTACAGAGCAGCTGTACATGCCCTTCAAAACTCAAATGCGTGTTATGTGGGTGTGCGGTATAGGGGTAGGGCATGAAAAAACTCCCACCTGTCCAGTCCGAGAGAAATTTAACTCCTGAGAAGCACACCTTAGTTGAACATCAGATGCAACACTAATTTGCAGAGGTTCCCACAACATAGGAACAAAAGGGCTGACGTTATGTGTTGATAGCAGATCGTGTGTGAAAACTAAAGTTTTATACGGGGCTGTACGAAGACTAACTGAGGTCTGGAAAATGAGGAAGTTTAAATGCTGGACAGTCTCTATACTCAGATTCCGCTGAAGACAATGCAAATACTTATAAGAGCCTGATAATAAAAACAGATTAAAAAAACTTAATCATCAAGGTGAAGCATTTAGTAATGAGGTTTGTACAGCTTTTCGGAAAACACTGACTGGAAGTCCCAACCGGCTAGAGGTAGGCCAGTGTCAGGAGGCATCCCAGACATGGGCATTAGCTTCCAGCACTGATGGTGCAGCCAGTGTCGATGATAAGAATTAAAACACAACTGCAAGCCCCAGTCCTGGACAGGCTCAGGAAGCGGCTATCTGGAAAGAGTGGGAGGGGTCCAGGAGGCCAGCCCCCAGGTGATACATACGTTTGCACAACAGTGACGGCGAGCCACGGGAAGTCTTTTCCAGCTGTACTGCGCTGTAATTGTGGTCGCTTGCTCAGGACAGCATGCTGCTTTCACAAGTTGTCTCCTTCCTGAGGGATTTGCTCCTAGAAAAAGCCACCACCGCCTTCTTCACTGTGCCTTCTTCTTCTTCTTTTTCTTTTTTTTTCCTGGAGCTTGTCTCTTCTGCAGAGAAGAGCTTTTAACACCTCCCTGGATAGTCAGTAAAACCCCAAGCATTAAGAAGGCCAGAAAATACACGTCCACTTCATTTCACTGAAAAAGAAAGGTCATGATCCTATCCCTTCTTTGGGTCATCCACCCTGAGTCTGCACACCACATTTGCTCAGCAGCAGTCTGGCTACCCTTGCACATCCAGCAAACCCTTAGCACTCCTTCCTCTTATTCAGGATTCCAACTTTTTGAGCGACAAGAAGATCCCTGACACAGAGGGATCCTTGCTGAGGTATGAGAGCAGTGACACAGGATGCAAGAAGAGCACAAATGATGTTTCTTTATCCTCTGCCAAGCCCAGGGCACGCTTGGTGCTGCCATTCTCCTCCTGGGTGCAGCAGCAAACGCTTCTTCGTCAGTTCTATGATCCAACACTGCCGCCCTTAAAAATTAAGTCACCTCAAAAGTTACATAAGTATTTGAAAATACTCAAGAAAACTCTCCAAACACTGCTAGTTACACTTTGCTTGTCATAAATGGAACATCAATCTGAGCCCCAGGACAGGCCAGAGACAAGAACCTGTGATTTCCAGCCAGGCCTGAATTCTCCCCAAATTCCACAGAGTACCAAAACAGGACAATCTTGGCAGGAGCCAAGGGCAGCCTCCTCTACCCTGAAGCAGGCCATGCCTGGAGTCCTTGGCATGAACCGAGGGCAGCATCTCCTGCCTGGAAGCAGTCATGAAGCACACCGAAACACCACTTCCACGTGGGTGGGCCACTGTTGCTTTGCCTCCCACAGATCTGTCCCCCCTTTTCCCCTGGGTGATGGAGCTGCCAAAGATTCCTCAAAGCCCATCTCTTTTGAGCAGTGAGAAGCCCCGGGCTTCTCTTCCTGCATTTATTCTCCAGACCAAGAAGTTACAGGAAGAGACATAGGTGGGGTTTTGAACATAGGTTCAGTTTTACAAGTTTTGCAATAGAAGCTGGTAACATTCAGTCAAAACAAGTCAGATGACACTCTGTTAGGCAATGAAGTGATCCACTATAACAAAGCCTTGATTTACCCGAAATTCCTTTTCCCTCTAGCAGCTTTTTAGTAACGTTGCCTATCAATTAGTCACTTGTCTGTCTTAGAATCAGCAGCCTTGCTGTGTTATGATTCTTTTCCTGCAACAGAGACTCGATGCCCGGGGGTTAAAATTCCTGTCCTTTGCAAGGTCAATATTTGAAACTGCAAGGCTTTTGGTGACTAAAGTCACCTATTACCCAAGAGCAGTAATAGGAAATTAATGTAATACATTAAAAAAGGTAATTGCCTTCCTTAACCACGAAGATGGCATTTTATAAAATTAGCTGCTTCTCTTAAAAGGCAACCTTCATTATCCTTTACCTACTCTTTAAAGACTATACAAACAGGAATAAGTAAATTATGGATAAAATGTTCTATAACTGGGAGAACTCAACGGCCAGTTGCCCACAGCTTACCTGCTGGTGTCCTGTGACACATATTGAAGCCTCCGTTGTACTTTGAGGAAAAATGTTCAAAACATGCCCAAAGTTCTACCCAGCAGCCGCCCCGGGAACCTGCATGCACTTCTGTCCCACTGCGAGTGGCAACCACATCGGCGGTGCTGGACTCGGGTCAGCCCTGCTGGAATGGCAGTGAAAGAGAAACTCATGTTTCAGCACAGCTAAGACGTAAACGTGCAAGTGCAATTTTTAGTGAACAGTGTCGCGTATACATTTACAGGCGGCCAAGGGATAACTCTGTGACCAAAGGAAAACAAAACCTATTCTAGAAAAACAGCAGCTCTGCCTTTCAGGGATGAGACAACCCTGCAAGCTGCTGAGCTCTCTGCTGGTCACCGGTGATGTCATCCCGGTAGCACTGACCCTGTCACCACCAGAGGTGCCTCACCCAGTCCCCTCCCATCTGTCCGCTGGACTGGAGGGGCGCCATTCTGTCCACACAGCTTCCTTGAGCACCTGCACCCTTGGGGCCTGCTTGTTGGGAGGAAAGCTGTCACCCGCGGCAGCTGGCTTAAACCTTAGCAGCAGGAGGAACAGCTGCCCGTGGCCAGGCCACTGCCCCAGATGAAACTGTTGCTGCCGGGCCTGGCCATCTCTTCCCAACGGAAATAAGTTGTTTGGGGTTCAGCAGACTCTAGAATGAAGCGGGCCCCTTGGGCACAGGGAGCAACAGCACATCCTAGTGGGCTAATTTCCCCAAAGCTTGAAACTAGGTGTCTTGTCTCACTCCAAGGATGGCTGTGGCACTACAGCATCGCTGGACGCTGGGTGGCAGTAGAGGGCCTCACAGAAACCAGGCACAGACAATCTGGCCTCCAGCAAAGGAATGATGCTAATGCGCTCCTCTGGGTAGAATTTGCACAATAACCCACATGGAAGTCGCAGCAGGACAGGGATGAAAACTATGGGGCAAGAGGTCAAGTCTGCACAATCCCAACCAACCCCACAGATGCCCATGTCCAGTAACCGCACACACTGGATGGCTCCCCACAGGCAAAGGAACAGGTGAGACACACCCCTTCTCTGTACCTGGTGACGGATTCAGGGAAGTCAGGCTCCAGGCCCTCTCTCACTCCCACCGTGTCCTGAATCCTCACCATCAGCTACAGCTGCAAGGACTGTTTCTCTTCTGTGAACCTGCAAGCTAAGGGTCTGAAGCGACACAGTGGAGAAAGCATGCGAGGAAATTCTGCTCTACTTTTCCACCTCAGTGAGGCACGTGCACAATGTAGTTTCCCATCTCAACTGTTGCTTCGCTGTCAAGATTTCTTTTGGTGTGAGAGACCAAGGTGTCAGTAGCAAAAGAAAATGTTTTGCTTTTGCTCCCCTCAGTATGCTTCAACATTTCCAAGTGAATTTCACGTCACAAGGGGAGATGGGGATTGCCCTCAACTGGAATGTGGGTCACCTCCCAGCTGTGTGGTGATGTGTCTGGGGCCAAGGCCAGAGCTGCTGCTTTTCCAGATTTTCCAAGCCAGAAACAAGCACTGTTCACTTTAATAAGGTTAAGTTTAAACCGACATCCTTTTTTGGTGCCTAAACTGTTGACTACATACCCCAGCAAGACAGAAGCGTGTGAAAGCCGTCCATTCACACTCCCCTTCTCCCAGACGGTCACATGCGCATATCCCCAGAGCTGAAGGCACTGTGCAAAGCACGGTGCAGTATATGCGGCCAGTAACCGTGTGTTCTTCTCACTGAACACTTCCAGGGTTGCATCAAGTAAAAGTTGCCTCAACTTTCACTGAAGTAGATAAAAGCTGCAAAAACCCTTACTGATTTCCTAAGTTTACTTCTCTAAGTCCCAAAAGCTAAGACTATAACTACGTTAGCGTTCATGTATGACAAACAAATATTAAATAGTTTACACCTTTATACCAATTTATCTGTAGCTCGTGCAGGTCCAATTGGACCTGGCAGACATCTACAGAACATTTCATGCAACAACTAGAGAATACACATTTTTTCTCATCGGCACATGGAACATTCTCCAGGATAGACCACATGTTAGGTCACAAAACAGGTTTCAGCAAATTTTTCAAAGCTGACATCATTCCTAGTATCTTTTCTGACCACAATTGACTAGCACTGGAAATCAATTACAAGCGAATTTCTGGAAACTACTCCAGTGCATGAAAACTGAACAACAGGCTCCCGAATGACCTATGGGTCCAAGAAGAAATTAAAAAGGAAATCAAAAACGTTCTTGAAACTAATGAAAAAAGATGCATCCTACCAAAACCTGTGGGATACTGTAAAAGCAACAGCGACGAGGCAATATATTGCAATACATGCTCACATCAAAAGGATGGAGAAACTTCACGTAAATGACCGAACCGTACACCTCAAAGAACCACCACCACCACAACAATGCAATCATAAAAGTACTAGAGAGAAAGAAATAATTAACATCAGGGCAGAGTTCAATGAAATGGAGACCCCCAAAACGATACAAAGGATCAGCGAAACACAAAGTTGTTTTTTGAGAAGATAAATAAAATAGACAAACCATTAGCTTTGCCCACTCTCACCACACTCATTCAACATAGTACTGAAAGCCCTAACCAGAGCAATCAAGCAAGACAAAGAAATAAAGGGCATTCAGATTGGGAAGGACAAAGTCAAGTTGTCCCTGTTTGCAGATGATGCGATCTTATAGATAGAAAACCTAAAGGCTACCAGAACGCCCTTACGGCTGACTAACAATTTTAATAATTTTGCGGGGTACAAAATCAACACCCACAGATCAGGAGCATTTTTATACTCCGATAATGAACTGGCAGAAAAAGAAATCAAGAAAGCAAGCCCATTTACAATAGTCACACCCAAGATAAAATACCTAGGAACCAATTGAACCAAGGAGGTTAATGCAGATCTCTACAATGAGAACTACCAAACACCAGTGAGAGAAATTAAAGAGCACCCAGAAATAGTGGAATGACATACCAGGCTCTGGTACGGGAAGAATTAACATCGTGAAAATGTCCTTTCTACCCATAGCAGTCTACAAATTCAACGCAATCTCCGTCAAAATAGCAACAACTTTCTTCACAGAAATAGAAAAAGCAGTGCTAACATTCATATGGAATACGAAAAGATCCTGAATAGCCAAAGCAATTTTGAGCTTAAAAGCACCCCAAAAACAGAAAGGCTGGAGGCATAACACCACCCAATTTCAAATTCTATGACAAGGCTCAAAACAGCATGGTGATGGCATAGAAACAGACACTCAGATCAATGGAACGGGATAGAAAACCCAGGAATAATCAATTTGCCTACTTACAGCCAACCGATTTTTGACAAAGCCAACCAGAACATACGCTGTGGAAAAGACAGCCTCTTCAGGAAATAAACGGTGCCCGCAAAATTGGACAATCCACATGCAGAAGAATGAAACTGGACCAGCATCTCACCATATGCCAAAATCGACTCGAAATGGATTAAAGACCAGAATATAAGACCCCAAACCATTACATGACTGAAGGAAAACAGAGGGGAAACACTCCAGGAAGTAGGTGGGGGCAAAGGCTTTATGAATAAGACCCGAAAACCCACAAGCAACAACATAAAAACTAAACAAATGAGCTAATGTCAAACTAAGAAGCTTCCACACAGCAAAGGAAACAATCAACAGAGCAGAAAGGCACCCTAAAAAAAGGGAGAAAATATGTGTAAACTATACGTCTGCCAAGGGCTTAATATCCAGAACATACCAAGAACTCAAACAGCTGTACAGTATGAAAACAAGTAATCCGATTTAAAACTGGGCAAACGAGATGAATAGACATTTTTCAAAGACATACAAATGGCCAACGGTACACGAAAAAATGCTCAGCATCACTAGTCATCAGAGAAATGCAAATCAAAACCACATTGAGATATCATGTCAACCCAGATAGACTGGCCATTGTTAAAAAGACCATTAATAAGAAATGCTACTGAGGATATGAGGAAAGGAGAACTCTTCTCCAATGTTGGTGGGACTGTAAATTAGCACAGCCACTATGGAAAACAGTAAAGAAGTTTCCTCCAATACAGATGATCCAGCAGTTCCATATGATCCAGCAGTTCCACTACTGGGTACATATCCAAAGAAATGGAAATCATATGGAAGGGACACCTGCACTCCCATGTTCACTGCAGCTTTACTTACAATAGCCAAAATATAGAACCAACCTCAGTGCCCTTCGACAGATGACTGGATAAAAAAAATGTGATACACGTACACCATGGAATAATACTCAGTGATAAAGGAAAAGAATGAAATTCTGCCATCGGTAACAACCTGGATGAGTCTGGAGAAAATTATGTTGTGTGAAATAAGCCAGACAAGGGAAGATAAATATCACATGCTCTCACTTATAACTAGGTAGAAAGGAAGGAAGGAAGGAAGGAAGGAAGGAAGGAAGGAAGGAAGGAAGGAAGGAAGGAAGGAAGGAAGGAAGCAAAGGACTACAACAGTTCCTTGAACTTTCAGAAGGACAGAAGAAACCAATGGTTACTAGAGATGAGGGGATGGACGGAGGGAGGGAGTTGGGGGCATGATGGGTCAGGCAAAGGGCATAAAGAAAAATCATGATTTGTAATAATGAATATGCTAATAAAAATAATTTAAAAAGTAAGACACTTTAAAACACAAAAAGAATGCCATTATTGACATTCCAGAAAATTCCAGCTATGTGGATAACATTAAAAACCAGCTGTCAAGCTAAATCCTTTATCAGTACAAATTTTGATATTTCTTCAAATTGGGAGGAGAATGTTGGTTTCGATGTACAATGTCTGGTCACTCCCAGCCTCATCTATTTGTCACTGACGACCCTGGGACAGACGGAAAAAAAAAAAAAAAAACGGTTTCTGCAACTTTTAAAATACAGACACGCCCTCCACCACCAACTTTCAATTTCTACAAAACGTCCTTGGGTTCTAGTATTCTTGCACATGTTTGTTCTCTTACAGGAAATTTGCTCCTTAGGATTTCACTGCAATGTGCTTCTGGATCCCATGCCATGATTTATCTCTGAGGACCCGTGTTCCCCTGGATCCATTTCACCCCGTGCCTGGCCACCTGTGTGTGGCACACACACATAGGAGCAGGAGGACAAGGCTTTGAGATGGGGAACCCGCACAAGCAATTACCTGGGTTTAGGTCTGCAGGTTATTAAGGTTTTCCGTTTCAACTTCCACAGCTAGAACGAAAGTGTAGAAATCTGTTTTCTAGTTAAAATCTGTTCACATCCCAAGTGTTTTTTAAGTTACTTAACAAGCCTTTGGTAGTCCGAAATACCGGGAAGTGTGCCTGTAACTAGAAACACCGGAAACTTCCATTTCAAAATTGTCATAAACCAGGGATACTTTAGAAAAACCTTTTCAGCCCACTTCGTGCCTTGAGTAATGGTGGGTAAACAGTGGAAACCAAGAGAGGCAACACGGAAGCAAACGGATATAAAAGCACAAGGGAGACATCATGCTCTTGGGGAGAACTAAAATGCAAATTGTGTCTGTAAACGAAAGAAATTATAAAGAAATCCCAGAAAAACAATTGACTGAAAATCAGACGAACGATCCCATGTTCATCTCATCACCTTGAGAACACGAAGGATACTTTTGTACAGGCAGCACACCTCCTTAAAGCAGCAGCAGAGTGCTTCGTGCACAGCAAGGCCTAGTTCACCGAGCAGCTGGACCTGTGCCCACACCCAGAGGGCAGCACCAGCCACGTGGGTGCAGAGGAGGTTGTCCCGGTGAACTCCACAAGCGGCAGCAACGCTCGGCTCTACGCCACAGGACTTCTGACAACGGACACAGTCGCACAGACTGCAAGTGGACCCCACATCAGCCTCAAGACCTCCCCCACCCGAAAACATCTCCACAGCCAGCCAGGGAGGCAAAGGAAGGGTCTTCATGGCGTGCAGAGTTACAATGAATCTGTGTTCACGCTGCCCCTCCCACTGTACCCGTCGAGACCCAGACGATGTGCCCTGCTACTACAAAGTCGAAGAGATGTTTGATGGGGGCAGAGCGGAAGAGGCACATTGAATTTGGATCATTTTACCCATGACCCTTCTCTCCTCCCAACCCTCTTTGGGAAAGATGACATTTCTGGGGAAACAGAAGGTGATCAGAAGCAAGTAGCTCAAATGTATGTCCCTTGTAAATTTCGGATATCCATCAATTTCAATTTTGAGATATAGAGAAGTGCTGGGAAGTTTAATTGGCCGTATCAGTGTCAGTGAAGAGCTGATGGAAGAAGTGCGAAAGGCCAAAGGAGAAAACCCATGAGTAGAGAAATTAGCCTTCGGCTAATCTTATCTTCTCTGCTTCCATATATCCCTGTCCGTCCTCAAAAGTTGAGTGAGGTAGGAGATGATAAGATTGAGATTAGGGCAAATTATTTCCCCATCTTTTCCTTTCTCCAATGCACAGTCTCCTCAACCCGCACACTTGGAGTCTCAGGGTCAGCTCTCCAATACTGGTCGACACAGAGGAAAACCAACGGAACCAAAACGAATCCACCGAATTATCTCTGCTGTGCTTATTTATACCTTCCCGGGTTTTCTTTCCTTTACTGTTAAGTGCCTATAATCAACTTCAATCATTTTAGCAGAGTACTAAAGAGTGACTGCTCCCAACCCCTTCAGATAGGTGATGCTTATGTTTACATCTGCTTATCAGCTCTGTGAAAGTGCTGTTTCGTGGAGGTGCTGTAATTTGATGAACACATGAGACATGCTATTTGCTAGCAAGAAATTCTCAGCTCAAACAAGCTAAGGTGTATGGAGATTCAGTATAACACAGTAATTGGTTAACTCAGTTTACTTGGGACTCCATTTCTTAGGTCTTGGGCTGTTTACATAACCAAAAGGAGTGTGTGTGTGTGTGTGTGTGTGTGTGTGTGTGTACCACACTTGACCTAGCACCTACCTGCACAAGTACCCCCCTGCCAAGTGATGTGTTTAAAGGCCAACAAAAAGGAAAACACAGAACACATTTATAATCCTGAAAATCTAGGGCTACTTAACCTTTCTGCTGCTTAATTTTAAAGGCAAAAAATGTACTATGAGCAGCATAAATAAGAACTGATTTGAGCATAGTTTTATAATAGATAAAATGTACCTGATGGGTCTAATTCAAATTTCTAAAATCTAACTGTGCCGCATTAGTCTGAGATACAAGATCTAAAGCTGCATGATCTAATCTGAGAATTTACGGACCTGTTTGAAATACCTTCATTTGATTAATTTGAAATGGAGGCCAGGGTATGACCTCTAACAGTCTGATCTTTAATAACCGCTCAAGAGATGAGGCAGGAAGTCAGTCGCGCTTAGAATTCTATGCACTTTCCTCTAGTGAGCACACCCTGCGGTTCCACGCGTGCAAGCACACCCCTCGCTCACTGCGGGATCTACAGAGCAGCTGTACATGCCCTTCAAAACTCAAATGCGTGTTATGTGGGTGTGCGGTATAGGGGTAGGGCATGAAAAAACTCCCACCTGTCCAGTCCGAGAGAAATTTAACTCCTGAGAAGCACACCTTAGTTGAACATCAGATGCAACACTAATTTGCAGAGGTTCCCACAACATAGGAACAAAAGGGCTGACGTTATGTGTTGATAGCAGATCGTGTGTGAAAACTAAAGTTTTATACGGGGCTGTACGAAGACTAACTGAGGTCTGGAAAATGAGGAAGTTTAAATGCTGGACAGTCTCTATACTCAGATTCCGCTGAAGACAATGCAAATACTTATAAGAGCCTGATAATAAAAACAGATTAAAAAAACTTAATCATCAAGGTGAAGCATTTAGTAATGAGGTTTGTACAGCTTTTCGGAAAACACTGACTGGAAGTCCCAACCGGCTAGAGGTAGGCCAGTGTCAGGAGGCATCCCAGACATGGGCATTAGCTTCCAGCACTGATGGTGCAGCCAGTGTCGATGATAAGAATTAAAACACAACTGCAAGCCCCAGTCCTGGACAGGCTCAGGAAGCGGCTATCTGGAAAGAGTGGGAGGGGTCCAGGAGGCCAGCCCCCAGGTGATACATACGTTTGCACAACAGTGACGGCGAGCCACGGGAAGTCTTTTCCAGCTGTACTGCGCTGTAATTGTGGTCGCTTGCTCAGGACAGCATGCTGCTTTCACAAGTTGTCTCCTTCCTGAGGGATTTGCTCCTAGAAAAAGCCACCACCGCCTTCTTCACTGTGCCTTCTTCTTCTTCTTTTTCTTTTTTTTTCCTGGAGCTTGTCTCTTCTGCAGAGAAGAGCTTTTAACACCTCCCTGGATAGTCAGTAAAACCCCAAGCATTAAGAAGGCCAGAAAATACACGTCCACTTCATTTCACTGAAAAAGAAAGGTCATGATCCTATCCCTTCTTTGGGTCATCCACCCTGAGTCTGCACACCACATTTGCTCAGCAGCAGTCTGGCTACCCTTGCACATCCAGCAAACCCTTAGCACTCCTTCCTCTTATTCAGGATTCCAACTTTTTGAGCGACAAGAAGATCCCTGACACAGAGGGATCCTTGCTGAGGTATGAGAGCAGTGACACAGGATGCAAGAAGAGCACAAATGATGTTTCTTTATCCTCTGCCAAGCCCAGGGCACGCTTGGTGCTGCCATTCTCCTCCTGGGTGCAGCAGCAAATGCTTCTTCGTCAGTTCTATGATCCAACACTGCCGCCCTTAAAAATTAAGTCACCTCAAAAGTTACATAAGTATTTGAAAATACTCAAGAAAACTCTCCAAACACTGCTAGTTACACTTTGCTTGTCATAAATGGAACATCAATCTGAGCCCCAGGACAGGCCAGAGACAAGAACCTGTGATTTCCAGCCAGGCCTGAATTCTCCCCAAATTCCACAGAGTACCAAAACAGGACAATCTTGGCAGGAGCCAAGGGCAGCCTCCTCTACCCTGAAGCAGGCCATGCCTGGAGTCCTTGGCATGAACCGAGGGCAGCATCTCCTGCCTGGAAGCAGTCATGAAGCACACCGAAACACCACTTCCACGTGGGTGGGCCACTGTTGCTTTGCCTCCCACAGATCTGTCCCCCCTTTTCCCCTGGGTGATGGAGCTGCCAAAGATTCCTCAAAGCCCATCTCTTTTGAGCAGTGAGAAGCCCCGGGCTTCTCTTCCTGCATTTATTCTCCAGACCAAGAAGTTACAGGAAGAGACATAGGTGGGGTTTTGAACATAGGTTCAGTTTTACAAGTTTTGCAATAGAAGCTGGTAACATTCAGTCAAAACAAGTCAGATGACACTCTGTTAGGCAATGAAGTGATCCACTATAACAAAGCCTTGATTTACCCGAAATTCCTTTTCCCTCTAGCAGCTTTTTAGTAACGTTGCCTATCAATTAGTCACTTGTCTGTCTTAGAATCAGCAGCCTTGCTGTGTTATGATTCTTTTCCTGCAACAGAGACTCGATGCCCGGGGGTTAAAATTCCTGTCCTTTGCAAGGTCAATATTTGAAACTGCAAGGCTTTTGGTGACTAAAGTCACCTATTACCCAAGAGCAGTAATAGGAAATTAATGTAATACATTAAAAAAGGTAATTGCCTTCCTTAACCACGAAGATGGCATTTTATAAAATTAGCTGCTTCTCTTAAAAGGCAACCTTCATTATCCTTTACCTACTCTTTAAAGACTATACAAACAGGAATAAGTAAATTATGGATAAAATGTTCTATAACTGGGAGAACTCAACGGCCAGTTGCCCACAGCTTACCTGCTGGTGTCCTGTGACACATATTGAAGCCTCCGTTGTACTTTGAGGAAAAATGTTCAAAACATGCCCAAAGTTCTACCCAGCAGCCGCCCCGGGAACCTGCATGCACTTCTGTCCCACTGCGAGTGGCAACCACATCGGCGGTGCTGGACTCGGGTCAGCCCTGCTGGAATGGCAGTGAAAGAGAAACTCATGTTTCAGCACAGCTAAGACGTAAACGTGCAAGTGCAATTTTTAGTGAACAGTGTCGCGTATACATTTACAGGCGGCCAAGGGATAACTCTGTGACCAAAGGAAAACAAAACCTATTCTAGAAAAACAGCAGCTCTGCCTTTCAGGGATGAGACAACCCTGCAAGCTGCTGAGCTCTCTGCTGGTCACCGGTGATGTCATCCCGGTAGCACTGACCCTGTCACCACCAGAGGTGCCTCACCCAGTCCCCTCCCATCTGTCCGCTGGACTGGAGGGGCGCCATTCTGTCCACACAGCTTCCTTGAGCACCTGCACCCTTGGGGCCTGCTTGTTGGGAGGAAAGCTGTCACCCGCGGCAGCTGGCTTAAACCTTAGCAGCAGGAGGAACAGCTGCCCGTGGCCAGGCCACTGCCCCAGATGAAACTGTTGCTGCCGGGCCTGGCCATCTCTTCCCAACGGAAATAAGTTGTTTGGGGTTCAGCAGACTCTAGAATGAAGCGGGCCCCTTGGGCACAGGGAGCAACAGCACATCCTAGTGGGCTAATTTCCCCAAAGCTTGAAACTAGGTGTCTTGTCTCACTCCAAGGATGGCTGTGGCACTACAGCATCGCTGGACGCTGGGTGGCAGTAGAGGGCCTCACAGAAACCAGGCACAGACAATCTGGCCTCCAGCAAAGGAATGATGCTAATGCGCTCCTCTGGGTAGAATTTGCACAATAACCCACATGGAAGTCGCAGCAGGACAGGGATGAAAACTATGGGGCAAGAGGTCAAGTCTGCACAATCCCAACCAACCCCACAGATGCCCATGTCCAGTAACCGCACACACTGGATGGCTCCCCACAGGCAAAGGAACAGGTGAGACACACCCCTTCTCTGTACCTGGTGACGGATTCAGGGAAGTCAGGCTCCAGGCCCTCTCTCACTCCCACCGTGTCCTGAATCCTCACCATCAGCTACAGCTGCAAGGACTGTTTCTCTTCTGTGAACCTGCAAGCTAAGGGTCTGAAGCGACACAGTGGAGAAAGCATGCGAGGAAATTCTGCTCTACTTTTCCACCTCAGTGAGGCACGTGCACAATGTAGTTTCCCATCTCAACTGTTGCTTCGCTGTCAAGATTTCTTTTGGTGTGAGAGACCAAGGTGTCAGTAGCAAAAGAAAATGTTTTGCTTTTGCTCCCCTCAGTATGCTTCAACATTTCCAAGTGAATTTCACGTCACAAGGGGAGATGGGGATTGCCCTCAACTGGAATGTGGGTCACCTCCCAGCTGTGTGGTGATGTGTCTGGGGCCAAGGCCAGAGCTGCTGCTTTTCCAGATTTTCCAAGCCAGAAACAAGCACTGTTCACTTTAATAAGGTTAAGTTTAAACCGACATCCTTTTTTGGTGCCTAAACTGTTGACTACATACCCCAGCAAGACAGAAGCGTGTGAAAGCCGTCCATTCACACTCCCCTTCTCCCAGACGGTCACATGCGCATATCCCCAGAGCTGAAGGCACTGTGCAAAGCACGGTGCAGTATATGCGGCCAGTAACCGTGTGTTCTTCTCACTGAACACTTCCAGGGTTGCATCAAGTAAAAGTTGCCTCAACTTTCACTGAAGTAGATAAAAGCTGCAAAAACCCTTACTGATTTCCTAAGTTTACTTCTCTAAGTCCCAAAAGCTAAGACTATAACTACGTTAGCGTTCATGTATGACAAACAAATATTAAATAGTTTACACCTTTATACCAATTTATCTGTAGCTCGTGCAGGTCCAATTGGACCTGGCAGACATCTACAGAACATTTCATGCAACAACTAGAGAATACACATTTTTTCTCATCGGCACATGGAACATTCTCCAGGATAGACCACATGTTAGGTCACAAAACAGGTTTCAGCAAATTTTTCAAAGCTGACATCATTCCTAGTATCTTTTCTGACCACAATTGACTAGCACTGGAAATCAATTACAAGCGAATTTCTGGAAACTACTCCAGTGCATGAAAACTGAACAACAGGCTCCCGAATGACCTATGGGTCCAAGAAGAAATTAAAAAGGAAATCAAAAACGTTCTTGAAACTAATGAAAAAAGATGCATCCTACCAAAACCTGTGGGATACTGTAAAAGCAACAGCGACGAGGCAATATATTGCAATACATGCTCACATCAAAAGGATGGAGAAACTTCACGTAAATGACCGAACCGTACACCTCAAAGAACCACCACCACCACAACAATGCAATCATAAAAGTACTAGAGAGAAAGAAATAATTAACATCAGGGCAGAGTTCAATGAAATGGAGACCCCCAAAACGATACAAAGGATCAGCGAAACACAAAGTTGTTTTTTGAGAAGATAAATAAAATAGACAAACCATTAGCTTTGCCCACTCTCACCACACTCATTCAACATAGTACTGAAAGCCCTAACCAGAGCAATCAAGCAAGACAAAGAAATAAAGGGCATTCAGATTGGGAAGGACAAAGTCAAGTTGTCCCTGTTTGCAGATGATGCGATCTTATAGATAGAAAACCTAAAGGCTACCAGAACGCCCTTACGGCTGACTAACAATTTTAATAATTTTGCGGGGTACAAAATCAACACCCACAGATCAGGAGCATTTTTATACTCCGATAATGAACTGGCAGAAAAAGAAATCAAGAAAGCAAGCCCATTTACAATAGTCACCCCCAAGATAAAATACCTAGGAACCAATTGAACCAAGGAGGTTAATGCAGATCTCTACAATGAGAACTACCAAACACCAGTGAGAGAAATTAAAGAGCACCCAGAAATAGTGGAATGACATACCAGGCTCTGGTACGGGAAGAATTAACATCGTGAAAATGTCCTTTCTACCCATAGCAGTCTACAAATTCAACGCAATCTCCGTCAAAATAGCAACAACTTTCTTCACAGAAATAGAAAAAGCAGTGCTAACATTCATATGGAATACGAAAAGATCCTGAATAGCCAAAGCAATTTTGAGCTTAAAAGCACCCCAAAAACAGAAAGGCTGGAGGCATAACACCACCCAATTTCAAATTCTATGACAAGGCTCAAAACAGCATGGTGATGGCATAGAAACAGACACTCAGATCAATGGAACGGGATAGAAAACCCAGGAATAATCAATTTGCCTACTTACAGCCAACCGATTTTTGACAAAGCCAACCAGAACATACGCTGTGGAAAAGACAGCCTCTTCAGGAAATAAACGGTGCCCGCAAAATTGGACAATCCACATGCAGAAGAATGAAACTGGACCAGCATCTCACCATATGCCAAAATCGACTCGAAATGGATTAAAGACCAGAATATAAGACCCCAAACCATTACATGACTGAAGGAAAACAGAGGGGAAACACTCCAGGAAGTAGGTGGGGGCAAAGGCTTTATGAATAAGACCCGAAAACCCACAAGCAACAACATAAAAACTAAACAAATGAGCTAATGTCAAACTAAGAAGCTTCCACACAGCAAAGGAAACAATCAACAGAGCAGAAAGGCACCCTAAAAAAAGGGAGAAAATATGTGTAAACTATACGTCTGCCAAGGGCTTAATATCCAGAACATACCAAGAACTCAAACAGCTGTACAGTATGAAAACAAGTAATCCGATTTAAAACTGGGCAAACGAGATGAATAGACATTTTTCAAAGACATACAAATGGCCAACGGTACACGAAAAAATGCTCAGCATCACTAGTCATCAGAGAAATGCAAATCAAAACCACATTGAGATATCATGTCAACCCAGATAGACTGGCCATTGTTAAAAAGACCATTAATAAGAAATGCTACTGAGGATATGAGGAAAGGAGAACTCTTCTCCAATGTTGGTGGGACTGTAAATTAGCACAGCCACTATGGAAAACAGTAAAGAAGTTTCCTCCAATACAGATGATCCAGCAGTTCCATATGATCCAGCAGTTCCACTACTGGGTACATATCCAAAGAAATGGAAATCATATGGAAGGGACACCTGCACTCCCATGTTCACTGCAGCTTTACTTACAATAGCCAAAATATAGAACCAACCTCAGTGCCCTTCGACAGATGACTGGATAAAAAAAATGTGATACACGTACACCATGGAATAATACTCAGTGATAAAGAAAAAGAATGAAATTCTGCCATCGGTAACAACCTGGATGAGTCTGGAGAAAATTATGTTGTGTGAAATAAGCCAGACAAGGGAAGATAAATATCACATGCTCTCACTTATAACTAGGTAGAAAGGAAGGAAGGAAGGAAGGAAGGAAGGAAGGAAGGAAGGAAGGAAGGAAGGAAGGAAGGAAGGAAGGAAGGAAGCAAAGGACTACAACAGTTCCTTGAACTTTCAGAAGGACAGAAGAAACCAATGGTTACTAGAGATGAGGGGATGGACGGAGGGAGGGAGTTGGGGGCGTGATGGGTCAGGCAAAGGGCATAAAGAAAAATCATGATTTGTAATAATGAATATGCTAATAAAAATAATTTAAAAAGTAAGACACTTTAAAACACAAAAAGAATGCCATTATTGACATTCCAGAAAATTCCAGCTATGTGGATAACATTAAAAACCAGCTGTCAAGCTAAATCCTTTATCAGTACAAATTTTGATATTTCTTCAAATTGGGAGGAGAATGTTGGTTTCGATGTACAATGTCTGGTCACTCCCAGCCTCATCTATTTGTCACTGACGACCCTGGGACAGACGGAAAAAAAAAAAAAACGGTTTCTGCAACTTTTAAAATACAGACACGCCCTCCACCACCAACTTTCAATTTCTACAAAACGTCCTTGGGTTCTAGTATTCTTGCACATGTTTGTTCTCTTACAGGAAATTTGCTCCTTAGGATTTCACTGCAATGTGCTTCTGGATCCCATGCCATGATTTATCTCTGAGGACCCCTGTTCCCCTGGATCCATTTCACCCCGTGCCTGGCCACCTGTGTGGCACACACACATAGGAGCAGGAGGACAAGGCTTTGAGATGGGGAACCCGCACAAGCAATTATCTGGGTTTAGGTCTGCAGGTTATTAAGGTTTTCCGTTTCAACTTCCACAGCTAGAACGAAAGTGTAGAAATCTGTTTTCTAGTTAAAATCTGTTCACATCCCAAGTGTTTTTTAAGTTACTTAACAAGCCTTTGGTAGTCCGAAATACCGGGAAGTGTGCCTGTAACTAGAAACACCGGAAACTTCCATTTCAAAATTGTCATAAACCAGGGATACTTTAGAAAAACCTTTTCAGCCCACTTCGTGCCTTGAGTAATGGTGGGTAAACAGTGGAAACCAAGAGAGGCAACACGGAAGCAAACGGATATAAAAGCACAAGGGAGACATCATGCTCTTGGGGAGAACTAAAATGCAAATTGTGTCTGTAAACGAAAGAAATTATAAAGAAATCCCAGAAAAACAATTGACTGAAAATCAGACGAACGATCCCATGTTCATCTCATCACCTTGAGAACACGAAGGATACTTTTGTACAGGCAGCACACCTCCTTAAAGCAGCAGCAGAGTGCTTCGTGCACAGCAAGGCCTAGTTCACCGAGCAGCTGGACCTGTGCCCACACCCAGAGGGCAGCACCAGCCACGTGGGTGCAGAGGAGGTTGTCCCGGTGAACTCCACAAGCGGCAGCAACGCTCGGCTCTACGCCACAGGACTTCTGACAACGGACACAGTCGCACAGACTGCAAGTGGACCCCACATCAGCCTCAAGACCTCCCCCACCCGAAAACATCTCCACAGCCAGCCAGGGAGGCAAAGGAAGGGTCTTCATGGCGTGCAGAGTTACAATGAATCTGTGTTCACGCTGCCCCCTCCCACTGTACCCGTCGAGACCCAGACGATGTGCCCTGCTACTACAAAGTCGAAGAGATGTTTGATGGGGGCAGAGCGGAAGAGGCACATTGAATTTGGATCATTTTACCCATGACCCTTCTCTCCTCCCAACCCTCTTTGGGAAAGATGACATTTCTGGGGAAACAGAAGGTGATCAGAAGCAAGTAGCTCAAATGTATGTCCCTTGTAAATTTCGGATATCCATCAATTTCAATTTTGAGATATAGAGAAGTGCTGGGAAGTTTAATTGGCCGTATCAGTGTCAGTGAAGAGCTGATGGAAGAAGTGCGAAAGGCCAAAGGAGAAAACCCATGAGTAGAGAAATGAGCCTTCGGCTAATCTTATCTTCTCTGCTTCCATATATCCCTGTCCGTCCTCAAAAGTTGAGTGAGGTAGGAGATGATAAGATTGAGATTAGGGCAAATTATTTCCCCATCTTTTCCTTTCTCCAATGCACAGTCTCCTCAACCCGCACACTTGGAGTCTCAGGGTCAGCTCTCCAATACTGGTCGACACAGAGGAAAACCAACGGAACCAAAACGAATCCACCGAATTATCTCTGCTGTGCTTATTTATACCTTCCCGGGTTTTCTTTCCTTTACTGTTAAGTGCCTATAATCAACTTCAATCATTTTAGCAGAGTACTAAAGAGTGACTGCTCCCAACCCCTTCAGATAGGTGATGCTTATGTTTACATCTGCTTATCAGCTCTGTGAAAGTGCTGTTTCGTGGAGGTGCTGTAATTTGATGAACACATGAGACATGCTATTTGCTAGCAAGAAATTCTCAGCTCAAACAAGCTAAGGTGTATGGAGATTCAGTATAACACAGTAATTGGTTAACTCAGTTTACTTGGGACTCCATTTCTTAGGTCTTGGGCTGTTTACATAACCAAAAGGAGTGTGTGTGTGTGTGTGTGTGTGTGTGTGTGTGTGTACCACACTTGACCTAGCACCTACCTGCACAAGTACCCCCCTGCCAAGTGATGTGTTTAAAGGCCAACAAAAAGGAAAACACAGAACACATTTATAATCCTGAAAATCTAGGGCTACTTAACCTTTCTGCTGCTTAATTTTAAAGGCAAAAAATGTACTATGAGCAGCATAAATAAGAACTGATTTGAGCATAGTTTTATAATAGATAAAATGTACCTGATGGGTCTAATTCAAATTTCTAAAATCTAACTGTGCCGCATTAGTCTGAGATACAAGATCTAAAGCTGCATGATCTAATCTGAGAATTTACGGACCTGTTTGAAATACCTTCATTTGATTAATTTGAAATGGAGGCCAGGGTATGACCTCTAACAGTCTGATCTTTAATAACCGCTCAAGAGATGAGGCAGGAAGTCAGTCGCGCTTAGAATTCTATGCACTTTCCTCTAGTGAGCACACCCTGCGGTTCCACGCGTGCAAGCACACCCCTCGCTCACTGCGGGATCTACAGAGCAGCTGTACATGCCCTTCAAAACTCAAATGCGTGTTATGTGGGTGTGCGGTATAGGGGTAGGGCATGAAAAAACTCCCACCTGTCCAGTCCGAGAGAAATTTAACTCCTGAGAAGCACACCTTAGTTGAACATCAGATGCAACACTAATTTGCAGAGGTTCCCACAACATAGGAACAAAAGGGCTGACGTTATGTGTTGATAGCAGATCGTGTGTGAAAACTAAAGTTTTATACGGGGCTGTACGAAGACTAACTGAGGTCTGGAAAATGAGGAAGTTTAAATGCTGGACAGTCTCTATACTCAGATTCCGCTGAAGACAATGCAAATACTTATAAGAGCCTGATAATAAAAACAGATTAAAAAAACTTAATCATCAAGGTGAAGCATTTAGTAATGAGGTTTGTACAGCTTTTCGGAAAACACTGACTGGAAGTCCCAACCGGCTAGAGGTAGGCCAGTGTCAGGAGGCATCCCAGACATGGGCATTAGCTTCCAGCACTGATGGTGCAGCCAGTGTCGATGATAAGAATTAAAACACAACTGCAAGCCCCAGTCCTGGACAGGCTCAGGAAGCGGCTATCTGGAAAGAGTGGGAGGGGTCCAGGAGGCCAGCCCCCAGGTGATACATACGTTTGCACAACAGTGACGGCGAGCCACGGGAAGTCTTTTCCAGCTGTACTGCGCTGTAATTGTGGTCGCTTGCTCAGGACAGCATGCTGCTTTCACAAGTTGTCTCCTTCCTGAGGGATTTGCTCCTAGAAAAAGCCACCACCGCCTTCTTCACTGTGCCTTCTTCTTCTTCTTTTTCTTTTTTTTTCCTGGAGCTTGTCTCTTCTGCAGAGAAGAGCTTTTAACACCTCCCTGGATAGTCAGTAAAACCCCAAGCATTAAGAAGGCCAGAAAATACACGTCCACTTCATTTCACTGAAAAAGAAAGGTCATGATCCTATCCCTTCTTTGGGTCATCCACCCTGAGTCTGCACACCACATTTGCTCAGCAGCAGTCTGGCTACCCTTGCACATCCAGCAAACCCTTAGCACTCCTTCCTCTTATTCAGGATTCCAACTTTTTGAGCGACAAGAAGATCCCTGACACAGAGGGATCCTTGCTGAGGTATGAGAGCAGTGACACAGGATGCAAGAAGAGCACAAATGATGTTTCTTTATCCTCTGCCAAGCCCAGGGCACGCTTGGTGCTGCCATTCTCCTCCTGGGTGCAGCAGCAAACGCTTCTTCGTCAGTTCTATGATCCAACACTGCCGCCCTTAAAAATTAAGTCACCTCAAAAGTTACATAAGTATTTGAAAATACTCAAGAAAACTCTCCAAACACTGCTAGTTACACTTTGCTTGTCATAAATGGAATATCAATCTGAGCCCCAGGACAGGCCAGAGACAAGAACCTGTGATTTCCAGCCAGGCCTGAATTCTCCCCAAATTCCACAGAGTACCAAAACAGGACAATCTTGGCAGGAGCCAAGGGCAGCCTCCTCTACCCTGAAGCAGGCCATGCCTGGAGTCCTTGGCATGAACCGAGGGCAGCATCTCCTGCCTGGAAGCAGTCATGAAGCACACCGAAACACCACTTCCACGTGGGTGGGCCACTGTTGCTTTGCCTCCCACAGATCTGTCCCCCCTTTTCCCCTGGGTGATGGAGCTGCCAAAGATTCCTCAAAGCCCATCTCTTTTGAGCAGTGAGAAGCCCCGGGCTTCTCTTCCTGCATTTATTCTCCAGACCAAGAAGTTACAGGAAGAGACATAGGTGGGGTTTTGAACATAGGTTCAGTTTTACAAGTTTTGCAATAGAAGCTGGTAACATTCAGTCAAAACAAGTCAGATGACACTCTGTTAGGCAATGAAGTGATCCACTATAACAAAGCCTTGATTTACCCGAAATTCCTTTTCCCTCTAGCAGCTTTTTAGTAACGTTGCCTATCAATTAGTCACTTGTCTGTCTTAGAATCAGCAGCCTTGCTGTGTTATGATTCTTTTCCTGCAACAGAGACTCGATGCCCGGGGGTTAAAATTCCTGTCCTTTGCAAGGTCAATATTTGAAACTGCAAGGCTTTTGGTGACTAAAGTCACCTATTACCCAAGAGCAGTAATAGGAAATTAATGTAATACATTAAAAAAGGTAATTGCCTTCCTTAACCACGAAGATGGCATTTTATAAAATTAGCTGCTTCTCTTAAAAGGCAACCTTCATTATCCTTTACCTACTCTTTAAAGACTATACAAACAGGAATAAGTAAATTATGGATAAAATGTTCTATAACTGGGAGAACTCAACGGCCAGTTGCCCACAGCTTACCTGCTGGTGTCCTGTGACACATATTGAAGCCTCCGTTGTACTTTGAGGAAAAATGTTCAAAACATGCCCAAAGTTCTACCCAGCAGCCGCCCCGGGAACCTGCATGCACTTCTGTCCCACTGCGAGTGGCAACCACATCGGCGGTGCTGGACTCGGGTCAGCCCTGCTGGAATGGCAGTGAAAGAGAAACTCATGTTTCAGCACAGCTAAGACGTAAACGTGCAAGTGCAATTTTTAGTGAACAGTGTCGCGTATACATTTACAGGCGGCCAAGGGATAACTCTGTGACCAAAGGAAAACAAAACCTATTCTAGAAAAACAGCAGCTCTGCCTTTCAGGGATGAGACAACCCTGCAAGCTGCTGAGCTCTCTGCTGGTCACCGGTGATGTCATCCCGGTAGCACTGACCCTGTCACCACCAGAGGTGCCTCACCCAGTCCCCTCCCATCTGTCCGCTGGACTGGAGGGGCGCCATTCTGTCCACACAGCTTCCTTGAGCACCTGCACCCTTGGGGCCTGCTTGTTGGGAGGAAAGCTGTCACCCGCGGCAGCTGGCTTAAACCTTAGCAGCAGGAGGAACAGCTGCCCGTGGCCAGGCCACTGCCCCAGATGAAACTGTTGCTGCCGGGCCTGGCCATCTCTTCCCAACGGAAATAAGTTGTTTGGGGTTCAGCAGACTCTAGAATGAAGCGGGCCCCTTGGGCACAGGGAGCAACAGCACATCCTAGTGGGCTAATTTCCCCAAAGCTTGAAACTAGGTGTCTTGTCTCACTCCAAGGATGGCTGTGGCACTACAGCATCGCTGGACGCTGGGTGGCAGTAGAGGGCCTCACAGAAACCAGGCACAGACAATCTGGCCTCCAGCAAAGGAATGATGCTAATGCGCTCCTCTGGGTAGAATTTGCACAATAACCCACATGGAAGTCGCAGCAGGACAGGGATGAAAACTATGGGGCAAGAGGTCAAGTCTGCACAATCCCAACCAACCCCACAGATGCCCATGTCCAGTAACCGCACACACTGGATGGCTCCCCACAGGCAAAGGAACAGGTGAGACACACCCCTTCTCTGTACCTGGTGACGGATTCAGGGAAGTCAGGCTCCAGGCCCTCTCTCACTCCCACCGTGTCCTGAATCCTCACCATCAGCTACAGCTGCAAGGACTGTTTCTCTTCTGTGAACCTGCAAGCTAAGGGTCTGAAGCGACACAGTGGAGAAAGCATGCGAGGAAATTCTGCTCTACTTTTCCACCTCAGTGAGGCACGTGCACAATGTAGTTTCCCATCTCAACTGTTGCTTCGCTGTCAAGATTTCTTTTGGTGTGAGAGACCAAGGTGTCAGTAGCAAAAGAAAATGTTTTGCTTTTGCTCCCCTCAGTATGCTTCAACATTTCCAAGTGAATTTCACGTCACAAGGGGAGATGGGGATTGCCCTCAACTGGAATGTGGGTCACCTCCCAGCTGTGTGGTGATGTGTCTGGGGCCAAGGCCAGAGCTGCTGCTTTTCCAGATTTTCCAAGCCAGAAACAAGCACTGTTCACTTTAATAAGGTTAAGTTTAAACCGACATCCTTTTTTGGTGCCTAAACTGTTGACTACATACCCCAGCAAGACAGAAGCGTGTGAAAGCCGTCCATTCACACTCCCCTTCTCCCAGACGGTCACATGCGCATATCCCCAGAGCTGAAGGCACTGTGCAAAGCACGGTGCAGTATATGCGGCCAGTAACCGTGTGTTCTTCTCACTGAACACTTCCAGGGTTGCATCAAGTAAAAGTTGCCTCAACTTTCACTGAAGTAGATAAAAGCTGCAAAAACCCTTACTGATTTCCTAAGTTTACTTCTCTAAGTCCCAAAAGCTAAGACTATAACTACGTTAGCGTTCATGTATGACAAACAAATATTAAATAGTTTACACCTTTATACCAATTTATCTGTAGCTCGTGCAGGTCCAATTGGACCTGGCAGACATCTACAGAACATTTCATGCAACAACTAGAGAATACACATTTTTTCTCATCGGCACATGGAACATTCTCCAGGATAGACCACATGTTAGGTCACAAAACAGGTTTCAGCAAATTTTTCAAAGCTGACATCATTCCTAGTATCTTTTCTGACCACAATTGACTAGCACTGGAAATCAATTACAAGCGAATTTCTGGAAACTACTCCAGTGCATGAAAACTGAACAACAGGCTCCCGAATGACCTATGGGTCCAAGAAGAAATTAAAAAGGAAATCAAAAACGTTCTTGAAACTAATGAAAAAAGATGCATCCTACCAAAACCTGTGGGATACTGTAAAAGCAACAGCGACGAGGCAATATATTGCAATACATGCTCACATCAAAAGGATGGAGAAACTTCACGTAAATGACCGAACCGTACACCTCAAAGAACCACCACCACCACAACAATGCAATCATAAAAGTACTAGAGAGAAAGAAATAATTAACATCAGGGCAGAGTTCAATGAAATGGAGACCCCCAAAACGATACAAAGGATCAGCGAAACACAAAGTTGTTTTTTGAGAAGATAAATAAAATAGACAAACCATTAGCTTTGCCCACTCTCACCACACTCATTCAACATAGTACTGAAAGCCCTAACCAGAGCAATCAAGCAAGACAAAGAAATAAAGGGCATTCAGATTGGGAAGGACAAAGTCAAGTTGTCCCTGTTTGCAGATGATGCGATCTTATAGATAGAAAACCTAAAGGCTACCAGAACGCCCTTACGGCTGACTAACAATTTTAATAATTTTGCGGGGTACAAAATCAACACCCACAGATCAGGAGCATTTTTATACTCCGATAATGAACTGGCAGAAAAAGAAATCAAGAAAGCAAGCCCATTTACAATAGTCACCCCCAAGATAAAATACCTAGGAACCAATTGAACCAAGGAGGTTAATGCAGATCTCTACAATGAGAACTACCAAACACCAGTGAGAGAAATTAAAGAGCACCCAGAAATAGTGGAATGACATACCAGGCTCTGGTACGGGAAGAATTAACATCGTGAAAATGTCCTTTCTACCCATAGCAGTCTACAAATTCAACGCAATCTCCGTCAAAATAGCAACAACTTTCTTCACAGAAATAGAAAAAGCAGTGCTAACATTCATATGGAATACGAAAAGATCCTGAATAGCCAAAGCAATTTTGAGCTTAAAAGCACCCCAAAAACAGAAAGGCTGGAGGCATAACACCACCCAATTTCAAATTCTATGACAAGGCTCAAAACAGCATGGTGATGGCATAGAAACAGACACTCAGATCAATGGAACGGGATAGAAAACCCAGGAATAATCAATTTGCCTACTTACAGCCAACCGATTTTTGACAAAGCCAACCAGAACATACGCTGTGGAAAAGACAGCCTCTTCAGGAAATAAACGGTGCCCGCAAAATTGGACAATCCACATGCAGAAGAATGAAACTGGACCAGCATCTCACCATATGCCAAAATCGACTCGAAATGGATTAAAGACCAGAATATAAGACCCCAAACCATTACATGACTGAAGGAAAACAGAGGGGAAACACTCCAGGAAGTAGGTGGGGGCAAAGGCTTTATGAATAAGACCCGAAAACCCACAAGCAACAACATAAAAACTAAACAAATGAGCTAATGTCAAACTAAGAAGCTTCCACAC